>NC_135497.1:54009261-54309261 GCF_052857255.1 Amblyomma americanum
CCTGGATGCGTCTGTAAGGTTTGCTAGCAGCTAAGAGTATCTCACTGGGAGCAGCAGTTTTTGGTGATTAAACCACCCCTACCGAAAATTGCTCCGCTGGCCGGGTTTCGCTTGTGGCAAGTGCCTTTGAAGAGGCCCGGCCCGTAACCTGTTTTCTTGTCCGCGTGTCAGCTTTATCAGATCAAGGGAATTCTTCAGGCAACGCACGCACTAGCTAAGAAAGACGCCGAACACGAATTCATCCTTAGGAAATTTTTACCGATAACGCTTAACGAATCGAAAACTATAGAACACACTGTACACTCGCCCTTCGAACGCTCAGAATCGTTGCTCTCTAACATGGCACTTGTGACCTTGCTTCATCGAAATTACATAGCCGCCTTCTCTCCTTTGGTTGCACTAAATTAATTTGTGAAATAGTCGGATCATCACATTCACCTTCAGTATGGCACGGCCTATAGTTATACCTGGTGTTTCACCTAAGATGTTCTGCAATTGGTAAAAATAGGCTTTTTTGAGCTAAAAGAGCGCTTATTCGGCGTAGCATTATCAGCAGTGTAACTCATCAGCATACAGCTAAAACGTTCCAACTTGTGGGCGGGTTAACTAATACTGAATAGTCAGCTTTTTAACTACTGCTAGTCTCCCTACATAAGAGGCGTGTAGCTCACCGTAAGCAATATACACATAAGTTTTTAGAATTTTCTAAAACGCAGTTACCCTCGGCACTGCGGCCCAAGAAATTTTGGCAATATTGACGAGTTACGTGCACTGGATGGGTTGCTTTGAGCGCAAGCTTCTCCAAAGCGCATGCATTTTTGGCGCGATGTAGCCAAAATTTGTCGAGACACAGTGCCAAGGGTAACTGAGTTTTCAAAATTCTGAAAACTTATATGTATATTGCTTACGGTGAGCTACACGCCTCTTAAGTAAGGAGACTAGCAGGAATAGTTAAAAAGTTAACTATTAAGTATTAGTTAACCCGCCCACTTGTTGGTACGGCTTAGCTGTATTCTGATGTGTTACACCGCTGATAATGTTATACTGAAAAATGCGCGCTTCTAACTCGAAAAGCATGTTTTTAAAATTGCGGAGCATCTTTGGTGACACACCCGGGATATATGTTGGTGTAGAAAG
This sequence comes from Amblyomma americanum, assembly GCF_052857255.1. Lineage (NCBI taxonomy): Eukaryota > Metazoa > Arthropoda > Arachnida > Ixodida > Ixodidae > Amblyomma > Amblyomma americanum. The sequence goes on from NC_135497.1 coordinate 54,010,399, forward strand.
GATCAGACACTCAGCTTCTCAGCGAGGCCCAGCCCAGAAAGACCTTTAAAGCATTGCGTCAATGATGTCGGAAAAATTGTGCCTTTCTGTTCTTTTTGTAATGGCGAAGTGGACTTTTTTTTCCAAGAAGGATGAAACTCGGTCTTCATTAGTATCTATGCTACGTCCTCTGCAGTGTGTTCGGGGTTACACCTGCGATGCAGCGTCCCTTCGGCGTCAGCGAGCCAACGCGACCTTCCAGAGTCGCTCCTCACCGATTCGCACAAGCGATTATCCGCTCTGGCTTCGCTGACAAGGCGGAACACCTGAAGGTCAGCTAGGAAGACACGCGCACGGCAAGCGTTCACTCACACGTCCTCCAGCATCCGGCCGCGTAAATATTTGCAGGACCTGCGTTTGGGATAATTTCTGAGTTGCACATGACGGGAGTGAGGCCGCCGAAACACATGCATGCAAAATTTTAAGAAATAATTTTAGCGCTTCAAGAGTACCCATGAACACAGCCGTTCTTTAACAGTTGGCGAGTGCATAACGGATGTGCAGAGCTATTATTTTCGGCTGCGGGACTGTTGGGCACAAAGCTCAGGAGAGTTAGAATTCCGGTCATTTCATTTTTACGACGGTTGAGATGAAAGGCAGACGCGTAAAAAAAATGTACATGGAGCTGTCTACAATCCGTCACTTTATAGATGAAATAAAAGATGGAACAACCCAATCAACGGGTTGTGAACTGCTCGAACGTTGTACTGGCGAACTTACCGGCCACCACGTATATCGATGTGCGGAAGGGAACAAGGCGCATAGGGAGCAGCGATAGGCGTGTCGCTCATCAGGGAGCTTTCCTTTCCACCCGAGTCATGTGACCCCGCCGGTGTGTTCCCAAGAGCGGTCATCCCGCATTATAGTTAACCAGTCATCGAGAGCGAGCTATCTGGTTACGACATACTACGATGGTGATGCCGACACCATTTACGTCTTTTAAACACGCCGATGAACGTTATCTTCCAGCAAGCTGTACTTGGTGCAGCTGCTGCTCGTCATCATCCTTCGTTCGCAACGCAAAGGCCTCTCCAATCGATCTTCAGTGAACTCTGTTCAGCGCCAGTCACGAGCACCCGGCGGCAGCTACTGACGTCTTGGCATTTCCTCGTACGTCCTTGCTGGCTGTCATGCGAGGCGGATGGCCAAACTCAACAAAATTCTGGCTGTCGGCACAGTCTTTAAAGGGCCACCGAAAATGATGTTCGAGCGTGGCTTTAAAATGGTTGTCGTATGTAGAGTACAGGCCACCCAGCGTTCATGCCGCGTACAGAACCTCAAAGCAAGCAGGAAATTTACAATACATTTTTAAAATTTTCCCGCTTTCGCAACTCGTGGCCATACACGGTGCATGCGCGGTGCAGGTTTCGCGCGAACCTGGCACACGACGTCACGTCTTCCAAGTGACGTCAGCAGTCGGGGTTTATCATTGGTTCAAAGCACCAAATTCCTTTCAGGCCTCACGCAGATGCCACGGCTGCGGCCGCCTCGTGATCGCCGGCCGCCGGCGGAGGAAGGGGAGGCGCCGAGTGGGTCGGGCCGGCGGAGGAGCGCCGACGTTATGGCGTACGAAAACTACCGAGAGGAGAGGGAAAGGCGCGAAGACGCGCAAGTTCAAATTTTGTCTGCATATAACTCATCGTCCACAAAACGCATTAAAAAAAATTCTTGATGGTGGATATCTGCGAAGCAGCGTCCTTTAACATCCCGGACATATCGCGACTTTATAGAGAGCCCCTTTCTGAGGCCCTTTAATAAGCGGTTTTATAATAAGCGACTACAACGCTGGCAATGCTATGCCGAAAAAAAGCGCTCTTCTTACTCAAAGAGCCTATTTTCTAAAAATTGCGTAAAGTTTTAGGTGGAACACTCTGTATAGTGCAGTAACAAGGGAGCACTGGCCGGGCCGTGCGGGTGGCCGCCGGTCCAACGGAAACCGTGGTACCACAGTCAACATTTTCATTATCAGCCCCGAGTCTGTCAGATGATCAGAGTGTAGAGTAAAACATGCAGAAATTATTCTTAGTAAGGCGGTTGAATTCCCAAGTTCTAAGCCTTGTTTCCCGGAAAGAAGTCTGATTTGAGCTCAGTGAGGTTTCAGAGCTGCAGCGCAAAAAAAAAGAGGCTTCTACGAAATTCCATTGTCAAATCAAAGCCTGTTGGCGGTATTGGTGTGGAATTTTTTTCATACACACTGTGAGTATCTCAGTGCAGTCGTATCTTCTTTCTATTTTCTATTTTCGCAGAAATAGAGGTATATAGGAAAGCGGTGCCGCAATGTCTGGTGGGCAAAGGGAACCACTGTAGTCTTGCCAATTTAAGTAAAGCTGCAGCTCAACCACCTTGGTCGGAATCATCACCCGCTCCGCCTACCGTACGAGGTGCTAGAGAAGAATGACTTGTACAGCTTTCCAAATAACAGGACATCTCTTGGTTTATTTCTATCCCTAGTGATTCGTGTGATCAAGTAATCGCAGGCCTGATTTTAAGAATTCAAATTTCTTGCAGGCATGGCAAGGAATGGACACTCGGCGTTCGGGTACTATGTAGACGTGCAAGCAAAAACGAAACGGGCGGTTTAGGTTAACCCCGAATTATCATGTAGTAGCACCATTAGTCCTGTTTTTGCATTGTTTATCTTGACATTCTATGCTGCTGCTTGACCTGAACTGGCTTACTTTGTTTGATATAACATATGACGTATGATTGCTTGATATAGCATACTTAATTTTAGACTTGTACTGCGGAAGAGTTGGTCATTCTGTACATTCACAGATCCCTGGGAGTCCTGATTGCCCTCCGGGCGCAGAGGTGCAGCAATAAAGTACACGTCACTGCGCTGCGATAGCGGGTGCTGCAAACAGTGGGGCTTGTGAAACAGAGGTTGTTGTTCCTGAGAAATCCCTGGCGACAAATCATTAATTGAACTGCCACAGTGGGTACTTTTCTCGCAATCCGGTGGGCAGCTTGTGATGACGTCACGTCAGTGATCAAGGCGGCCCCCGTGCCAGAAGCAGGCTTAGGACAGACAACCGCCCTTCGGCGGAGATGCCGCGCTAGGGCACTAAAATGGCGACCACATGAATCGTTCGTTCGAGACTCGGGGAGTTAGTGATTACCACTATTGCGCCCAAATGCTGCATTTTAGCAACCCGTTTGATTTTCAAGTGGCCTGAATAATGTTTTATTTTAAGTGGCACCATAAGAGCCTCACTGCAGCGGAAAGCCGGAATGGCACTGCGCGGGGGGAGGGGGGGGGGGTGACACTAAAGAAATAAAAAAACTTCATAGCTAGGGGTGCGGGATTCGAACCCGCGGTGACGCGAACAGACCAGTTCCGCTGGCCGCTGCTACAGACCACTACGCAGTCATCACAGCATTTTTTACGCATGATATTATTACATTGAAAATATATTCTATTTACATTACCTAAATTATTTACAAAGCCTTTAGGAAACACCGCGAAACACATTGCAAAAGGCAGCAAAAGAGCACTAGACGGGGAGGTAAGGCTGAGCACATCACCAAGACGGAGTGCCACTCCTGTTTAAAGTCGATCGGCTCATACACTTCCCTTTGATGAACAGTGAGCTGGGAGAAATCTTAAACATCCTGCCTGTACGAACTGCCAAGCTCTCGAGCTGTGCATTCAATGTCATTGTCTTCGTCATGTACCCGCGTTCACGTGAGTTAAACTGCCAGTCTCTCACGCTGCAGTTTGAAAACGCGGTCTACATATTCTTCCATCCGTACGCGTGGAAGCGTCATCAGACGAGCATGCAGCATATATATACCGCACGAAATGGCGGGGGTACATTAGAAGAAGTGAAATTCAGAAGACCCCACTAAAAAGAAATCACTCGGGGAATCCTGGTAACGAAGCGGCACGCATCAAAGCTCGAGTATTCGTCAACCGAACAGGGGACGCGTTAGTTACGGAGAGTTTCTCGGAGGACGGCCTAGCATCGCATCACGACATTACTAATCGTTTTAAACTAGAAGGGTGGATCTCCGTTCCTCCAGACAAAACCTTCGATAAGGAGCAGGAGATCACCTGAAGGAGACTCCAGACGTGATCCTTCGTGACTCCTTACCTACTATAAAAATTCTATCCTGTGATTACGACCCGGAATGTACACTATGTGGTGAAATAGCCACTTACGATCACATATTGTGGAAATGTAATGAGGAGCCGCCACCGGAACCTCTAATACAAGTTCCTCCTCTCGAGAAATGGGAGGCCGTGTTGGTCAGCTCAGACCTGGGTGTTCAAACCAGGTCCACTGAGTGGACTACTCAGGTCGCCGTTAGCCGTTGACTGATAGCCACCCAGACGAATGATCTACATTTTGCTTGCTGGCGAAGTAAATGTTTTGCATTCCAATCCAATGCTATCGAAATGCGATCAGATAAGGGTAATTAGGCGAAATAAAAATTTGTTCTGTGTTTATTCTGTGCCCAGCACTTAATGCATTTGTCGTCGTAAAGGCTACTGCATTGTTTTCTGAGTATTCTTGGCGTACATTAGTTTTTGTACTCAGACGTAAAAACGCCGTTCATACAGATACAATGAAATGTTATAAGCGCAGGGCACATGTATGCATGCAGTACGTGCCGGAAGTAAAGGCAGAGTGATATTTGGGGCTCAGCTCGTAGTTCACGGTTTTGTCTCACGTATTAGCTCAAACAACACACACACGCGTGCACACACACATGCAACAATATAAGCGTCTAGCCTCTTGTCCAATAGTGCCTTGAAGTAATATCGCCAGAAGTTGGCAATTACAAAGAATAACTCGAGTTTTAAAACGACAGTCAGTAAGGGTGAGGGAGGGCCGACGATGTGAGTGCGAGGCCTAGGGAAAGCCATGGATACAAAAGTGAGGGTGAGGGAGGAAAAGCAAAGAATTGGCAGTGGCAGAGCTCGGCTACGCCAGGATATACGCAGCAAGAGGTACGTTTCCTGGCTGAGCTTGTTGTGGTCACTGTATATTTAGCAATGAGAGACATTGGGCTCCATCTCGGCGGCTATGCGCTGTCTATTACACTCGCAAGTCTGGCATCTCCGTTTGGCAAACCGTTCCTCTCTCTGTTCGGGCGTCTCCGCTGCTCTCCTCACCTTCTTACGCTCATTCCCTCTTTGGTGTGTAGCCAAGTGCCTAGAGGCAACCTCAGGATCGGAAGAGGGAAGAGGGAAGAGGGAAGAGGAGGGACTTGAATGGAACACGACGCCTGCCTGGTTGTCGGCCTGGCATGTTACTCCAGGTGAGAGTGAAAGAAGAGATTAGGGAAGAGGATGGTGAAAAAAAAAGAGGAAAAGAGGAAAAGAAAGGGTGAATGATGCAATAAAACACACACACACACACACACACACACACACACACACACACACACACACACACACACACACACACGCACACGCACACGCACACGCACACGCACACGCACACGCACACGCACACACACACACACACACACACACACACACACACACACACACACGCACGCACGCACGCACGCGCACGGTGCCGGCGATGATGATGATGATGCTGATGATGATGATTGCCGAAAGAATAAGGCATGGTTTGATTCACAAAATGTTGTTTACATTTTATTCGACTTTGCATGTAGTCTGTTTAGATGCCCCAAAACACACGTTTCTGGTGAATAGCCCATTGCTTTCTGATTTGTCGCTATCTGGCGGTATTCGGCACTTGCTCCAATTTATCTATTCGAGGAAATATACTGAAACATTGTGCTCGAGAATTCCTGCATTTCATCCGCCGGATTTTGAGCACTAGCAACAAACAAGCTGTTTAGGGTCCGGTCTACTCAGGACGCGTGTTGCGCCAGATGACAGGGTTACAGTTATTGCCCTGTAACCACAGCGAAGGCGGCAGCCCAGAGTGCATGGGAGCTTTACTTGGGGACCATAATGTGTGCAGCTGCAGCACCAGTGAGGACGTAAACAACTGAGAAAAATGCTGCTGATGGTCCGAGCTTGTTTTTTGCAGCAGTGGAAACGTTCATATTGCCACTGTAACGTGAAATCGACTGCACTACGATCGTCAAATCAATTTCCGCTGCTGCAAGTGCAACCACCTAATTTAAGTCTCTCTCTCTCTCCTTAAAGAAAAGTAGGATTGTTACTAAGATTACCTAAGGCTGAATTTCGCGAATGCTGATTTCTTGTAACACATTTAAAAAGTTTTTTCAGTTTGGGTCCACTAGCTCGCGTATTGCAGTAAGTGTATATTTTTATTGTTTAGCCACTTTATCGTTAAAGACGTTTCTCATTTGACCGGTTCCTCACGCTGCTCCTTCTTTTTTGCGTTTTCAGATGACGGCGCTGTGTATCAGGACATCTTCTAAACACTACTTAAAGATATGATCGACACGGTCCTGCGGCGGGCATCGATTGTTCCTTTCTCGCAATGCCTATAGCTCAAAGCTGTACATACGCAAAATAAATGGTAGCGCAAATGCACTGAATGCTGCGGGAAGACGGCTGCCAGAATAATCTGAAGAGTTTTGAACACTATACGCTGTGGAGTTCACAACCCACTACAGTTCTGTACAATTCTTATTTCAAATAAATATATAGAACTCGTTACCTGAGCCGTCTGTGTTGAAATTGAGCGCTTTATATGATGACAAATGTTAATACAACCTATCAACATTGAATAAACTGTATTTTAAATGTGTTTATACTTTCTAGTAACAACCTGTCTTCCGACAACTGGCCACCATTATCTAATAGACTCAAGTACATAGAAAGTCTTTAAGCTTCCTATCATCCCCTTATCGACGGTTTCTACATACAGTAATCTCTCGTTATAACGAAGGCAGTGGGACGGCGAAAAAATTCGTTATAAGCTGTAATTCGACATAAACGACCACCGCCCCGCCGCGGTGGCTCAGTGGTTAGGGCGCTCGACTACTGATCCGGAGTTCCCGGGTTCGAACCCGACCGCGGCGGCTGCGTTTTTATGGAGGAAAAACACTAAGGCGCCCGTGTGCTGTGCGATGTCAGTGCACGTTAAAGATCCCCACGTGGTCGAAATTATTCCGGAGCCCTCCACTACGGCACCTCTATCTTCCTTTCTTCTTTCATTCCCTCCTTTACCCTTCCCTTACGGAGCAGTTCAGGTGTCCAACGATATATGAGACATATACTGCGCCATTTCCTTTCCCTCCAAAACCAATTATTATTATTATTATTAAACGACCACCCGACAAAATCTAAAGCAGTCGAGCTGTAATTGCGCCACAACGGCGAGGAAGTCAAAAATACAATATATTCAGTGAAACAAAACTTTATTCAGGTGCAAAAAAGGCAGTGAGCTTTAGCTGTTTCAAGTTCTTACCGGGCGCGTGCAACCCCTGCTCTAATCTGACCAAGGATATTGCACGACGCCGCGGTCGGCGCGCCCATGCATTCAACCTTCAGGGTATTTCGAATCGCGAAGGTAGTGGCCGCTTTTATGGGGGTATTTCTTGGTATTTCGAAGGCAGTGGCCGCTTTAATGGGGGGGGGGGGGTCACGGAATTGCCGTGCCTCGAGTGTGAGGTTGTGTTTGTTGCGCTCAAGAAACGATTAGCCGCACATTATAGGTACGAAGCGCGATCGTGAAAACTGAACGGTTTTGGTTTGCTTTAGGCAGGTTTAACGTCCCAAAACGACTCAGGCTATGAGAGACGCTGTAGTGAAGGGCTCCAGGAATTTCGACCACCTGGGTCTCTTTAATGTGCAGTGAAATCGCACAGTACACGGGCCTCTAGAATTTCGCCTCCATCGAATTTCGCCTCCATAGCGTCTTTCGGGCCAGCAGCCGAGCGCCATAACCACTCAGCCACTGCGGCGGCTGAACGGTTCCGCAATGGTGGCTTCGCCTGATTACTGGGCAGTTTATTTTTCTCCCCGATATGTACAGCTGTGAAGTTTGCAATGGAGTTATTCGGCGAGAGTTTTTCGGCGCACAGTTGTCAACGACACTGTTCTAATTCTACGGTTCGAGTGTCAGTGTTCGCGCAGCGTCGCGTCCGCGCCGTTGACAGATGTCTAGGAACAAAATTCAATGACTCTACCACGCATTTCAATCGTTTGTCTAGTCAGATGGCGCGAATCAAGCATGACCGGCTCGAGAAAATCGCCGGGGAAACATCCTGGTTTTGTTGACCCGCCATGTGGACAGCCTGACTCGGCGCTGGCGACGCTCGAATTTTTTGTGTTTTCGGCAAGTTATCGATCTATTTAACCGTTAAAAGTGCAAGGGGCGGTGTTTTATTACGATGCAGGCCGATTATGATAAACGGCAAGCATATTTCTCGACCGGCTTCTCCAAAGTCGTCTTCCCGATTTGTTAAAAGGCGCGAATGTAGTCCGACGTAACGCAAGCGAGCAAGCAAGCACACGCACGCTGCGTTGCGTTTGTGAAACAGCTCCGTCTGTAGTTCGACGCACTGCAGCGGCCAACGTAACCAGCGGCTGCCAGCCTGCCCCGACGGGCCCGGCGCATATTTTGCTCCTGCTCCAATTGCGCGCCGTCGCCGTCGACCGCGTCGACCCACAATGCATCGCGCGGAGAAAAATGGCGGGTGCCAGTGCGAGCGGCGTGAGTAGGACGAGCTGCCCAATTATTGAAATTGTGCCGGATATCGTTGTGGAACGGTTTATCGAAACCATCAAACAGCACCCTTGTGTATACGACACCAAACGGCTGGATTTCAGAGACCACCAGGGCAAAGAGAACACTTGACAACGGAGGGCGAAGCACCGGTCTCTCCACGGGTGAGTTGTTCCCGTAGAGAGAGCGATCTTTCGCGCTTGCATCGAGCGCCTGCGCTTTCGCCGCAAGCGCTCATGACAAACAAGACCTACTAGACCTACTGAACTAGAGACCTGTACACTTGGCGGGGTCCTATGGGATTGCGTGCGCCAACTTTCGTTAACTTTTGGTCATTGAGGGCGCTTGGTTGACCTGTTTGTTTGTCATGATCATCATCATCGTCTGCTTTTCACAAATTATTTCTGTCCTCTCACTGCCTCTCTGTGCATTATTCCTCTATTATTATTTGCAAACCTAGTAATAAACGGTGCGAATATGACATTTCTTCAAATCCTAGCGGTGAATATTCTGTTTGCGCGCATGGATGGGTGAGCAATGCCTCCTGAAGGACATGCCTGAATCGTCAGGGGTTTTTCTCAGTGATCTCTACTATGTGGCTGGATGCTACATTCACGCTTTCCGCAGGGGGCGCAAGTGAAGCCACCAAAAGTTCGGAGGAATGTCCCAGAAGTTGGGTGTCTGGTGTGTATTTCAATGCAAAAAGTCGCGTGTTTCGCCCTTCTGTTCTCAGTTTTTCGCTTTGGTTTCGTGTAACGTCTACTCTAATAATAAAGGAAAAAGCAAGCTCAACGCGAGAAATGAATGCATTGCTTGGGGAACCCTGTAATTTCAGAGAAACCGAACAAACCAGGCATGCAGGTCTCACCATGTCGCGGCAAAGGGGTATGTGCATTAAACACTATTTTATAATCTGGTTCTTGTCTTACAAGCGTAATGACGGTAAGTAGCGGAATGACGATCAGTCTAGGTCAACTTAAAAACAAAGTTTTGTGTAGCAAAGAAAAGGCAATGGCGCGGAAATCCTGACACTCCAACTGCCGCTGTCTCAGTTTCGGTTTGGTGGCGGACGATGTCTCTTCTCATCGACTGCAGCTGATGTTTATCGCTTTAGGGTGTCATTTACCTTCCAGACGTGCTGTTAATCTAACTCAATAGCACAGCCATGTTTCATCTACACAGCGCGAGAGAAACGACTGACAAGAAAGATGAATGCTGCAGCGCATGTGACAAGCGCTGTTAGAAGTCAACAGCACCAAGCATCACGAATAACAGCCCATTCCGGCATAATTTGCTACAGTACGAAACAGTACTTGATGCACTAGCTCCGTCGAAAGAGTAGCACCACATACCTTTTGTACGCGCTAATGTGCACCAGCAGAACACAGACGGCACCCCACCAGATTGTGGCCTCGCCCCCACTCCGCATCGGTCTAAACATAATTCTGTAAAATGGTCACTGCAAATTCGGCTGCCTAATGAAGGTTTCCACCTATTCTTTCTTAAATTTATACACCATTGATGGTATAACTTGGGCTTAGAGCGCGACAACGTGCATCGAATCAAAGAGGAGAGTTGGCGACGCAAGCGCAACACAAAGCTGACCACACGAGGCTCCGTACGTACTGTGTGTAGCAACGTTCTGCCGTCTGCTAGTGTCGTCCCATAGCGATGCAATGGATCCTTATTTTTGATACGTCTTTCCCGAGGACTTTGCTGCCCTCCTCATGCAGTTGCCGGCGCAACAGGTAGGCATTGTCATGAAAAAAGACGAGAACGTCGAAAAGACAAGGTGCTAAGTGGAAAACGAAAACTAAAACAGAAAAACCGTGCCGAGGTTTGATTTCATGCACTGCCAAAGGCTGACTTCCGGGACATGCTGCCCAACTTCTGGTGGCTTCACTTTCGGGCACCCGATGCGGCATCCAGCCCCCTAGTGGAGATCAGTGGTTTTCTGCCCGCCGTAGAGCGCGCGTTTGCGGTATGGCGGCGCTGCCGGATGACCCCCTAGCAGACGACACGCAGGCAGTGCAGAATTTTTTTTTGACTGGCAGCAAAAAGTATGCCTTCTGGTGCGCTGTTTCTTAAATTATTTGTGTGGTGTGTTTAGTGTTACCGTATGACAAGTGACGCGTCGATGACAGCAGTTGCTGGAGGGAGTAGCGAGCGAAAATGCATTGCTGTTGCATTCCGTTTTTCATGTTCTGTCAGCGAAACAATTAAGAAGCCCTGCGTTTCGTTCCATGAAATTCCTGCTGACTTATAACACCGGGAAAGACGACTCAAGACAATTCGAAGAAAGAACTGGCAGCCAAGCACAACGTCAAATTATTCTGCGGTTTGTAGATTGCATTTCCAGCCAAGGAAATGCTACTGTAGACGGTTTGACTGCCCACCAATACAGGGGTGGACTCTTTTACCCGACGTCATGTCAAGAAGTTCGTCAATATCATGCTCAAAGACCGGACGCATCTTCAAAGGCCACTGGACACATGCTTGCTCTACAACTATTGTGAATAAAATCGCGAGTGTGTTTATCCGGACGTGTGAGAATAGGGATAGCGGCCACTGAGAAGCAGTACTGCATAATATGTGCAAGAAGTTAATTAAGCCGTTGCTAACAAACCATGTATGCATTTCGCATGTAGCAACGGTTTAATTAACTTCTTGCAGATAATATGCAGTAGTGCTTCCCTGTGGCCGCTATCCTTCAGACAAGAACGCAGTTGCGAAGAAATACAACAAGAAACCTCTTTTGCGAAAATTCTTGAAACTTCAGTAAGAAACGATTTCCGCCGCCTTCATCGCACCGACGCATGCCATTTTTTCTTGTAAGTGCGCACGTGTCTGTGCCTTCAAGCGCAGTTTTTTTTTTAATAATCACAAGTCGCTCGCCATGTCTGATACTCCCCTTGTTCCAGTTGTCATTTCAGCAACGCACGTGCTTGTCGTTTGGAGAAATCCGGTCAGTAAGGCCAGCTGTGTTGCTCCCAAAGTCAAGTTGCGCGTGTGCATCACACAGGAACCTAGTGAGCTGTGTTTCTTGCGGAAAGGGGCATGGGTTTATTTGAAATTTGTCAACGTTATTCAAGGAGGTACCGTTCGGCGAAAGCTCGTCGGAAAAATGACCAGAAACAGCGCAGGCTGGGCCTTCCAAGATCTGCTTCACCCGGTAGAAATATCCCTCGCAATGCTCCGCAGCAAGATTGTAAGAAACGCGCGCTTCGCAAATATTTAAGGACATTAAATATGAGAGATGTGCCCCCTGCGGGCCAACGACTCCATAGGCAGGTTACTGCGACGTCTCCGGCTTCCATCATTTTTTGCGCCATGCAGTCCTCCTTTCCCACGGGTCACCTGGCTACAGTTGAGAGCTCAGATCATTCCGGACATCCTCCTGTCCTTATTCTATCTCATGAATTATTTTCCCTTTTTGTTTGTCCAAAGTAGTTATTTATTTCTTGCCATTGCAACAGTACAATATACAACCATACATCATGCAGTGTAAATACTTATTTTGCGGCATTTCTAGCCACTTCAAGCACGTGTTTCGATATGAATGTTTCGAACATGTTCTTTTTGTTGTAAATCGTCGCAAAGTTACTGATTATGCAGCAGACAAAAACCTTAACGGCATGATAGAACGGCGTGCAGAGCACGCTTTCAGATCTCGAAATCGAAACTGATGATCCTCTTTCAGTATTATGTGGAAGTCAGCTCATACTTTTTAAGCATTTGCTGCACACGGAGACCTTCAAAAACATGTTTTTGTCAGTAGAAAAAGCAAATTTGTTGCTCAAAGCCCCAAAAAAGGATAAAAGAGCACATGATCGAGAGCCTCACATCACAGTCTCCCAGCCATTGAAACCGAAATTGGATGGATGGATGGATGGATACGGCTGAACCCTTTACATCGGGCGGTGGCTCAAGCCACCTAGCCATGTCTTGTGAAATTTTACTCCTGTCTTGCTTTTAGCCACCAATCAGATAACCTTCGCTTGGTTACTTCTAACCTCTTAAAATCCACTTTCCCTTCACTATCCCTAAACCCCAATGCCTTGGGTAAGTCAGCCCCGCTGCCTTCCACTGTAGGGTGAAGCCCTTTACAGAAAAGTATCAAGTGTTCAGCCGTTTTCTCCTCCTCTCCGCACGCAATGCACAAAGTGTCTATCTCCTGGTACCTGACTCTATACTTCTTAGTCCGCAAAACTCCAGTCCTGGCCTCAAACAACAAAGAACTTCCCCTACAATTATCATAGATATTTTCTTTGACAATTTCCTGTTTAAAGGTCCGGTATGTTTCTAGTGCCGATTTCGTGCCTAGCGGCCTAGTGCCTAGTGCCTAGCGGCCAGTCTGCGCAATGTTGGGGTGATCTCGCACAAAGCATCATGGGTTAATGAGTTACTTGGTGCGGGACGGTAGGTTTTTATCAGGAACACAGAGTGGCGTTACTGAGATAACCCATTCTGTACCCACGGCACGCTCCGCGCGCAGCCGGCTTCAGCGTAAAAGTAGTGTGCAAAATCCATAGTAGCAAAAACGCAACAGCATACAACGTAATAAAAGATTTTCTTTTCCGCAATGTTGTGGAAAAACCTTTTAAAACGTTGAAGGGACATTTTTTTCAAGAACATATATCTTTTTTAAAATGCGCCTGTTAAGCACGAAATATTGGCTTTTGAGGTCTGCAATGCCTGGCCAATAGGAGAACAAGCCATCGCTTAATTTGAGCAAAATTTACATTTACATGCTTTTCTGCTCGTTTGCTGCGATTTATAGAGAGGATATTGAATGATAGGACATTCTTGATTATCGAACAACGTTTGTATTTTCATTATTTTTGGCCAAAAGTTGTAGTTATGCAGTCGATAGCTCTCCGCCCCATGATGCTCAGAGCGCCCATGGTGGTACAGGTGGTCTCGAGGAAGCTCCATGCAAACTCCAATATGCGGGGCGCCAGCTTTCCCTCTAGTTAATAGTAACGGTTTCTTCGACTGGTCGCCCCCGTGATCCGGTTAGGATTTGGCAGAGTGGGAGCCGCTCTTGCTCTAAGAGCCTAGCGAGTTTGGTCGAGCCGAATGGTCAGCGAGTTTTTACTGCGGAAGCGCAGGAAGCAGATGGAGGACGTAACTTCCGGAACCACGACGCGGCATCGCTGCTGGCGGCTGGGTGTCAACACGCACACAGTCTGCATCGCGGTCCCCGCGTAGCCTGTATCGATCGCTATACCGAATCTCCGTCCCGCGGGACGCTCATTTTTCGGACATCGCCTAGTGGATAGCACTGTCGTACTCGTCTGAGCTGCTGCTGAAATCGCTGTTGTCATGTGACAGCAACACATACCGCGTTCCTAGCGTAGTTATCCGGCGTCTCTTGGATAGTTTGCCTCACATAGCGTGGCACCCGCAAAACACAACGCAGCAAGGACGCTACATTAACTGCGTGACCGCGTCCAAAGCCTACACTTGATTCTGCCTGCGCGTAGGGGGCGCCGAGGCCTCGCACCAGTTTAGCGAAATGGCGGAAGTGGCTCTGTCACGTGAACTCATCTCGGAGTCGCTCAGACTTTTTTCTCGGAGCGCGTCAGAGCGCTCTGAGCTGGAGGCGAGCGCTCAGAAAGAACCAACCGAATGTAGTCAGAGCGGCCGGTTTCGACCAGCCGAATGTGCGGTCGCCTCTCAGAGCGCTCTGGAGCGTTATGAAGCGACCAGTCGAAGACGCCATAAGAAACTCTATGGGCGTGAGACTTTCTGGCATCTTTGCTAAGGCAATGAATGAATGATGAATACTCAAAACGTAGGCAAATGACAAAACTATTACATCCTTGAAGTAAAATAAGCGACACCATATTGCTCAACAAGTTAAATCTAGCGCTACGCCGCCCGTAGCTGCGCTACCCTAGCGGCAAAAGATATGAACTAGAAGGTGCGCGCAGGATTAGTGCCAAGTGCGCAGGTCTCTAGTTCAGTAGATAGGCATGCTCTTCAGGAGGCATTGGATAGAGATTGCCGCGATGGTGTGCGCGGGGTCTCTCTACCTACCTGAAGATAAGCATGCAGTGAAGTACGTTCACTACTGTTCTTATTTTAACAGCACGAATTCACTGAAGAGCAGAAACACCATATAATGATTATATCGAGAAGACGGCGTACTTATGGTGATGATGATATGCTAAAACACTGTATGCAATAAATAGCACGGCAAGACAACAAGAGTAAAGTTTTAGACAAAAAGTTGGACTACATAAACTACCGATATGATTTTGTGAGCTGGTCGAGCGTCAGCAAATCATCTGAAAATTTAATCTAACCGAATCCAACCGAATCCAACCTCAATCGCCTCAATCCAACATGGCGACTTCCACGGCAGTGATTCGTGCATTGCAGTGTTGCGGTGGTTCCTGGAGGATGTTAATGGTTTGCGTGGATGCTGTTTCTGCTGAGTACGCTGCCGCATTTCGCGATGCAACACTTTCTTTACAGGTGACCGTAGATAAGCGTATTTTATTGTTTTGCATTCAGTGCATTGTTTGTGTAGTGCAGCGCCTGCCTTCGGAGCATTTTCACAGAGTGCATACAGCAGTAAACGCATATAGGTATCTGTTCCCTAATGGAACAGGATTTGTGGTAGTGTTATGTCAAAGTCCGATCAATCTTACGTATCTCGTGAGCTGTAAGCGTCGATGCTTCCTCTCCTGAGCACTGCGAGCTGTCGGGAAGCAACTGCACACTTATTTAGGATTTCTAGCTTTTTGCTACATCCCTGGCTTGTGCGGTCCGTATTCAAGTCGTTTGCCATTGTGTATGGTTTTTTTTGTTACTGAATTCCAGTTTGTTGTTTATTATTGGTTGCGCGCCATCAGTTGTGCTGCCGGCGATTCTCCGAGCTCGGAACTCTTCCCAGGCACGGGATCCTAACTACAGACCTGGATACCTTCACAGCACTCACCAGTGTTCTTTGGTATTTTTTGTTTCCCTTGCCCTTACTTGCATTGCCTGTCGACAAATGTTTGCAGTTTTTAATTGTATGTAGATTTGTTAAATGCGCTACCAATTTTTTTATGATGCTACGCTGTGCTGTCAGGCTTCTTGCTAGTGAAGACATGCTTTTTCCATTCTCTCTCCTGATTTATCCAAGGCAGGCTGGTCGCAATGTTCATTTTAATACCTAAATATTGGTGCAAGGCACCATGGGAATTAATGAAAATCTGTGCCTCCTATATTCAAATTTGTGTGCGGTATTTCAGACAGCTAATCTTTTAGTGTGATTATGACATTTATCCTGACTCTTCTCAAAGAATGTATTTGGGTGCAGTACATAAAATCTGTTCATTTCTTTTGTCATGGGCTAGCTCATCGCTTTTTTGTTTACTTATATTTCGTCTAATTTTAGTTTCTAAAGCAGTTGACAATTTCCTCTCTTGCCATTCATGACATTGCTACAGCCACTGACAGTTGTTGCTCTGGATGTATTTATTTGCAGTTGCCAGCTGCCGGCATCTATTGGGCCATGCGTGCTTCCTGCCTTCGGCTGTGTCATCCCTCCTGAGCTGTTCATGGTAGTTATTCTTTTTCAGTGATGCTTATCTTACCGGCATTTTTAGAAACTTATTTTCAACATCGGCTTGCAGCTAGGTGTAGGAATGCATGCAAACTCTACATGCACTTCACAGCAGTAGCTCAGCTTATAATTAGAGCAACTGTAGACTTGTACAAAATATAGTCGCTCATGTAGCTCTTGATGCAGCTGCTGTTAACATAAAGGAGTTGAGCCTGCTTCAGGTGCTTTCTTTTTTATTCAAGAAGTGTGCGATGAGGCATAAGTTGAAAAAGGAAAGGGGGGGAAGGAATGCACGGGATTGAAAGTTAAAAGAAGGAGTGAAGAACCGTTGCGCTGAGGTAGTCGCAGAGGTTGTTAATGAAACGGTTGTCCATTGTCCACTTCACGAAGTCACTTTCGCGGTTCCACCGCAGGCCCACCTCTTTGATGAGACGTTTTCTGATAGCAGCCGTCGCTGGGCACGTCCACAACAAGTGCCGCACAACACATATGTCCGGTGCAGCGCTACAGTGAGGGCACCTGTCAGGTAGTGGCGGATCTTTGACACGCCACCGATGACGGACAGATGGTGTCAGAGCCGCCCCTGCCCGAATCCGGCGCACGGATACCTCCTCCTGCCGAGTAAGACTACGGGGGAGAGGGTGCGAACACGGAGGAATTAGAGCGCGTGTTCGCTGGCGCAGAACTTCGGAATCTTGTAATGAATTATCTGCACAAATATATGGCATTCGTTGACTAGACAAACTCTAAAACCTCATCAATGCTCACTCTCTCTGTAGTGAACTTTGTAAACCCTGTTAGTGACCACTTTGTTGCATTTGACTCCTTCACAACAACGTCCATCATAGCCTGAGTCATTTTGGGGTGTTAAAGCCAAATAAACCAAACTAAGCATGTCACCTCAAATGGGAGCCGCGGTTATGGTTCGACTGCAGTGACGCTTTGTAACCGTACGGCAGTGAAACGAGTCTACTACTGGATTCTGGAGATAAGAATACACGAAGGAAGGAAGAAGTACAAGTCCTAACGCAAGTCCCGTAGAATGGCGAAAACGTCATCATGGCCCTAGACGTCAAAGGCGCCTTTGATAATGTAGGCCACGTCGCCATCATGGAGGGACTCAACGCCAACTGCGGAAAAAAGATCCACCATTACACCAGGGCCTTCCTAAGCGACAGGACAGCCACGGTGGGAATCGGGGAGCTCAGAGGAGAAAAAGTCAACACGTCAAACAAGGGCACGCCAAGGCCGGTCATATCACCGGTACTCTTCAACGTAGCGACGATAGGGCTAGCAAGAAGACTCGAAAATATTGAGGACATCGGCTGCACAATCTATGCGGACGACATCACGATATGAGCCAACCAGGGAACGCTAGGTCAAAAAGAAGCGGCGACGTGTGTGGAAAAGTGTGTGAAAGAAAGAGGACTGGCGTGCTCCACTGAAATGTCGGAGATCCTCAGAATTCAGAGAGGGAAGAAAAACCCGGAGAAGGCAGAAATCCTGCTCGAAGGAAGCCACATTCCGGAGAGGGGACAGGCCAGAATCCTAAGAATGTTGATCCAAACAAACAGGCGATGCAGATTCGCAATCAACCGGCTTAAGCTGGCTGCGACACAAGTGGCAAGAATGATAACCAGAGTATCGCAAAGACGTATCATAAAAGAAAGCGACACTGATACTCGTAAGTAGTTTGATCATAAGTAGGGTGAACTACTCCCTCCCATACTTCCAAACAATTCAAGGAGAAGGCGTATAAAACGGAAGGCGTATAAAACGTCCCTTCATCTGCAGATGCATACAGCAAACGAGAAGTTACTAGCACTGGGCATTCACAATACATTCGAAGAGCTTGAAGAGGCACAGCTAGAGACGCAAAAGGAAGGGCTAGTGCAAACAAGAAGCGGCACAAGAATCCAAGAAAAGTTCGGATACAACTTGGAAAAAATGCTAGAAAAGGAAGCAGACATCCCCGACAACATTAGAGCCACTATCAAAGTCTGCTCGCTCCCCAAAAACATGGACCCAAACCTACACCCGGCTACGAGAAAGGCGAGAAAAAAATACATAGAAGAGAAACTGGCGGTCAAAGAAAATACAGTATATGTGGACGCGTCCAGATATAGATAGTCAAGCCAACAGAACAACTGCAACGAAATTAGAATGTGTGGTTTAGATCGTTTTCATTCTTGGTTCAGTTGAGTAGATTGTTTTGTCTTTTTAGGTGTGCACTTTGCCATGAGACTAAATGGTATAAATATGGGTATCTTCGCCTAATAAGCGTTCTTTCGTCTACCATTCGACCAGTCAGCTTTGTCTCCCTCCCTTATCGGGCTTAGGCCCCCACCACGCTTTTTTTCTTCGATAAAAGTTATTCGCTTTCTCCGTCTACAAAGAGGAGACAAAGAAGTGAGCCGGAGAATGAGGTGAGCAAGCGAAAAGGTACTAGTGGAACACGGCAGCGTTTCGATGGAGGCCACCGCGACGGTCGTGTACTGACTATGTCTATCGCCCGCTACGTAGGCGACCTCCTGAGGCTTGTCACCGTAGGTGCGTTAGTGAACGGAGCGGTAGACCCATCACGGTCGCAACTATCCTAGGGACAAACACCGAGACGGCGGAGGAGGTCGCAATAGCACTAGCTTGCGTCGGTTCCAAAGCTAAATACGTCATAAGCGACAGCAAAGCTGCAGTCCAAAATTTTAGTAGAGAAAGAGTCTCTCCCCTCGCCGCCAAAATTTTAAGACAAACGACATTGAATAGATCAATATAATCTGGACCCCCGCGCACGAATCTGTCCGTGGCAACGAGGCGGCCCACGAGGTAGCTCGAGATCTCTACCACCGAGCTGCACAAGACGGGCCACCGTTCGCAGATCACGGGAGAGAAGGGAGACTAATCTCCTGTCAGGAAGTTACAGAATATTATAGACAACATCGCAGGTACTTTCCCCCACCTAGCAAAGCACTCAACAATCAACAGGCGGTGGCGTGGAGGCGTCTACAAACAGATGTCTACCCACACCCAATTCTAAGCAAACATATCATTCCAGAAATAAAGGACGATAAATGCAAGAAGTGCGGGGCGAGAGGGACCGTCGACCACATAATATGGGAGTGTAGCCAATCCCCAGGCAGGGCAAAGAACATTATTAGTAGAGACGCCTGGGAGACCTTGCTCCGGAGCACGGACCCTGAGCTCCAGCTCAGCGCCGTCCTACTGGCTGAAGAGGCCGCCGGGATACAAGAGATCCCGGCCAGCATCTGACGCGACGACCCCATGCGGCTGGATCTCTCCTGATCTTCCTCCCTCAACTGAGGGTATGGGACAGGGGGGGGGGGGAAGGTCTGGATGAGGTGCTCTCATTCTGTTGGACAATAAAGGTTTTTTCACTCACTGACTCATTCGATGGAGGCCAAACACTAAGGCGCGCGTGTGCTGTGCAATGTCAGTGCATGTTGGGGATCCCCAGGGGGTCGAAATTACTCCGGAGCCCTCTACTACGCTATCTCTTTCTTCCTTTATTATTTCACTCCCTCTTTTATCCCTTCCCTTATGGCTTGGTTCAGGTGTCCACCTATATGTGAGAGACATACTGCGCCATTTCCTTTCGCCCCCCTCAAAAAAAACAATTTTCAGAAACCAATTTCCCTTCCTTTCCTTGTTATGGCGCTCGACTACTGATTCTGAGTTCCCGGGTTCGAACCCGACCGCGGCGGCTGCGTTTTTATGGAGGAACAACGCTAAGGCGCCCGTGTGTTGTGCGATGTCAGCGCACGTTAAAGATCCCCAGGGTGTAGAAATTATTCCGGAGCCCTCCACTACGGCACCTCTCTCTTCCTTTCTACTTTCACTCCCTCCTTTATCCCTTACCTTACGGCGCGGCTCAGGTGTCCAACGATAAATGAGACATATACTGCGCCATTTACTTTCCCCCAAAACCAATTATTATTATTATTATTATTATTATTATTATTATTCCTTGCGCTCCCGTCGCGCGCTATCTGTTGGGGCAGTGGCGTACATTGCGAGGCAGAGGACGAGTAATAATTGGTTTTTTGGGGAAAGGAAACGGCGCAGTATCTGCCTCGTATATCGTTGGACACCTGAACCGCGCCGTAAGTGAAGGAATAAAAAAGGGAGTGAAAGAAGAAAAGAAGAGAGAGGTGCCGTAGTGGAGGGCTCCGGAATAATTTCTACCACCTGAGGATCTTTAACCTGCACTGACATCGCACAGCACACGGGCGCCATAGAGGAGGAGGGCTTATCGTTCACAGGGGAGGAGGAGGGATTTTAACGCGACAGCGTTAAGGAGCTCGTGTCGCAAAAAAGCGAAAAAATGGCAGTGGTTTAGCTAGGCTATGCCAGGATATATGTAGCGAAAGCAAGTGTGAAACTCCCCGGTTAGCATTGTTCACATGTTCCACAACGTATGAAGCACAGGCATAAACGTTCAGTATGACCAGTAGGTCCATGTTTGATTTCAGCACCGAGGCTATCCAAGGATTGAAGGGGCCGCGTCACTCTTATGCCTGTTCTCTAGGCTAACGGCACGTTGTTTCTTGAGCCCTCCGCTGAAGTCTCTTGGTCGCATTCCATCGTTCATCACGGGCCGTCTTCAGTGAAGCAGGACTCGGGTCTCTCCTCCGGCTGCTATCGCTGCTGCTAGCGGTCGAGACACCGGACGTTAAACGTGCCTGTCTCGCGGCGGCATATTCACGGCGGCGTTTAGCCAGTCGTTCGGCGCGCTGTTCTGCTTCCTGGGCGATTCGTTTCCTATTTATCTCGTTCCGCTGTCGATTCCAGGCCTCTTCCAGCTTATCAGAATTGTCGCTGTCCATACTGTCGCCTCAACTGTGGTTGCTGCGCACGCCAGCTCTCCTTTTTAATCCTGTGACATCTTATCACACATGCGAAGCAGCTGTCGAAGCGAGCGCAACGACGAGGAACGCAATGTCACGTCGTGCCAGATGGCCCGGTGAGCGCGCGAAGCACAGTAACCTTCCGCGGCGAGGCGCGCGTTGTGACGTCACGTGCCACCATGGAGTACCGCCATGGCGAAATCGCGAATTTGCGGCCAATAAAGATTTCACGTTAAAATTCTAAGACTAATTAGTCTAATTAGCGATGGCACCATGTGAGTGTGACGTCATACCAGGTCACGTGACAGCGATGTAATGTGCCATCAAACCTAGTCACGTGACGACGCTGTAATATGACATCACACCTACTCACGTGACGATATAATTTCTCGTCATACCAGGCCCCCATCCACCCCCTTCCACCCCATTTCAAGACCAATATGGATCCCACATTAATACACATGCTCGCATGACGCATTACAGCGAGTGCCCAAAACCCGGTCGACATTAATGACATTCGGATTGTCCAGCAGGTAAACGCGCTAGTTCTCATGTACGACATACTGCAAAGATCAGGCAACGACACATGCCTTTGACTCTCGAGATGATGGCGATGATAATGATGCTAGAAATGTATCCATATGGAGCCCGTGGAAGTCTGATATACCGCTACCAAATTAAAAGTTGCCAGAATATTGATTAAATATTGTATATTACCCAACAGTAGAAGACAATTATTGTGCGGTAAAATAGGAATACCTGCAGCTAATAATTAAGGATGATGATGTTGATGCTCCTGGGAGGTCAAGACCCCCCCCCCCCTTTCCGCCACTTCCCTCCAGGTGGCGAAGGTAATGGTTTCGCTATCCTGGGAATTCTCTGATGACTCGGTGAACCCGCGGCATTTTGAAAGAAAGGACTAGATTACGTTTTCGAACACTGTGCCAACTATTAAAATCACACGGGCCAAAACAACTGGCCTAGAGTGGGCAGCGTGAAGCGCTCTCTGTAAAGAGCGCCACGGCTCTCCGCTCAAATTTCCCCGCAGCGAAATATTTTTCCGACCCCCCCAAATGGCGCAATGTGAAACAGGTGTAATTTCCTTTGCTTAAAACCAAATTTCATTTCGCTTTCCTTCCCTTACGGCCCGGTTCGGGTGTCCACCGAGATATGTGAGACGCGTCATTTCTTTTCCTTAAAACAAGCTTTGTTTCACTTTCCTTCCCTTACGGGGCTCACACAAGACAGTATATAATATACCTTCGGTGATATTTACAACTGTATTATTGCTCGTTGTATGCGGAGATATGGAACCAAATCCCGTTCCAAACGACGCGCAAACCATGTAAACAATTTCAGAAAGCCAAATTTAAAATGAATTTGGTAAGCGCGAGTCGGTCTCCACCGAGATATGTGACAGGCGAATTTCCTATCCTTCAAACACTTTATTCCACTTCCCTTCCCATACAGCGCGATTGGGGTGCCCACCGGGATATGTGAGGCTGGCGTAATTTCCTTTCCTTAAAACAAGTTTATTTCGCTTTCCATCTCTTACAGGCGCAGTTCGGGTGTCCACCGAGATATGCGAGACAGGCGTAATTTCCTTTCATTAAATTGTCCAACGGGCCAGGCGTCGCGCCGAACGTGCAGTGGGATTCTGTGGACCCCTTGGCAACGCGAGAGACTTGGACGCCTCCATTGCCGCCCTTGTGTAATTCACTACTCATTGCTGCAGTGTTATTTCTGATTTTTTTGCATTTGATCATGGTTAAGGGTGGCCGCGCGCACCAACGCACGCAGCCCCCACTACCAAAAATTATATGCTCCACCGAAGCGGTGGCAGGGGTCAGCGCGGACGCAGTGCAATGTCCGAGACGCGCCTCGACCTGGAGGTTCCCCCTTCCCGATCGGGGAATCCTCAGCATTGGGTATGCATGCCAGAAATCTGCAAGGCCTGGCGAAGCCCTTCTCTGCGACCGTATAGACGTGACTGCGAATATTGTGTTATGAGTGAATTGTAGATCCAACAACAATGATGTAAAGCGCTAATTTTAAGCATTTTAGCTTTCACTAGTTACTTCGTGCGAGACCTTTACTTAATGTGCTGCTTATTTGCTTTAATTGAGAACTAAGTTGTTTAGTCTTGCCTAAAACTCTTCAATACGTTTTCTTTCTCCCCTTACGGTGCGCAAGCCGTGCTGGAAGAAACTCGAGCTTCAGCACCACAAGTCCCTGCGCGTGTGCCTAGGCCTGCCCAAAAACTCGCAGTGCGCCGCAACGTTGGCCGAGGCAGGAGCGTGGCCACTTGAGCTCCAAGCAACGCGCAGGGCATTGAATCACATCGACCGGCTTCACCGCGCACCGGACGGCGGCTCGCTGCTGCAGCGTATGCGCTCGCACCCGCGCTCACGAATGGGCGCGGCGCTGCTCGAGTATGAGCAATTGACACAAGCCCCAGCCCCCTACGGCTCCTGCTACGGCCTGCAGCCTCGGAGGTACAGCTAGAGATTGTCGGCATTGCGGGAAAGCGGAGCACACCCCTCTGTGCTGTGCAGCAGCTGGCCAGAGCCGTCATACACGAGGAGCTCCAGGGCCATCTCCTCGTGTACGCCGACGGCTCAGTGGGCCGCGACAGCTGCTCCCTTGCTGCGGCAGCTACCATCCGCGCCCTGCGACTGCACAGCCAGCAACACGCAACCTTCCTGGGCTCCACCACGGCGGAGTTGATGGGTATCCGGGTCGGGCTGGACCTGCTGCTCACCCTCAGGGCATACTACCAGACTCCATCAAGACTCTATTGCGTCCGCAGGGCAGTGCGCGCACTCGTGAGCGAACTTTGGTGAGCCTCTGTGCATTCCTCGAACACACGGGCTTGACGGCTCGTCTGTTATCCGTCAGGAAGTTACACGCAGTGACCGAACGCTCCGCGAGTTCTACCTTGAACGATTAATAACAGGACGCCCCACTCCAGTTGTAACCAACACAGTGCAACGAGCGTGTGTGATTTAATTCCTCTAAATGAACTAATCACGCGCACAACATGGACACATTTCTTATTGTGTAAATAGTTTGTATATATTACTTCTCCCCCTATCCTCTCTTCCTGTCCCCTCACCTCTTTCATTTCATTTCTCCATTCTGCCTGCTATACTTTATTTCCACTGCCCCAGCTCAGGTGCTTCAGTATCGATAGCAGATGCCGGGGCTAACAAAAATCTTTTCCTTCCTTTTTACTATTATTTTTAATAAAACCACTACCACCTTCTCTCCTTACGGCGCGGTTCGGGTGTCAGCCGAGATGTGAGACAGATGCAGCGCCATTATTTTCCCCAAAATAATAATAATAATAATTGGTTTTGGGGGAAAAGAAATGGCACAGTATCTGTCTCGTATATCGTTGGACACCTGAACCGCGCCATAAGGGAAGAGATAAACGAGGGAGTGAAAGAAGAAAGGAAGAAAGAGGTGCCGTAGGGGAGGGCTCCAGAATAATTTCGACCACCTGGGGATCTTTGCCTTATTGCATGGCGCTGTCCCCTTGCACGCTGGTCCAGCTGTCGGCATGCAACGAGATGCTGAGCGCAGAACTAATTATAACGCGATAGCGTTCAGGAGCTCGTGTCGCGGAAAAATGGTACCCATAGCTGCGATAAAAATACTCTTCGAAAATACTGCCATGTATACCAATGTTCCCATGTGTGAAACGGGACAGGGCAAAACAGTACAGCTGAGCGGTGCTCACGGTGTTAGGTTTTCGCTCGCGACGAGAGCAGTGCAAAAGGGGAAGTACAAGTAAAGCGTCTCAGTAATTTAGACTGTCTTATAAAACGGTGTCATATCATATTGCTACCAAAACTAATTACAATAAATGGAGAATGGCACGCTAGCTGTGAATATTTGTGATACTTTTGACGCAACCATTTGGTAGGGTTGTATTGTTCAGCACATGAATTTTCCTAAGATTTCAATTGATTGGCACCAGACAGTGCCTGATTTTTTCCGGCTTTCCTACCTTGGGAAAACAGAATAATAATAATAATAATAATAATAATAATAATAATAATAATAATAATAATAATAATAATTGGTTTTTGGGGAAAGGAAATCGCGCAGTATCTGTCTCACATATCGGCCTACACCTGAACCGTGCCGTAAGAGAAGGGATAAAGGAGGAAGTGAAAGAAGAAAGGAAGAAAGTGGTGCCGTTATGGAGGGCTCCGGCTTTAGCGTTTTTCCTCCATAAAAACGCAGTCGCCGCGGTCGTATTCGAACCCTGATACTCCGGATCAGTAGCTGAACGCTCTAATCACTGGGCCACCGCTGCGGGTTCGCATTTGTACCGCTGTCATGGCATTCGCTGGACGGGCGGCTTTTGGAAGCTTACTACGTCCGGGTGATGGCACAAATGGAAGAAAAAAAACGGAGGACGTTTAAGCTTCGCCTTTAAGAGTGGAACGCGACAGCGTGTTGCAGCACTGCCAGGGAGTCCAAGGAACGCCATCGCCCGTTCGGCGCGACGCCTTGCACGTTAGACAAATCGCTGTGCTACCCACCCCGTGAAACGGACGCGCGGAGCGGCAAACCACGTAGAGGCGCTGCCAGGCGCCCTGCCGAAACGCGCCGGACTCAAGTCGTAGTCGTAGTTCGTCGGCACATCGTTCTCGACAAACCCGATGCCACGAACGCCAGCATAGCCTCCGCGCCGAATGAACGGGCAGCAAGCCGCAAGCTTCGTGGTTAACGCGCTTTGGATAATAATAATAATAATAATAATAATAATAATAATAATAATAATAATAATAATAATAATAATAATAATAATAATAATAATAATAGGTTTTGGAGGAAAGGAAATGGCGCAGTATCTGTCTCATATATCTTTGGACACCTGAACCGCGCCGTAAGGGAAGGGATAAAGGAGGGAGTGAAAGAAAGGAAGAATAGGTGCCGTAGTGGAGGGCTCCGGAATAATTTCAGCCACCTGGGATCTTTAACGTGCACTGACATCGCACAGCAAACGGGCGCTTTAGCGTTTTTCCTCCATAAAAACTCAGCCGCCGCGGTCGGGTTTGAACCCGGGAACGCCGGATCAGTAGTCGAGCGCTCTAACCACTGAGCCACCGCGGCGAGGCGCTTTGGATGTGCGCTGCGTTGTTCGCCGCTCACCGCGTGGTTCCTGCGTGCCCGCACGGCCCCACTGCGCCCGAACAAGAGATACGTCACACGCGTCACTTCCTTTCCTTGTAATCAATTTTCATTGCATTTTCTTTTCCTTACGGTGCGGTTCGGGTGTCCACAGAGATATGTGAGACAGGCCTCACTTCATTTCCTTAAAACCAATTGTCATTTCTTTTTCCGATCAGGAGTTCCCGGGTTTGAACCCGACCACGGCGGCTGGGGTTTTGTGGGGGCAAAACGCTAAGGCGCCCGTGTGCTGTGCGATTTCAGTGCACGTTAAAGATCCTCAGGTGGTCGAAATTATTCCGGAGTCCTCCATTACGGCACCTCTCTTCCTTTCTTCTTTCACTCCCTCCTTTATCCCTTCCCTTACGGTTCGGCTCGGTTCAGGTGTTCAACGATATATGAGACAGATACTGCGCTATTTCCTTTCCCTAAAAACCAATTATTATTATTAAGGCCCGCGTTCACAATCTCACCGGCATTGGTTGCGAGCTATACAAGGTGTCCACGCTAACTTTAGCCAAGGGTTAAATATATAAGGTATTTAGGTAGGCCAGGGAAATTACATACACCTACCAACCGGCTTGCACATCATAGGCAATATTTTGTTTTGCAATTAATTAATCAGCAACTAAGATAATTTTTCTAAATGCGTAAATATTGACTTTAGACAGAAAATATGATTAGCAAAGTTGGAGAGCACTTTCAGAAACCCCCATTCCATTTATTTGCGATAAAGAAAGCCTCACGTGTATCTTTTTTTCCGAGCGCCAAAGAAAGCCAGCGAAATACAAAAAAGTCACATGACTAGCGCATTCGCGCGCCACGATTGTGCTGCTCTCAATCCTGGCTTAAGTGAATGAAATCAGCTGCAGGCGTGGCGCGACGATCCCATTGCTCCGGCAGGCCGATATGTCGACGGTGGTTGCATCGTCACGCTTGCAGCCTGGCTCGCGCGGGCGTCACAACCACCGTCGACATATGGAACGAAACGCCAGCCTTCTTGTTTCGCTGACTGGACATGCAAAACGTAACGCAACAGTACTGCATTTTCGCTCGCTACTCCCTCCAGCAACTGCTGTCATCGACGCGTCACTTGTCATACGGTAACACTAAACACACCACACAAATAATTTAAGAAACAGCGCACCAGAAGGCATACTTTTTGCTTCAACGGCAGTCACAAGAAAATTCTGTGTTGCACGTGTGTCGTCTGCTAGAGGGTCATCTGACAGCGCCGCCATACGGCGGACGCGCGCTCTACGGCGGGCAGAATAACCTCTGACGCTTCAGGCAAGTTCTTCAGGAGGGATTGCTTATTACAGGCGGGCGTCCGCAACACGCGATTCGTCACATTCAGCGCATGCGCGTTTTTTACCCGCAGTGTCTTTGCGTGCGCAAGATCAGCGCGCATTTCCAGTGGAGTGTCTAATGGCGACTTATCCTTCGATGGATCGGTATTCTTCTTGTCCCACAGCAATGTTCGTCGGCACAGCACCTACAGAAAATGTGAGTCTTTCACGTCATTTTCGTCTGTTCGACTGCACTGAGAGTCGCCCTCCAGCAGGGATCATAATAGTTTGGTTTGGTTTATGGGGGTTAACGCCCAAAGCGACTCAGGCCATGAGAGACGCAGTAGTGCAGGGCTCCGGAAATTTCGACCACCTGGGGTTCATTAACTGGCACGGGATCAAAATGATTCATTACAGCGATGTTCCGTTTCATGTGGCTTGCTCATCTGCATTGTTCTTTTTGATGGAGTTTTTATTTTTATTTTTTCAAGTTTTAAAGGTTGCCTTCGTAAGCACCGTTCGTTGTCGGTGGTAACCACGGTGCGAAGGCATCACTTCGAAATCCATGAACATCGGGAAGCAGATCCTGATTACAGCATAGATCGATTAATCTACTGAGTGTATAGAAAGCCTACACTGTCTAGCTGCAAGTATTTTCAATGGAAACCCCGAAATTAATGTTGAGTTCTTCGTCTCAATAGCTGGCGTCCGTGGGCACGTTTTCTTCACAGCGCACAATATGGCGTCTCATTAGAACGGGCATGCGAGACCCCAGTTCTACAATCCATTCGCATCGACAGAAAAAAACAGCCAAGCGGCCTTAATCCAAGGCGTAATAGAGGGACAAGTAGAAGGACAGGGCCAAGTACATAGTAGTTTTGTGGGGAACCAAAAAAAAATCTTTTGTAACATGAATCGCAAGTGTACGACGGCGGCGTCCACTTCCCCGACACGTGGGAATAGCGCAAGGCGGCAGCGGTCAGACGCGAGGCCTAACGGAGCCGAGAGAGTTACACGCTGCGTAGTAGACATGGAAGGTCACCATTCATAAAAAAAAACAGTGACTTTCAATTTTCTTTTTTTCTTCGAGGAAGATTCCAGTTTTCTAGAAATGCCTCAGTACGCGGTTATAACGAAATTGAACATGCAGCCTCCACCGGCGTTCATACTGAAGCCGGGCCGGCCTTGGGTCCCGGTTTCTCTTTAGATGGTACCAAAGGTCGCTGTAAGAAGGGTCGCGACTGCCAGCAGAGCACAAAGGTGCACTCCTGATTTATCCCCTCGATGATTAGGATTATGGTGTCAATTATTATGCACTAAAAGCTACTCAGCCACCTGTAACGACGACGAACGCAACTGGCTAGGACGCCCCAGACGAAGAGCTACATTCTGAAGCAGATATGTTCCCTATCGTCACATGTCATCATCGAGCGCCACCGTTTTCAACGCAGATGGCAAGATCAGGGGGGGGGGGGGGGACAATTTCCGAGTATGTTACAGCGCTCTGCGGGACTTGGTGAACGCGTGCTACTATAGCGCGTCTGAAGAGAGGCCTTGCGACCAGTTCATAATGGGACGGGCGTCTGAGAGAGTCTGTGAAAGACTATTGGTACTGGGATGATCACTGATATTATAGACGGGTGTCCGCATTGCAACGCTGTGTAAACAAATAGTGGCAGACGATAGGGGGTTTGACGCAGTAGTGCAACTTGAGAGGACATATGCCGCACCGTCCGCATCAGAAGTGCGTCTGGCGACGAGGCAACGGACATAGTCAAGCCAAAAGAACAACTGCAACCAAATTAGTATGTGCGGTTTAGATGTTTTCATTCTTGATTCAGTTGAGTGGATTGTTTTGTCTTTTTAGGTGTGCACTTTGTAATTCGCTTATATAGGTTTCATGCGACTAAATGGTATAAATATGGGTGTCTTCGCCTAATAAGCGTTCTTTCGTCTAACACTCGACCAGTCAGCTTTGTCTCCCTCCCTTGTAGGGCTTAGGCCCCCACCACACTTTTTTCTTCGATAAAAGTTATTCGCTCTCTGCGTCTACAAAGAGGAGAC
Source organism: Amblyomma americanum (assembly GCF_052857255.1). NCBI lineage: Eukaryota > Metazoa > Arthropoda > Arachnida > Ixodida > Ixodidae > Amblyomma > Amblyomma americanum. The sequence continues at coordinate 54,040,025 of NC_135497.1, forward strand.
AAACGAGGGAGCCGGAGCATGGGTGAGCAAGCGAAAAGATAGTATTGGAACACGGCAGCGTTTCGATGGAGGCCAAACGCTAAGGCGTGTTTGTGCTGTGCAATGTCAGTGCATGTTTGGGATCCCCAGCTGGTCGAAATTACTCCGGAGGCCACCTCTTTCTTCTTTCACTCCCTGCTTTATTCCTTCCCTTACGGCGCGGTTCATGTGTCCGCCGATATATGAGACAGATACTGCGCCATTTCCTTTCCACAAAAAAAAAACAATTTTTCAAAAATCGATTTTCCTTCCTTTCCCTGCGACCCGCCGCGGTGGCTCAGTGGTTGGGGCGCTCGACTACTGATCCGGCGTTCCCGGGTTCGAACCCGACCGCGGCGGCTGCGTTTTTATGGAGGAAAAACGCTAAAGCGCCCGTTTGCTGTGCGATGTCAGTGCACGTTAAAGATCCCCAGGTGGCTGAAATTATTCCGGAGCCCTCCACTACGGCACCTATTCTTCCTTTCTTTCACTCCCTCCTTTATCCCTTCCCTTACGGCGCGGTTCAGGTGTCCAAAGATATATGAGACAGATACTGCGCCATTTCCTTTCCTCCAAAACCTATTATTATTATTATTATTATTATTATTATTATTATTATTATTATTATTATTATTATTATTATTATTATTATCCAAAGCGCGTTAACCACGAAGCTTGCGGCTTGCTGCCCGTTCATTCGGCGCGGAGGCTATGCTGGCGTTCGTGGCATCGGGTTTGTCGAGAACGATGTGCCGACGAACTACGACTACGACTTGAGTCCGGCGCGTTTCGGCAGGGCGCCTGGCAGCGCTTCTACGTGGTTTGCCGCTCCGCGCGTCCGTTTCACGGGGTGGTTAGCAGAGCGATTTGTCTAACGTGCAAGGCGTCGCGCCGAACGGGCGATGGCGTTCCTTGGACTCCCCTGGCAGTGCTGCAACACGCTGTCGCGTTCCACTCTTAAAGGCGAAGCTTAAACGTCCTCCGTTTTTTTTCATCCATTTCTGCCATCACCCGGACGTAGTAAGCTTCCAAAAGCCGCCCGTCCAGCGAATGCCATGACAGCGGTACAAATGCGAACCCGCAGCGGTGGCCCTGTGGTTAGAGCGTTCAGCTACTGATCCGGAGTATCAGGGTTCGAATACGACCGCGGCGACTGCGTTTTTATGGAGGAAAAACGCTAAAGGCGGAGCCCTCCATAACGGCACCACTTTCTTCCTTTCTTCTTTCACTTCCTCCTTTATCCCTTCTCTTACGGCACGGTTCAGGTGTAGGCCGATATGTGAGACAGATACTGCGCGATTTCCTTTCCCCAAAAACCCAATTATTATTATATATTATTATTATTATTATTATTATTATTATTATTATTATTATTATTATTATTATTATTATTATTAATATTATTCTGTTTTTCCCAAGGTAGGGAAAACCGGGAAAAAATCAGGCACTGTCTGGTGCCAATCAATTGAAATCTTAGGAAAATTCATGTGCTGAACAATACAACCCTACTAAATGGTTGCGTCAAAAGTATCACAAATATTCAGAGCTAGGAAAAACGCTAAGGCGCCCGTGTGCTGTGCGATGTCAGTGCACGTTAAAGATCCCCAGGTGGTCGAAGTTATTCCGGAGCCCTCCACTACGGCACCTCTTCCTTCACTCCCTCCTTTATCCCTTCCCTCACGGCGCGTTTCAGGTGTCCAACGATATAGGAGACAGATACTGCGCCATTTCCTTTCCTCAAAACCAATTATTATTATTTATTTCCTTACGCTGCCGTCGCGCGCTATCAGTTGGGGCAGTGGCGTACATTGCGAGGAGGAGTAGTAATAATAATTGTTTTTTGGGGGGAAAGAAAACGGCGCAGTATCTGTCAGTGCACGTTTAAAGATCCCCAGGTGGTCGAAATTATTCCGGAGCCCTCCACTACGGACTTATTTGTTCCTCTCTTCTTTCACTCCCTCCTTTATCCCTTCCCTTACGGCGTGGTTCAGGTGTCCAACGATATACGAGACAGATACTGCGCCATTTCCTTTCCACCAAAAACCAATTATTATTATTTTTTTTATTATCTGTCTCGTATATCGTTGGACACCATAATCGCGCCGCTAGGGAAGAGATCGAGGGAGTGAAAGAAAAGAGAAAGAGAGAGGTGGCGTAGTGGAGGGCTCCGGAATAATTTCGACCACCTGGGGATCTTTAACGTGCACTGACATCGCACAGCACACGGGCGCCTTAGAGGATTTTTCGTTCACGGGGAGGAGGAGGGATTTTAACGCGATAGCGTTAAGGAGCGCGTGTCGCAGAAAAGCCGGTGTCGTTGGCCGTGAGCGAAAAGAATTACTGTGGATTAGCTCAGCTAATCCAGGATATACAAAGCGAAAGATATCGGTGTTCACCATGTTCATTTATTATCGCGCGACCAACGACCGCGCGGCATGTCAGCGTCTTATATACGGGCGACAAGCAGGGAAGTCTGCGAGATTTCGTGCAAGTGCACAAATTACTCTCATGGGAGCATCATGTGCTACGCTGTTTCTTTCGTGAGGATACATGCTGTGCCGCCTGCCTCTTAGTCGCAAAATAAAAAAACAGGTTTTCAACGGGTTCCACATGAATTCAAATTGAATGCAATTGGTTCCTATTGGATAATCAAAATGGACTACAGTAGTCCATTAGTTCCACGTATATGCTTGTTCAGGAAAAAAATCTAACCATTTGGAACCAGTCGCATCGGTCCCAACTGGGAACCTAATAAAGCAGCGTCAGAATGCAGTTCTTGCAGGTACTTGCGCTTCTTTCACGGCACATGCAGTATGCACCGGTGAAAGGTCATACTGAAGATAGAAGCGTCAGACGGAGAAAGGACCATCCAGAAGATGCACAAGTTCCTCAATAATGATTTTCACCTATTGTATATATGTACCCCCCAAAAATTATATATATATATATATATATATATATATATATATATATATATATATTACAGCGACAGCTCTCACTATTCCCCGCGTCTGCGCGTTCGTGGTGCTCTGGTGCTCAAACAGCTTTCTTCAAAAGGGGATCGGTAGCAAAGAAAAAAATACAGGATTGCACTTAAAGGGCCGCAGAAAGGGGTGTTTGAGCTTGGCTTTAAAATGCTTGCACAGCGTAGAGTACAGGCCACCGAGCGTCCATGCCGCGTACGAGACCTCAAAAGCGAGCGGGAAATTTACAATACATTTTTAAAAATGACCGCTTTCGCACCTCGCGGCGACGCGCGGTGCCGGGCTTTCACGCGAAAATCTGGCAGACAACGTCACGTCGTGCAAATGACGTCAGCAGTCGGGGGTTATCATTGGTTCACAGCGCCAAATTCTTGCAGACGTCACGCGCTACCGCGGTCGCGGCCACTCCGCGCGCGCCGCAGCCGGCGGAGGTAGGGGAGGGGCCGCGTGCATGCTTTCACATTCACGGCACGCAAGTAGTCCTAAGTGCCCTCCGTAATTTTTCTTGCACTTTTGGCGCATCTTAAAACATAATTTTCCTATAGTATACTTAATCTCCAGCCGAGTCTGCAGCAAGGATATGGTCCACCTACCAGAATTGTAAGAAAAAAAAACAAGTGCTCTCTGCTGTCCCAACTTTACTGCTTTGCTTTTATGGTCGGTTTATTCGGGCAGAGCCGCATAGTTCTGTGTTAAAGAAAAACACATCGGGCAACATGAGATTGTTTCCTATTTCAAGCAGTAGTATTCTGCATGTTTAATTGCAAATATGCGAAGAAAATTTCCTGTCACCTTTGTATAGAACATGTACTTTTCGATGAAGCACAAAGTGCTTTTCAAGCGGACATGGTGAATTCGAGCAGCACAGTAACGGTCATAACAATACGGAGCATGCTTCGGCAATAAAACTTTGAGGTTCGTAATACATATGCGACTAAATCCAAAGCACATCTCGGGTGTGCATAGGCACTCCGGGCCAGCAGCAGCAGCACATGTTAAGAGCTGGTGCAGTTAAGAGAGCCATGCTCTTTCAGCAGTCCGAACCTTCGGAGATCGGATCTCAAATTAATTGCGTGCATAGCTGGATAACTACACCATATGACATCACAAAAAAGCGCACAAAACATCAGTGAAAATGAAACTTAACCGCCAAAAAATCCAATCCATAGCACACACAATCTACCAGATGTCAATCTGAGGCAATCTTTCCGGCATGCCTCGGGCGGCCATGGTAGATGAAGTGCAGGGCAGCCAGCTTTCGTTCTAGTCGATAGTAAGAAACTATGGCTGGCAGCGAGGGGTAGGCAGTAACGTGCACTGTGTTACGCTTAATTAAACATGACAATTCCATTCATGCCAAGATGTAGCAAAAATAAAGTGTACTAGAAGAGCACAGTTGGCTTACTCCCTAGTCAAGCTTCTGCTAAGCACTATACTAACTATACCCCTGCTAACAATATACTGGGCAAATCGCCGAACGTTTCGAGACGAGGTATGTTACAATCGAGTTTTTCAGTGTAGTGAATTTGCACAACATAATATTGCGACTGTTGCACCAGTAGCCATGAGTTGAAATGGCACAAAGAAAACGAGTTAATTCTTATGCATCGTAACTTGCGGCCTAAGAACACCACCGGTTATGCCATAGGCATGGCTCGCAGCCAACCAAGTTATATCCAGTGGATATTCACCAATCCACAAGATATCAATGTCCACATGATGTTCACAAAAGCACATACTACGTCCATATAGAGGGGAATGGTGCTGTGCGGCCGCATGACGACGTCCGGCGTGCAGGACGGGGGACATGTTGGCCGGGAGGGGAAGGATACGAAGATTGGGAGCGGGGGTGGGAATAGGAGAGGTAAACGGGGAGATTGGAATGGGCGAGATACCCGCTTGAGTCAATAACCACTGACCCTGACGGGTAAGGGAAAGCCGGGCAAGTTGTGAGTCACGATGGAGACTGATAAGAGAACGAAGAGGATGGAAGAGGCCTGTGGCAAAGAGCTTAGTGGTAGAGGTAGTGATAGGGAGGTTGAGGGCTGCCTTGTAGAGGCCCACAAGGGCAGTCTCGAGAGCGTTAAGTTGAGTCTGATTGAAGGAAGCGTAGGGTGCAAAGTACAAGACTTTGTTGAGGGCCAGCGCGTGGGCAACGCGGCACGCGTGAGCCTCGTGGAGACCTGAGCGTCGAGTGACCACGCGCCGCAGGAGGTGAGTTACAGAGTGGCAGGTGGTGACAGCGCGGTGGAGGGCTTGCACATTCTTAGCCGCATGCAAAGGGAAGCCAAGAACTTTGCACTGTGTGACGACAGGAATGGGAGAGCCAGAAAGGTGGAGAGAGACGAAGTGGTTGTGTGAGCGCTGGTAGGAGGAATGGTTGAGAAGGAGAAGCTCGGATTTCTCAGGAGCAGGAGAGAGGCCAGCGGTGGTGAGAAAGGAGTCGATGAGATCTAGGCCACGTTGCAGGGTGTCCTGTACGTGACCGGGAGAGCCAGATGAACACCAGAGAGTGATGTCATCGGCGTAAAATATATGATGCAGGTCGGGAATTTCAGCTAGCTGGGAGGCGAGAGGGGCCATAGCGAGATTGAAAAGGGTAGGAGAGAGAACAGCACCTTGAGGAGTGCCACGGGTGAGGTGGTGTGGGTTAGACAAGTGGGTATCTACTCGAAAGCGAGCCACACGTTTAGAGAGGAATGAGCGGATATAGGAGTACATGCGGGAGCCACAATCCAAAGAGGCGAGTTGAGAAAGGATGTGATCGTGGCAAACACCGTCAAAGGCCTTGCGAACATCGACAGTCACAAGTGCGTAAATTTGAGTGGGTGTAGGGGACAGAAACGTTTGCTGGAGAATCAGAAACATGTCCTGTGCACAGACGCGGCGTCGGAAGCCAATGAGAGAATGGGGGAAGAACTCCCGTGCCTCAAGAAAATCAGAGAGGCGAGTCAGAGCCATTCGCTCAAGGGTCTTACCAACGCACGACGTCAGGGAGATTGGGCGGAGGTTAGAGAGAGAGGGAGGTTTGCCCGGCTTTGGAATCATAGAAATAAGGGAGGATGTCCAGGAGCTCGGCAAGCAGCCGCTCTCCCAGGCCTCATTGTAGGTTTGAAGGAGGAATTCTTTGGCGCAGTCAGGAAGGTTACGAAGTGTGGTGTATGTAATGGCATCCTCACCGGGAGCCGAGCGTGTAGAATTAGCAGCCAGAGCAGATTCGAGCTCCCGGAGAGTGAAGCATTGGTCCATATCGGGGTTAGGTCCACCTGAATACACCGGGTAGGAGGGTGCCAGAGGGGGCGGGAGGTAGAGAGAGGCGAGTTGATCAAAAACTTCGGAGGGAGTCCCCTGAGTGAGGGCTTTAGCTAGAGTGGGAGCAAGGGCAGGCTTACTGCCAAGGAGGGATTTAAAGAGAGACCATGCGGATCGCGAGTGCAATGCAGCATCAAGGCCATCACAAAGAGCACTCCAACGAGAATGCTCGAGGGAGGCGCAGTGGGCGACGATTTCAGCCCGCAGAGCAGTGATCTGGGAGGAAAGTTGGGCATTCCCCTCTCTTTGATACCCAGGGTGTAGCTTACACGGATGCCTCCTTCGTGGCTCCTCGAGGTTCCTGCGGCTACGCCCTGTACCATCCACACCTCCCTTCTCCTGAAACCCACACCAGCGGGCCGTATCTACACCCTCCAGACGCATTGTCCCTCGAGGTCCTCGCCATTGCGCATGCCCTCCAGTCATTTGCCCTCCTTCCCTCTCTCCAAGAGTACACAGTCTATTCAGACTCACAAGCCGCTATACAACACATACAGAAACGCACCCTGACCCCTTCTCTCCAACAGGAGGTCGAGCGAGCGGTCTCCGCACTGCAGCCTTCCATCGTTTTCCTCCGCTGGGTCCCTGGGCATTCAGGGATTGACGGCAATGAGCTGGCCCATCAGCTCGCCCGCGACACACTTTTCCGGGCACCGTTGATCCCCTGGCCCAAGCCCTCGGAGGACGGTGGGAGGCTCACCCTTCGCCGCACCATAAAAGAGGTCTACCTTGAGCTCCGCCTCGACAAACGCCTTTACCCTCCTCCTCATCCATCACTCACGGTGCCGGAGTCTCGCCTTCTTCGGCACATTCAGATGAATGCAGTTATCACCCCGTCCCGCCTCTTCCTCTATCGCTATCGATCGGACCCTTCCTGTCCCAACTGCCCCTGCCTCTATGCGGACCTGGCCCATTGCCTCTTCTATTGCCCGGCTGCTCAGCAGTCGGGTTCCTTCCCCCCACCCTTTCTATCTATCACCACCTGGCTCGACTGGCTTGGCGCTGAAGGGGAAGAAGAACAGCGGCTTCTGGTCGCCCAGGCGGTCGACATGCTCGGCCTATAAATTATGGTCGAATAAAAGTCTTTACTACTACTACGTCCATATATCTTCAGGCTGACCATAGTGGACGTCCATATAGCATTCATATCATGCCTATATATGGGATTCCTAGACATTCAGAGGATGTTCACCAGATATTCAGCCAGTCTATTTTCAGGTGGGGGGTGGGCTGCTGTCCCATTTATTTTATGCACTGTACAGCTCACAACAAACAAATATGATGCAAAATATGACAAAGAGAGACTGAGCAAAAACCAACAATTGCTCATTACCCAGGACAGGAAACTTCCATCTTTTGTACATAATCTGGGAATCACATTTCAAAGAATGCATGCATAGCAAGAAAAGTACACAATTGTCCCTGATAAATGCGATTTCATAAACATGTCACAAAGTATCATTTTCCTGGTATGCACGTTACCTGAAATGTCATTTCCAGCTCGTGCAAGACAGAATGAACATACATGTGTAATGAAGTTGTTAGTTGGCACCCTATATGATCTTGCATCATACTCATTCTGTTCTAGTAAGCCGTACAATGCTTAAAATAAACAAGTATAATCGAACAGCAGCAGTTCTCGTTTATTCAGAATATTCCACCACATGGGATTACATGGGCAAGGAATATGCATAGGCACAGGCTTCAAGTATGGAAGAACATCAAGGAATACAGTCACTTGTGTTTTGCCCACAGCCATATTTATTGCCCAGTAGCCATAATGATCAGCATCTGTTGCCACCTATTCTTTTACTCCAGGTCCTAGGAGGCCTGTGAATATAACAGTACACCGTGTTGAACAGTAGTGATGAAGCAGCAGGCAATATGGACAAAAAAAAAATGGGCGCACAAGAATATGCTAAAGTTAATGTTTTGCCCACATGACTTGGGTATCTTTACTGAAAAGTAACAAGAGCAAAAAGCATGCGATAAAAGCCAAGTACACAATTGTGCATTCACCACCTTACTGAGTTAAGACTGAAGTAGCTGTAATGCAACAGTAGCACAAGTTTATTAGTTTACCCTCTAAGTCAGCTAGAAGCATCAAGGAAAAAAGTGGCACTAGTGAAAAAATAGATATGGCACAAGAGGAAAGAAAACAGAGACCGTTAGTGAAAAACACAAATATTTCGTTAGGTTTGGAGCAGTTCAAATAAAAGGGAATCCTTAGATAAAAGCAGACCAAAATCCCAACAAAGGTGTTAGTGTACAAAGATCAAATGCGACAGTCTGAATGCTCAACATGAAAAAGAAGACCAAGCCACAGCAAACTGAAACACAAGGACAATAACCAAGAATTTCAAGTACATATATGCAACGGCACTTTTGTAGAGATTAAAAGAAGTTAGCATGTGCAGTGCAATAATGAATAATGTCGGTTGGCGACTACAGTCGGATGAAACTCAAGAATGAAGCGGCAAATGCCGCTCAAAGCAGGCCCTCCATACACTGGCATCAACAGGTTCTCATCACATGCTGGTCAATCCACTTGCACCAGCTAGCGTGACATCGCAGATGAAAAGGGATTAACCACTGCGTCATGAAAATCGATCCACGCCATTGGCGCCAGATGTACAGTTCACCTCACCCCTATTTTTCGTTTTTTTTCCTTCTCTCCCTGTACATAACCCATTCCACATTGAGACTATGTTTGCTTTCGCGGGGGGAATAATGCCACGTGTCTAGCACGCCGCGTGGCCTCCACACTTAGTCGAAAACAGCGACAAAGCGGTGGTTGGCTCTCGAAGTGCTCTGGCTCTGTGACCTGGACCCTGGCTCTCTAGTTAAAAGCTCTCAGTCTTAGGTTCTCCCCGATGCCTACCTGCACGGCTCCTCAGGTCGTGACTCATATATCACCAAATTTGGTGAGGTATGTTGACTTCGTGAGGGTGGTTAACTGATGCACACAGATATGAAGTGGCAGGTGTGACAAAAGTGCAAAAAGAGCCAGTTGTGGTCTTATGAAAATGACAAGAGGACACCTTATGGCAAAGAGTAAGGGGGGGATATTAGGGTTTTTTCATGTCCATGGTACTTGCAGTATGCTAAGCAAGCAGGATGACATGCACTGAGCAAGTGTGCACATTCTTGAGGGCATTTATTAGCAGACCAGCCAGAGCCCACATAGAATGAGGATATTGTAGATTAAGTCAGACATAGGTAGGGTACAAATGCTTTTTAGGTTCCATTACAAAAAAATGTGTTCTATATGCATCAGCATGCAGCTATATTTTGATGTTATGTAGTCAATATTAGTTGGACTTATATGAATTTTTTTAAGGTTGTAAAGAAAGAAGTCAAGGCAACTATTCTTAAAATATAATAGAGACAGGGTGAATGGTTATTAGATATGGTCATAAATTTGTAACAAAAATTAAAGATTATAGAGATATCATTACAGAGTGTTACTGAATTCAGTACAAAGTGATGCAATGTCAGAACTATCAGTTATTTTGCAGTAAATGACACAATAAGCAGCAAAAATAGAACTATAAACAAAACTGAATGAACTGCTAATACAGGTCAGAAAGAATAAACATGCTAAGGAACATCCTTGAGGCATGGCCGAAAGTATGGGAACACCATGAGTTGGTTGCATTAGCAGTCACATGACGCGTTGTTAGAAAGGAAATCAGTGATTCTGCAGAAAACCAAGTAGTCAATGTTGAGGTGCCTTAGTTTTATTGTATAAACCTGGAGCTAACCTGGATTGTACAAACATGGAGAAATGCCTTGGAGACATCTAAAAACAAACCTTTTTCCAACCCAGAAGCTATAAATTAAAACATTAGAAATTGTGTCTCATGAAAGTAGCTAAACATAGAGCAGGAACAAAATGACGACGAGACAGGACAAGCGTTTGTCCTGTCTCGCCGTCGTCTTTGTACTCCTGCACTATGGTTCTTTAGTTACAATGTATCAGAACACACCCTAGCCTATTCTCTTCTGATTCACTTCTTTCATGAAAGCATTTGTGGAATCAAAGCTGGGACGAGTGGGAAAACAGGTTTTTCATTGCATTTATTTTTCCCTTAATGGCCTGAAGACATTACATAAGAAGGGAGCAAAATGAACATTTTTTAACAAGAACACATCAAAATAGAGAAAGAATAATTGGATAAAGGAAAACAAAGAAACAATAACAATATGCAGCAGTTAAATGATCTTGTGAGCATTGGCGTAAATCCACGCAAATTTCAGGGAGGTACATGGCTGTCCAGCCTCCCCCCACTCTACCTAACAAGTCCTAGATGTGGTTATAGACAGAGCCGCCGCCGTCAGCAGAAGCCCATCTGACCGGAGCCCTATGCAGAGGTGTTGACGAAAGAAGGCTCCAAAATTTCCCGTAGTGAAAGGCCATCACCGTCCAGCTACAAACCCTGCATAGTGCCCCATGCGCACAGTTAAATGCAGCACAGTGTGCCGTAATGTTTAAAGGTGGATGCTTTCCATTTGAGTAAAATGGTATCCTCGCTTGTGTTCCTGACTTATGGAAAGCTGACTAATGGAAGACGCTTTGCATTTTTGGACAACCTTTGTGTAACCCATGTGGATGCGGTCCTTAGGGTTGCAGATCCCTCTCTTGGGATCTGGAGAGTGTTCGGACTTTGTAAAGCTGCTAGCCGTGCTCGAAGGGGAACTCTCTCCTTATCTGAAAATGTTATGATTCTATATTCTTCACTGCTACATGAAGTCTCCTCACTATGTAAGTAAAGCTAAGTCCATAACAATGCGCTCACAGTGCGTTAGGACGGAGTGCGCTTACGAGGGGAACAGGTAACACTTGCACTATATAGCCGTTGTGTTTAGAAATTTCACTCCTAAAGAGTTGCCTTATGAGCCACTGAAAAGGATGGCATGCAGTGCACTTTTAGTAACACAATATTTTTTGGTTGTGCCCAGCTTGGGTAGGCACTCATCGGTGGTATGAACACGATGTAGCGCTTCTTGCTTTCTGCAACTTTTTCACCTGCTGCACAGATGTCTGTTTACTGCTCGTTAATGTATTTCTCTTTTTTTAAGAGTGAAGTTTCATCATGCAAAAGCAAACGGGCCTGCACGGGCAAGACTGAATGAGCGCAGGGCCGGACAGGTCATTGAGATTGATAGCGGTCCGCGGTCGGGTTCGGAATCGGGACCAAAGTAGTGACGAGTAGGTCCAGGCCTGGTCTAGATACTGGCCCATGCAGACCTCTAGCGCCGAGCATAAAGTTATATTCTGTAGCTTCCCTCGCATCTAAAGCCTGCGTTGTGCTATTTAAGCATTCGAGTTCAACAGGTGTGCTATTTCTACATCATTTAACCAGCATCGCTTTCTCGCGCTACAATCACAGCCTCCATGTTCCTCTATTTTTGGCGCATAGGACGCGTGGGCACGAGATAATGGAAGGAAAATTTGCAATTTTCTAATTGGAAGGGAAGTTTTAAAAAACTGCAAGTGACGGCGATAGACATTGCTTAATTTGTTTTACTTATTTTCTGTTTTAAATAAAGATTGCCAGCCGATATGAAGCAGTTTTATGCATGCCGCCAAGGCAAGAATCGTGTCTATCAGCGCTTGTCTCGCGCACTTTTAAAACACATACCGAGTCCGAACAAAAGAAAGACCCCAAAGAAAGCTTCGAGGGGTTGCGCTGTGCTAACCCTCGAACGCACAGGACTACCCTTTAACATCTCTCAATCACAGACTGACCCCCCCCCCCCCCCCCTTCGAGCTTTATGCCACTGCTTGTGAGGGGTATACAATGCCAAGTGGAATGCACGGGATCGGAACAAAAACAAAATTTATACATGGAACACTCGAGCAATAAAAGAGCAAGACAGTGCAAAATGCATGACATCAAAAAGAAAACTAGTAACAATAAGCTCTGTAAAGTGCCGAGATGAATATGGCGGAAAAGACTGTCCTCATGAAAAATGGTCGTTTAGTTTTTCATGGAATGATTTACGGTCAGTGCATGATGTGATGGTATTTGGTAGGCCATTCCATAGTGCTATCGCGTTCGGAAAAATGATGACTTCAGTGCTAAGGAGTGACAGTTGATGCGTGCAATGCTATGGTCATGGCTTAGGCGGCTAGACGTCCTGTGCGGGGGTTGTAACTTAAGCGAGTTAATGAGGCCAGTGAAACGAGATTGCTTGAATATTTTATGTATTAAGTGAGGAAGAAAGATGTGGCAGTAGTTGGTGATTAGCATGTTGTTAATGAAGAAGTTGAAAATATTTGGTGAAAACTATTTGCTTTCCTTAGTTCATGACTATAAGTACCTGAAAATGAAGTATGAAAAACAGGTTCATACTAGCTGTTTGTCTTGATGCAGCAGAATGCAGCTGGTGAGTGACAAGATGCATGAGACTGTCGCTTCTCGGAACATGTTCTTCAAAGTACCTGTGAAGGAACAGGAGAGAAGAACGGTCACGCCCAGCTGCATTATACGAGGTTTACAACCAGCAACGCATTTTATACACCATGTAAACCCCTGCTGGGGAACAAAAACAGTAGCAAGGATTTTCACAGCACAACTTTAAGTGTACACACTGCAATAAAATAGAAAATTTCAGCAAAAGTTATAAAAACAATAAGCTGAAAGAAAAATATTCAAGGACCAAATATCGTGAAATGTGCAACAACTGAAATAATAGGAAATTACATGAAATGATAATGGACCAAGTTCACAAAGAGCTTTAAAAGCACAAAGATGGAAAAAACAATGCCGGCTCCCAAAAAGGCAAATTTAAACACAAGAGTATGACTAAGGCAGCCCACTTATTGTTTCAGAGAAGGGCAGCAACGAATGGGGAACTGTTAACAAATTTTACACCAACACAAGATCTGCCAAAACTGTCTTCTCGAGCCACCAGAGACTGGAAAATGCCCACCTTTGTAGTAAGGGTCATAGCATGCCAGGCGGCCGGAATGTGCTACGGAATGTATTCCATCAAACTGCAGGCTATTACAACAGTTGTTAGAAAGCACAGCTAACTGGCACCGACACTTGGCCTTACAACTCGGCACTGAAGTCCCATGCGTGCAGGTCGCTATGTAGAGTCCGAGAAGTGGCCATTCCCGCGCCACTACTGTAACGTGTCTACGCTTCGGGGACAAATCGAGCTAACTGAACACCAAAGCCAGTCGTGCTAAACACCATGTAGTCCGTGAACCGATAAACCGGCTGGTGAAATCGCCAGCACCAAAATTGCACAATGCCACAAACGATTACCAACCCCTTGTTTGACAGAATAGTGTCGTAAAAACTCGCCACTACCGCTGTTCTCCACGTAGTCCCCCAGTACTTCGCGCAATGCGGGCTCAGGACTTTATGCAACATGCACAAGCTTGCCGCCACAACGAAGAAAATGCGAACACGCGATACGAAGACGTATACGAAGCGCTGAAGTAGTGAGCCACTGCACCCACGGCCGGTTTCGAGGGGGAGCGCGCTTTTCTTCGGAAGAGCGCGCGCGCGCTGCAGTTGAAAGGAATCACGGAAACAGCGCTGCCGTGGTGGCGATAGCGGCGAGTTGACGATGCCCGGGGCTGTTAGGCTGCCCAATGTGAAGAGAGTTCTAACTATGGTTCTGGTTTTGAAATCGCGGCTTTTGTGGCGGCCGGTCTAACTTGAGGAGTTTCTTCAAAATTAGTACTGTACGTGCATTGCATGCATAAAATAAAATGAAACGTGTAATAGCAGACTGCTTAAAATAATTCGTTCCTGAAACCTTAAGACTGCGAAAGCAGGAATCATTAAAATATGTATGCCTTCAAAATAAAAATTCTGGTTCTAGTACGTCCGCACATTTCTAAAACATCTAATCTGCAGAAAAACACATCCATGTATGAATATCCTTTACATATCATTTGCATATATTATATCCTTTGCACGAAATCAGCTGCTGGCAAGGCCCGACGACTCCATTGCTCCGGCAGGCCATATGTCGACGGTGGTTGCACAGTCACGATTGCAGACTGGACTGCGTGGACGTCACAACCATCGTCGAGATATCGGCCTGCCGGAGCGATGGGGTCGTCGCGCCTTGCCAGCAGCTGATTTCGTTCACTCAAGCCAGAGTTGAGAGCAGCACAATCGTGGCGCGCGAATGCGCTAGTCACGTGATTTTTTTTTATTTCGCGGGCATTCTTTGGAGCTCGGAAAAAAGATACGCGTGAGGCTTTCTTTATCGCAAATAAATGGAATGGGGGTTTCGGAAGGTGCTTTCCAACTTTGCTATTCACTTTTGCTGTCTAAAGTCAATATTTACGCATTTATAAAAATTATCTTAATTGGTAATTAACTAATTGCCTTGCAAAACAAAATATTGCCTACGATGCGCAAGCCGGTTGGTAGGTGTATGTAAGTGGTTTCTCTCGCCTACCTCAAATATCTTTTTTTTAACCCTTGGCTAAAGTTATCCTGGACACCCTGCATATCAAACACCGCACTCTGCGAGACAGGCTATAAAATGCGATCTATGAATGCGGCAACAAGGTTCGCTCAGTGCTACATTGGCCACACTGAGTCGGATTATAACGCAGACCAAACAGAAAGGTCCAATGTCAGTACCTGAAGAAAACGTTGGAGGACTCCTACGCTGCGCATGAGTTGACGCGATAGCGTATACGTACGCCGTTTGGTGCGTCATCTGATGCGATTCTTTAGGTTTTTTTTGCATGATTCTTTCATTAGGACGACGACATACACCGATACTTAGAACAGCAAACATTGGCTTTCCATTCTGAACAGTTTGGCACCTTTTACCGCATGCATTTTTTCAATTGTTAAATTAACTAGTTGATCAATTACACACTAATTTTTGTAATTAACATCATCAAGCATTGTCTTTTCATTATGAGCATTTGACACCTTTGAATCTCTCTTTTTCCATTTTTCATTCCTATAATTAACCAATTAGAATGATATCGTTAACTTGTCATCGCCTACCACACACCAATCAGTCACTGGAACCACAAATTACCGTGGTACGATTTTTTTTACGCAGCCCGCGATTATTTCCGACACGCAGTGCCGACTACTACTACGTACGGCTTTTAGACCGAACGAGCTGTACACGCTATCGCGTAAAAAGGGCACGAAAAAGTGGTGTGCGCCGTGCCGATTTCGAACGGCGGCGGCGTGGCGGCCGTTTCTAGTCGGCGGCGGCGTCGTTGGCGCGGCGCCTGGTAATCATCGGCGGCGTGGAAAGCTAAACCACAAATTTAAAAGGCTATTTTGCTACAGATTTCCTTGCTAAAATGGTTGAAAATTTACGGCTTTTCGTACTAAGGGCTCAGAACACAGAATACAGATGGGTTGAAGGGTGAGAGAAATGCAAAATGCTCTGTAAATCTTTTGTTTTTTAGGCGCCCTATAAAAATATTAGGCACATGTCACAAGCGCGTATGTTGATTGTGTTTATATATTTCTTGCTCCCGAATGTGCAGAAACTTATTGTTTTCTGCGTCGTAGTCGCAGTTAATTGTTTTCTTTTTTGCTATCCTTCGGTTATACAGGTGTTTTTCCATTGAGAAGAGTCAGTGAATTCGTCTAGAAATGTTAAGCCGACACCGACGCACGGGACAGTAGATATGTTAGTCGTACTTCCACTTGTTCTAAATGAGATTGCGTTCTTATTCTTTACATTATTTTTTACGTAAAAAGAAACAGACCTCCTGTAAGACCAACTTTTGCTTGGTTCGGCCCTTTACCTGACAAGCAATCAGTAGATGTTATAACACATACATTTCCGACTGGACAGTTAGTGAAATAACTTGTTCTGAATATTAATCACCATTTTTTAAAGTAACTGTTCTTATAAGGGCCTTTTCCCGGAATCAAAAGAAATAAAATATTTCTGTTTTTGCAGCAGGTGACCATTTTTGTAGCTGAGATATGTTACGATGCGTTGATGCCGTTTTGGGATATATCGCTGAGTCCACCCGCACCCAGAGTGCCCGCGACCCTCAAGTCGTGATTCCGACGTTCCGAAACAGTTGTTCCTTCTTGTTGGTCCATGTTGCGCTTTTGAACAAGTTTCGGAATGCCACGTTGCGTTGTCTGGTGACGATGCGCATGCGTAGACGAGCGGAGAGCAGGGTTGCTTTTGTTTGTTTTGTGTTGATTCATTGCAACACACTTGACATCGTATGATCACTCCTAGACATGATTGCTTAAATCGATGATGTTTACAAGCATGCAATTAACTTCACTGTTCATAACACCTCTGCTTCTTGTTTCTGAATGGCCAACTAGGTTGTACTCCTATACTTTTGTATATTAGTTGCAAGTTTCTGCTCAAAATTAATGTCCTATATTTGTGAAGTACGAGCTCAGGTGGTGCAAATATCAAGGTGTGCGATTGTGTTTGTGTAAATAGTTTGCTGAAGTGTTTTATATTTGAAGCATGCAAGTTGAGAGGTGTGTGTGCTAATGTGCCTAGTAACTGTTCAAAACATGAGCTCAGGTTCTAGTTCCTGAGTAGCCGAATAGGCTGTGTGCTGTTTTGTTGATTTGTTACGTTTCTTTATAAATTAGGGAAATAATATAAATCATGTAAGCCCATGTAGCGCATTTTTCAAGCTGTGCAAATGTGTTTTTGTAAATGTTGAGTATATGATAGGCTGTACTGCTATTTTGTATATTGTTGCAAGTTTCTGCACTGGATAGCTTACTAAAGTGTCTTATATTTGTAAAACATAACTTGAAGGGCATGTGCATTTTGAAGTTATGCTAATATGTTTAGTAACTGTCGACATTATCTGTGCTTCCAGTTCTTGAGCAGATAAATTGGCTGTGTGCTATTTTGTACAATTGTTGCAAGTTTCTGCATAAAATGATTGTCTTCATGTAAATGTGTTTTATTGAGAAAAGAGCTGCATGCCAAGATAACGTGGAGTAATACTGTAGTCTGAAGCTTGCTGTAAGGCTAGTTGATTAAGTTATTGACGAAAATAGTGCTATAGAAACAAATGATGACTATTTGTAATGCGCATGCATGTATATAAATCTTTCTAATTGTCAAAGTAACCACGTGCAGTGGCATCTTCAGGTCATGGCAGCTTGCAGAATCTAAATGATAAGAGCAATGGTGCAGAGCTGATGCATATTACATTTAAGGACTTTGGAGTAAGCGGTCCGAAAAGTATGGAAAAACAATGTGTCGTGCAGTGCAGCCTTGTAAGTATTTCTATTGTACAGCAGAGGAGCAATGCTCGGTTGCTGTATATGTGCAGAGAGGTGCTCGGGGAGAGGCCCCTAGTGGGTCTCGCCCCTTACAATAGAAGGCGGAGTCCCTCATTCCGGGACCCCGTTGGTCCTGACCGCTGTGCAGGTCCGCCGAACCAGGGCCTGTTAGGCCGATGGTTCCTGGCAGCCGAACAGAGCCGCCTCTCAGTCCCCTCGGGTAAGGGGAGGGGTGATGAGGGGGAGAGAAGGATTTTGCCCGCATGCCCAAACCATGTGAAAGGTGTTGGCTACCTCCCCACAGAATGAGCAGCGGCCGTCAAAAGAAGAGTCAAAGTGCTTGAGAACCGCCGGGCACAGCAGGGTGTTTGCAAAGAGCCTAAGGAGAGTTTGTTCGCCAGCTTTACCCAGTCCCTTCATAGGAACTGGGTAGCGCCGGTGTTCGGCACGATAGTGCTCAGTAATCTCTTTAAAAGAAAGGATAGGGCTGTTATCTGGCTTAAGGTCCGCCCAAGAAACGCCTGGTGCCCGGTAAGTGAGTGCGCGGGCTGCCTCATGGGCAGCTTCGTTACCTGGCATGCCTTGGTGGCCGGGGACCCATATGATTGAGAGATGAGTTGGATCACAGACGCGAGTTCTCTGGCGAAGAATTTGGCTAGCAAGTGGAGTGACCCGACCGAACTCAAAGTTGCGACAGACTCCGCGAGAGTCTATGAGGATGAATTTAGAGTCGGGATGTGAGGCTGCGAGGGCGATCGCTACCTCCTCCGCATGAATTGAGTTGGGCGCTCGGAACGAGAGGCCGTCCGCCTGTTTTCCCTCGTGTATGACTGCAGCCGTGTACCATTCCCCCCTGGATTGGTAGGGGCCTCCAATGTCGACGTATAAGACGTGTTTCTTTGAGCCATAGTGGCGGTGCTGGGCATCCGTCCGCGCCTGGCACCGGCCATTATGGTCCTCCTTGTCGGAAGGGGTCGAACGTAGAGGACGCGTCTCCACAGTTCGGGCACTCGAACCCGTTCCATCGTATGGTGGCCATGTCTGATATGTAACCGGTCCAAGAGGCGGCGACCGGACACGGCCTGAGCGAGAGGCGCCTCGCGAAGTTCCCTATAGGTGTTCACCATCGCCAACTGCTCGCGTTGGGGATGACAAGTTGCACGTTGGTGAATACTAAGGAGTCACATTCACTATACGTTCACAGGGGACGCAAACAAGGCCTATAGTAGACTGCGAACCACAGTGGTTGTGCTACAGTGGCTAGAATTCCTATTACAGCCACTGTAGTTGTGTTAGCGCGCGCCATCGCGCCGAGTGAAAACGTCGGCGGCGGAGGCGGCGGCGCGCTGATCAGTTTGCGTCGACGGCGGCGGCACAGCGAGAGCAGTCGGCGGCGCGCCGATGCCTCGGTGTACTCAGTGCACGCGCAGCTAATGTCGATGTTGAGAGCGCGTGCGTGAAAACCAAGAACGTTGGTGAAAACTAGGAGTCACATTCACTCTACGTTCACAGGGGACGCAAACAAGGCCCATAGTCGACTGCGAACCTCAGTGGTTGTGAGACGAGCACATGCGATCATTGCGATGATGCAATACGGAATTAAGATACGAAACGGGAAAACGCACGCGCGCGCGTGGCGCACACGATTCATATCCGCGGCAGTCGAGGCACCACGCAGACCGCGCGTGCGACTACGACACGAGAGCTCCCGCGCTGCAACCTGTTACAACTGGACGCTTACAACATGCCACAGCTATAGATGCTGTTGCCGCCGTTGGAATGATAGACCGCTGTGAGAATGAAGCGGCGAGATTAGAAAACAACAATAGTAAAACGGCGAGGGAGAAGGGTGGGCAAGGAAAAGGGAGAGTGAACTAGCGCCCGCAGCATGGATAAATGCGCAACTAGAGCAACTCTTGCATATTTTTAAAGGCAATTATGACAAGTTTGCAGACGAAATCGAGCGCAAAAAATTCACTTAGCGGAACACCAAAACAACAGCGCTCTAAAAGCGCCGCTGCTTTAAATAACCTGGAGCGTCTGGGCATGCGCAGTAAAATACTCGCAGCCCTCTTCAGTAGGCCTAGCATTTTTTTAACATGGACTCAGAACGAAGCTGTGAGAGATCCTGAAACATTTTATTTATTGCAAAGTTTATTCGTTTAGTGTTGTTGCAAGGTACCTGCAGTCGCGTAGAAGCAAATTTGGGATCCATGGACAGTACGTCCATAATTACTCAAGTTAACAGAGAAGAGGAACAACTAACAAATTTTCCTCCAGATAGAGGTAGGTGCATTGCAATATGGCGCCATCGCGGGCTCGTAGAGAGGGAGGTAGTGTCGCCGCGAAACATCGAACGAGCACAGCGTTCGGACCGCTGCGCCCGGCTGCACACGGGGTCTATGGGCGCGAGCGCATGCGGCCTACGGTACGCGGCCGTGCTTGCGGCGGCGCGTTTCGTTGGGCGGGGTGACTGCCGCCGCCAGCAACTCGGGCCGCTGGGGGGAGCGCTCACGGGGTGGCTGGCGCGTGCCTGCGAAAGGTGGCGCGGTTACGTGCTTCTTGAAGCCGCTCTTGTTAAGAAAAGCGAACAAGCGATGCGTGTCTGGCCGGCCGCTTTGGAGCACCGGGGCGGCCGGCTGCTGTGCTCGCGTAGAGCCATGTGGTCCTAGTGTCGTAATGCGCCCGCTGGCCCAAGGTAAGCGGCGTGCGCTCGTGTCGGCGTCACTCCGAGCAGTGTTGTGTGGGCGCTCAGGGCGGCGCTGAGCTGCACGGCGCGGCCCAGCAAAGGCAGCAAGGGGGGCGGGGTGCCCACCCCGTCGACGGGCGGCTCGACCTACCCCGGCGGCGGCGCCCGGGGCCAGCCGCCCCGCAAGAGCGCGGCCGCCGGCGGTGAGTCCGGGGCCCCAGGCCAGTGGCAGGGGTCCGCGGCTACTGCGCCCTCCTCCCCCCGGGCAGTGCCCTCCAGCAAGAAGCCCCGGCAGCGCGGCTTCCTCAACACGCTGCTGTGCTGCTTCGGGAGCAATAACCAAGGTGCTAGCAATCCCGTGATTGCCGAGGAGAATGGCCAGTACTCGCCCAAGGTGAGCCCCCCCTTGACTGTGCTCCGCTGGGTGAAGGGTTGCGGGTCAAGGCGCGCTCACATTAGCGGGAAAACGCGCAACGCAGGACGTTTTCCGCGTGCCGCGTCCCGCACAAGCCGGTTTTTCTCCCGCGGACAGCCTCCTTTGCCGTCCCGCAGAGCGATGGGTCCGGTACCTATTTTTCCCGTGCCGCTGACGAGCACAGCCAATGGGCGCCGACCGTGAACCGTGACGTCGGTCCCAGTTCAGTGACCCCGTCGGCAGAGGCGGAGGCTGCGCGCGTCTGGCCGGCCGGCCGGCCGGCCGGGCACTCGGCGGCTGCTTTGCCAGCACGGACATGCGACTTGAGACGGTGCAGAAGCGACGGTGCAGAAGCAGCGAACAAGCAAGTATAAGTACGATTACCGTAGCCTACAGCTCATCGTTCGAACCAGCCATCCTCGTGACAAAAAGGGCGACGGGAGGAGAGCTAGCAGACGATCAAGACGACGCCGCGAGAAAAGGGCGCGCTTTGTCACGTGACCATCCCCTTCTCTTTCTGCTCGTTCGGGTCCTCCCTCAGCGCCTCCTCTCTCCACATTCCAAGACAACCGCAGCGAGAAAACGCGCGCAGTGTGAGCGTCATTCCGAGGAGCTGCGAGGCAGCGTCGACGTTGACGCTGTGCCGCTGCGGGAAGCTTCCCGCTATTGTGAGCTCGCCTTTACGCAGGTGCTGCAGTAACGGTGTGCTGCTGCAGGCTGTGCCTATTTACAGCGCCCTTGCCGTTTTGCAGCTGCATGTCACAGTGGCATGAACTGAGGTCTCCCAAAACAATTGTTGGGGCCACGACAATGCTGCAGCTAGTGCTTTGCATCCCTGCCCGTTCTACGAAGACGTTTCTCCCTTCCACAGGCGACAGTGAGGCCTGCGGGGAAAGTGTTATATGGCTGACAGTTCATTCTTTCTGGGATTTGCTCCCCACGGTGGAACCACCTGACAGCTTGCTCACATAGGCATGAGAAGGGTTTGGCTGGCATCTGCGCGTCTGCTTAATATGCATTAAATGTATGCAGTGTTTCACGCAAAGAACTGTTGCTTTTCATTACTGACCAATGGAAAGTGGTCCTCTGTGTGAAACTGCTAATTTGTTTGCTGAGAACCTGGTTTCTGCTGATGCATTTTGCATGTTCACATAGTGTCATGAAAATTGAGCGTGAACACGGCAGCGCGTGCCCGCCAGCCTGGTCTCCTACTTGTGTTGATACGTGGCAGCTGTTTTTCGCAACGTGGTGGAAAGGGTTATGCCACCTTGCCTGCTTCTGGCACGCCGAAGGACACACCTCCCTTTCAACTTTGTTTACAAAAGCGGCCGTGTATTGCCACGAGTATTGTTCGAGACTATTGTGCACGCGCTGCCGTGCACTAATAAATTTCATGACTGTACAATTAATTTCCAGATAAAGTTGGAGGGTAAGATTTAGCTCATTCATTGTGTTGCCTGTTGTCACTCAGCAGCTTGAAATCCCTTTATTTGCTCAACTGTCAACCCTGAGGAGAGGCAGTTGTCTGTGGAGTATGATACCTACCCGAGTTTTTAGGTGACCAGCTTCAAATTGAGAGATGAACTGAGCTGGTTGTGTAGTTTTCTCCAAAAGTTTAGGATATTTGCGTGTAGGGTGATCTGCGTCACTGTTACGTTCCGACATGACTCCTGCTATGAAGTCATCCAAAAGTCAGCTCTGCACCATCTTTTTCCTGGGGTTCGTACAAGGTGGGTGGCGGTATTTGCCACAATGCGCCAAGAAGCTTGTTTGCCTCACAATGTGTGGCACATTCTAGTGCTGCACTGTTTACAGTATTTACACAAACTTTTTTTGGTTAACAGACAACGAGCCACCGCACACTGCAATTGTGACACTTCATGTGCATTGTATGTAACCTTGTGATGATGCAAAGACGTCGTGTGGGCACAATTAGCTAGCATCCTTACAGGCAGGAAAGGAAGGCTGCCAATACAGTTGCAATATCAGAGTTCTGGGGCACAAAGTGCACAGCAGTGCGGGCTAGCTTAGGTACAGGTGCACACAAAAGTTTTCGGAACACGAAAATTACATGAAGGCTTAATTTCTGGCCAGCCCAATCATGCAGCTGCGAACTGATAAACGTGTTCCTACACGACCGGAACAATGCATTTTTCAATGCCTGCCTGTGCCTCTACGTAGCAAGAAAATTCAGCTTTTTCGTGACTTCGGCGCTCCGAAAACTTTTGTAGGCACCTGTATGTGTGGTCAGTAAACTCTTGGAACAAACTGTATATGCACTTGCAGCATACGTCGTTCAATACCTTGCCTAGGTTGCAATGCCTATGCATGGCATTGGTATCCAAACTTAAGTCTTCCAAAGGCATACTCTAATGTTCACTTCATGACCCTGCTGAACAATGTTGTTCCTATTGAAGCTCGCCTGTTCATTTTGCCATGGTGAACCCAAGTATAGGCAAACTGGACGTGTTGTGCAAATGTGAGTTCGTTTGTTAGTTTGTGCTGCAATTGCATTTTTTAGTTGAATTCTTGATTCGCTTGTTAATGTATGGAAGGACTATCAGTGCTTCTTACTCAAAGCTATTTCTGTAGTGGTGAAGCTGCTTTGGAACACATCCTATTGATGCTGGTTCATGTCGGCATAGATTGTGCGGAGGCCATAAGACTTAGGGATTAGAGTGGGGTTAGAGTGGTCATCCAACTTGTGGCTGTGACTATACCTTTACACTTGTTCACTTTCTTTTCCTTGCAACATTTAGTGTTGTGCTGGCACAGGGGAATTTGTCTTGTGCTGTCAGTGAAGCCTTTATACAGTTTTCACTGACTACATAGTGGCTGCCATCTTTTGCTCTTGTGCCAGAAAATGCGTTGAAAGCCTGGTCGTTTTGTTGATCTGCTAATCACTAGCCGGTTCCCGCATACGCTGTGGAACCTAGCCTCATTATCCAAAGATGGCATCCGTGACGTCATGTGAAAACTATCTATAGCACATTGAGGGTTGTGAAATATACTGTGACGAAATGCACCGTGAACTTGCATTTTTATGTGAAGAAGTATGGGCAACAATTTTTTCCTGTGTGCAATGGTGCGATGGGGCTTGGGAATGAAAAAACTCGCAAGATATGGCCTATTATCCTTTAAGTTAATTACTACACTGTTTTTCACTAAGTGTTGGTTTTGGTTCCGGCTAACTAATATTTGGAGAGAATACACAAAACTATCATTAGTCACTAGCAGAACAGCATCTCATTTGCTGCTTCATTGTCTGCTGCAAGCACTTGGGATGCGTGGCTGTTCTGCAATTCATGGTGGATGATGGAGTAGCGAATCCATCTCTGTTCTGTGGGAAACATGACTTGTTGAGGTTCTTTTTATACCCTCTTCTGATGTTGCAGCTCGCGGGAACTGAAAACAAGACCCTGCAAAGGACAGCGCTCTAGTGAACATTTTAAAGCGCAGGGAACATCCTGTGTCCAGTTATGTCATTAAGTTTCATGCACAGTTATCAGCAAAAGCAGAGCCTGAAAACTTGGTATACATACTCTTTTGAGAAGTGGGCATTCAGTAGAAATGTGTGTGCATCGTGGCTTCTAAATTCCATTGACAGAGTTTGGCGTATATAATCTTGACTGGCATTGGGGCTTGAGAGTACAAGCTGCATACCATGCAGCCAGTAGCTTTTGGTATTGTGGTGTTTTGAAAGGAAAAAATTGATATCTTGAAGTGTTCAGATGCTGTTGTTGCTTAAATGTTTGCTTGTATTGTTGGAAACATAGATGATGAATTTAGAAGGAGGTACAGATCGTATGTTTTCTAGTAGCACACTTGTGCTTCTGTTCATATTGGTGTTTTTGTCAGTTTTACATGGCTTTAGTGATGTGATGGTGGTTGGAAAAATTCTTGTCTGACAGGAAGTGGTATTCTGTGTTCTGTTCAGCATAGGTTCCCTGCACTGTTTATCTAACACATAGCAAAAATGTTGCTCCTAGATGCCCATTACAGCTTTTTCACTAGCAGAGTTAATGGAAAGCAGCGTATGGAGGTTGGTCAAATGGAGTGGATGTTGAAAGAACTAAATGTGGCAGTGCGAGGCATGAAGCACCTTCTTCCTTCCATTCAGCCTTTGTACAAGATTGGTTCTCAGGCGTTGCATTGGTTGCCCATTTAGCCACACTGAAGCTTCTTTGCTTTCGCATAGCTATCAATGGTGTTGCTGCATTTTGCCCTGGGTCACAAGTCTATGCAGAAAATTCTCCCTGTGGGCTGCAAAAATTTCGTCTTAACATGTTATTAACTAGAAACTATCTCTGTGGCCATTACCTAGGTGAACATTAACAGGCATGCATCCCCAAATAATTTGTAGTTCCACTCGTTCATTTGTAGATGCTCTGTTTATAACCCGACACTTTGGGACTATCACCTATATTTACCCATTGTTGTAGTGGCATATGACAGGCCAAGGGGCAGCAGGGTGCTCCGAGTGACATGGTAAATCTGGCCATTGACTCTCCTTACCATGATATGATTGTTTTATTATAGGTTTCAGTAGCATTTTTTTCTGTAAAAAGTATTGCATTTAAAATTTAATGCAGTAAGGAAAACAAAGCTAGATAAATGCGCTTTTTAGACATATAAGAAAGAGTAACGAATTGTGCTTTACAACAGGAAATTTTATTTTTCAAAACCAAGTTTTTGGGTAAAGATTGAACAAAACTTGTAAAGACACACTTGTATCTAAAAAAGAAAAAGTGGTGATTTTTTTAGATGTGAAAAATGTTTGGTATTCTATTGGCCACTAACTGTGAAGAAATCACACTTCTATCTTGAATACTATTCTCGCTACAAAACAGTTACTGGAAACCATGTAGTTTGGCACTGGAGAGCCTGTGTTCCAGGCTGATTTCCGTCCTTGCTGGCTGATGTCGGAACTGAATTCTGACGAAAAGTCTGGATCTTCAGACTCTCTGCTGCTCGGGGCGTTGATAAAATCAATTGCTAACAAAGCGGAGTCTGATATTTGTGATATTTTAGAGCGTGTGGAGCGCATGCGGAGGCGGCCAAGCGACTTTTACTCTGCCGTGTCTTCTGAGCGTATTAAAAAAATGCTGCCTTGCGGGAAGAAAAGAATGGCATTGAAAATAGTCTTATTTGTCTAATTACAAGCCAAATGACTCAGCATGCCCGTAAGCAATGCGGAAGGCTCCGAAGTGAAGTGGCAAAGTTGTCAGCGGGGAATGAGCGTGGTACTGCGTCTTCGCAGTTCGTTAAAACAACTGCTGACTCGCGGGAAAAAAAAAAAACATCACATAAACTTCGGTTCTTTTGACTACAGGCTAGATTCGCAGTGTGGCAATAAGGAACACGGAAGGTTCCAAAATCAGAGCGAGAAGTCATCATTAGGAGCTAAGGATGCTTAGTGGGCACGGTAGGGAGAGTTAAGCATTCTGCATGACTGGCAGTGCAGCATCCTCCAACCTGCCTCTCCATTACATTGGCATAGAAAGTATTGCATTGGAGCAACACGTGTGGCAGGCAGTACTCGTTGAAAGGGAGTATTTCCATAGCGTGACCATGAGCTTTTCCAGCATGACTATATGTATGTACACTTTTACTTGTTGGCATGTAATCTGGAAATGTATGCCTGTTATGTTACAGCTGTTGGGATGCGCAAGCAATGCCTGTGCTCTTTGTGATAATCATGACCTGTTCCTCACAAATTTAGAGATGTTTTCGTGCAGTCATGGATACAATTTTGTGGAATGTGGTAGTGCAGAAAAAAATTAAAGCAAGAATTCATTCTCGGCCTCTGCCTTGCATTTTTCGTGATTGTCTGAAATCTAAGCTTGCCCATTGGTTTGTTGATGCTATGGTGCCCTGATGCATATGCGCGTTATGCCAGCTAGGAAATGAAGAAAGCCAACAGTCACCGAAACTGAGGAAAGTGCAAGGGAGTGTTTTTATCCTTTTAATTTGTGTTCATCAATGGTAGATTAAGAGTGTAATTACTTTATCACTTAATTAAAGATAATTTATTAGAAAGCAGCAGAAAAAATAACCACATGGGATCCGAACCGAACCCATCACTTCTGAATTTCAAGTCTGGTGCTCTACCAAATAAGGTATGGCGACAACTGTCCAATCTTCTGCTTTCGGGGGTATCTATGTTGCGCTTAAGCTAACTTTGTGTTCACCGGTGCCGCCCTCGTTCATAGCGGCGAGTGTAGTATGTCCTGCATTATCGCGAGTGTCATGTGTAATGGGACCGAACAGATGGCTGAAGCTGTGCAAGAACCCTCTGATGCTACCTATGACATCAAGACTGCCTGAACCAAGGCCCTCGTTAAGCTGTTAAGAAGACAAGGGTAGGGAATTGAAAGGGCTCATTATGACACACAAATGAAGGGTGCCCAGATTCACCGAAATCAAGGAAGGCATAGGGAAACGCTCGACCGGTTTTTCGGACTCTGTAGGAACCACGAAAACTTCTGAAAAATCGGGCAGTCCGAAAAATCAGATTTAACCAAAAAGAATCACTTTACTATTGCCATTACGCGGGGGGGGGCAGTAGTTTTGTGCACATTTTGAAGACCCTCATGACTAAATCTTTTCGCGCATTGCGTACACAGGCGATAGACGGCGACCGCTTTTACAAGCTTGGAATTTGATGGCTGTACTGCCTTCGGCACGTCGCCAGTGAACACACAGCTTGGGACAAAGTCTGAACGTGAAAGTGAACCCGCTGCTGCAGTCATTGTGCTGTGTCCGCAGTACGAATGGCCCGGAACGAAAAGGCGATGGTGAAACGATAACAGCTGCAGCAAGCGCTCGGTTGGTGTTGGCCTTCGTAATTAGGCATGCCAGCTCAAGCCAAAATCGGTATTGCAACCGGTGGTATGCACTCAGCGGTGGCATGCGTATATTCAGAGGCATCTTGTCTGCCATCAAAACACCAATTGTTGACTGTTATGATATAAAAGTCGAGGCTGCGGTATGCTTTGCTATAGGTACGCTCATTTTCTTCCACGCTCGTCTCTGTGAAGCCGTACGCCTCCCACGCGCATCTTTGCTACCTCTTCCCGCATTCGGGACGAAAAACTTGGCGTAGATGAGTTCTGTGAACTTTGACTACTAATCAAGGTTAGGCGGCAGACGACGTCCAAGAACAGTACGAATTCGAAACCACGCGGAAGCAATGTGCCGACTCACGGAGACCGTCAGCCCCGCCATTTTAGAGGCTCCCTTTTAGTTTAAACTTCGTTTTGTTGGGAACAAGGTTATACTGTACACATTATATGGCAGCTTGGGCTTTGGTGGTGAGTGCGAACGAAGTCCGAAAAATCGAGCATGTGCAGTGTGTCCGAAATTTTAGGTCCTCTTATACATTGGTGCTATGGGCCATGTCGCGGTGCCGCAAAAAAGTCCGAATTATCAAGCATGTCCGAAAAATTTGGTCCGAATTTTCGGCCATTGACCGTACGTCATTTCGCTCCCCAGACAGTTTCATCGGGCGGCGATATTGCTGTAGGTGGCAGCAGCTTTAGCTATTCGCACGAAGATACGGTACCATATTGCTGCCAGGTGTGGAAGTCTTAGTTAAGATAAAATTTCGGAACAGCAGGATCACGGAAGGACATTTCTTTCCGCTTTTCCTCTCTACACTACCAGCTGATATTAGTTCAAGCTAGTGGTGCATGCACGTCCTCTCATGCTTCCACTCTATTAGCAATCTAGCTTGCCTGACTATACGTAAATAAATTGCTTGTAATGAATCCGCTCCCAACAAGTTTTTTGTCCACCACTAAACAGGCGAAATACTTTTGGTTAAAAGGACATATCTATAAGGTTTAACTTTCAGCCGAATGTTGGCGTTGAGGGGGGGGATATAAGATGCAGAGATAAGTGCACACGTTTTTTCATGGCAGTTGCATATTGGTCTGTGCTAGTCTTTGTGGCAAACCTTTGACGAGAATGTTAGCATTTCTTTTCGCATATAAGTCACTGGAGCCCTGTTGTGACATTCTTGTGGTGCCCCTTTGACAGTTACTTCAGTTGCCTCAAAGCACATCGGCTTTGAGCAGTGCATCTTTTGTTTTAAGCCAGTTTAGGTTTAGTTCTAGCTTTTTTTCCATAGGTGAAGTTCTGACCACATGAGTAGCAAGTGACATTGTTTTGTTTGAAAAAATGCTTCCTGATTAACAGTGTGCAGGCATTATCAGCAGTGTGGAAGGTACCAGAACAGAGCACTTCGCATGTGTTAAGTGCAACACATGCAGGATTTCTGGTGGGTGTGGAAGCTTGGTGTGTGCTCTTAGTGGCAGGTATTGCTCCCCAAATGTACATGCAGCTGTAATAAATTGGCGTGTGCTTCAGTGATCAAATTCGTCTTAAAGTTGTGTTAGGAAATGCCACTGGTGTGCTCGCACACAAATAAGAAACTGTTCTTCCTCCCCCTTTCCTCTCCCATGTAACGCGTGAGAAACACTGAAGTGCGCTCTGTATTATTCAGGTCACAACTGTACAGAGTTCATGCATTGTGGATGAGGAGTGGTGCCTTTGTTTTGCATTGGGTGGTGATGCGTGTTGGTGTGCTTTTGGTTTCGAAAAGTGAAGCATACGGGAAGGAAGGCTCATGGGGCACCATGTGCTCTGTATTTGTGTTGTGCACTTAACAGTGTTTCTGATCGTGTGTATCAGGGCTTGGATTGCTGTGCATGAGGCTAGAGGCCTTCAGATAGCGGTGACTTGTCTGGCTGCTGCAGCAGGCGTCCAAGTCTTCACGCCAGTCAGCTCCACCTTGTGGCACATCGACGTCGCCCATCGCCCAGCTGCAGCAAAACCAGGCACCAGCACCCGTGTTGGCTCGAGAGTACGCCGCCCAGGAGTACACCAAGATCAGTAGTAGCAACCTGGTAGCTACCATTGTGCTTGGAAGCCTTCGTTTGAGTCGATAGTCTGCCATTGGTACCGTGTTAAAAGAACCCAGTGTATGCGGCAACATTTTTAAAGGTGTGTCTGCCTGCAACACATTTTAACTAATCTATTGTGTGACGAAGGGAGCATGCATTAGTGGGTTACCTGGCAAGGCTGGTTGTATGAACGCTTGCTTCTGCAGATTCAGTAAAAATATATCTTGAGGCAGGTTTATTGAAGCAAAATGTGGAATGCATTACCTGTCACGAGTATATACAGGCTATATCTGCAGAATGTGTGCACCTGCTGGGTTAGTCCTTTTGCTGCCGGCAGTCTTGTGTGGCAGCGCAGGTAGCTACTGAATGAAATATGCACATAGAAGGCCAGTGTTGCTGGCTCGATTGTTGCCGTTTTACCTTCTTGTGGGCAACTTCCTTCAAGGAAATGCTTTGTGTAGTGTTTCTTTAGCTTTGTTTATTCTGGTCATTTTTTGTGTGCCTTGTGTGTGAACTCAGTGGAATAAGTGGGCTTCATAAGTCATACACAGCTCACATTTGTTGTAATGTGCAGTCTGCATCATCCTTGTGCAGAGCACTCCAGCAGTGTGCATCACAAAGTAAAAACAAATTAGAAAGAAGCCATTTGTTTATAGGCTAACTGCTTACAGCCATCTTGCTTGCAGGTTTGTGTGGCTCTGCTTCCATGCAACCACAGGCTGTAAAATCCAAAAACCACAATGAGCTGTAGGAGTTTGTGCTGGGAAGTGCGGCGCACAGGCACTATACACAAGGGTGATGCAGGCTGTACTGGCTCCAAAACACACACATCGCTTTTATTCTATGTCTCGGATTACTTTCTCACTTGAAGCGCTTTGACTGTGAATGCATCAAGATTTTGCTTGTGTGGTGTTCTTGAAAAGTGCAGTGCCTAAACTTGCTGCTCGTAACCAGTGAAGCAAAATATCTGGATAGCACTTTGATCAATCATGCACTGGTCCTACGGCAGGGATACTTTTGTTTCTTCACTGTACCATGAAGCCCGTGCCTTCTTTAACCTAAAAGATTTTTTTTTGTTTTGCTTTGCTCGCTGAACTTGACCCGTTGCACTTGCATACTGCAGCCTTTGAATATTTGTGGGTGTGCAGTGAAGTAAGCAGATTTAAATCCATTATTTTCGTCCAGTGTTTCCACATTTCGATTAAGCCTATTCATGTGTGAAGGTGTGGCCTGGGTTTGTTGGGCAATGAACACCTAGCCAAATGTTTGAAGAGCTGAGCTAGTATTGGATAGTGGTCACTATCAACAACTTGTACACAGCTTCAAAGTTAGTGTAATGATCGGTTGCACATCCTTTTCTATATTGCTCTTGCTCGTATGTGAAAGAGCTGTCGGGGGGCTGTTGAACCATATTTACTTTTGTTAGGCCAGTGTAGGGGCATTAGTGTTCCCCCCGGATGGAGCAGCCGCTGTCGGTTCAGATTGTCGCCTCCCACCCTCTGTCCACCTTGACACCTGCTGACCGAGGCTTCAGATGGATGGAGGGGCAGAACTTTCCAAAGTGGAGGTTCTTATGCTAACTCATTTAAAGAAATTGCAGTATTCATCTCAGTGCAGCCATATAGCTGAAAGCTGTACAGCTTTCTCAAGTTATATTGAACTTTGCGTGCTAGAGTGAATATAAGCCAGTTGATTTTTTTGTGCGTTGTGGACCGTTACTCCCCTTTGCAATGCCTGATTTCTGGTAGTGTCATTGATTATTAATTGTGAAATGCCACATAAATCTAAACGTCAATGTTATTTAAAGGTCTATTGTTATGAGAGTAAGGAAACAACTGTTATGCCATTTTTATTCAGATGTAGTTGTGTTCTTTTTACAGTGTGGACATTTTTGTTCGTTAATTTGAGAGGCTTCTCTTTTTTGACAGTGTGTTGGAAATTTGAAGCACTGAATATAATGTAAAGGTTGTCAGTTTGTAATTTAGCTTGGCATGCCCAGATTGATCCGAGTGAATGAAATTCATTGTGGCTGTTCATTTAGATAGTGCACACTCTCCAGCTGGAGTCTGTCTGTCTGTAATTTATCCTGGCAATCCCAGATAGATGCTGAGTAGATGGATTTCATTGTGGCTGTTCATTTAGATAGTGTGCACTTGCGAGCTGGATAGTGGCTGGCAGCTCAATCTGACCTTGTGCGAAAGCTGTGTACGGGAAGCCGCCCCGATGGTGCCCTTTCTACCTGGGCCATGCACTGCCATTTTATCTCACTGTGTGTGACGGCTGCACTGTTGAGGCATACTTTTGGCTTCCTTGATTGGGTTTTTGTTTGTACATCATGGTTGACTACAACTTGCTTTATTGTTGCATGCTGTGCGTGTACCACACACCAGTGTTTTGACAAGTAAAGACCAGTAACCAGTCAAATCTACTGAACTGTGCCATGATGGTGTCCCAAATAGTAAAGCTTTGCCTCCATTGTGCACATAGATACACCAGTGCAGCAAGAGGTGCAGCAAAAAAAAGAAGATACTGTACCAAAGTACAGTAAAACCTCGTTGTTCAGACTTAAGGGAATGGAAAAAATGTCCGAAATGTCCCAATGTTGAATTACTGAATGCCCCCCAAAACTGCCAAATGCCATTCGCATGAAAGCGAAATTTATTTGGTGAGAACCAAGGTGATTATTATCACCTTTTAAGATGAAAACTATTTGACAGTGATTTCTCGCAGTTCCGTCAAATGTTTTAGTTCATGCACTCTATCGAGAGTGACGGAAACAGATCAGCTCCACAATAGTAAAGATCTCTGCGCCTTCTCTCAGTGTACAAAACGGTAGCATTGGAACTTCTTCGCATGTGGCGTTGCATGTGAGGGGGCTTTAGCGCACTAACAAACAGCATGTTACGAGTGCAGAGTATTGGTGTGCTGGAAGACGGAAATGCCACGCAGATGAAACTGAGGGAAGCGCGCATTGGTGCTGTCACGGCAAAAAACAAAAAGATCAACAAGGCATCCGTCATACCAGACTGTGTGCGACGTGGCGCTCTCGCAGCCTATAGTCGCCCTTTGCCACGAGCTGGCGGTGAATCTCCAAAAATGAAACTATACTGCCGGACTCTCAGCCTGTTGACGGGAACCTGCTGACCGTCAGCACACCTGCCTTTGCGCGCACGCCAGAAGGGGTGGGTGACAATGTAATATGTAGTTTAGGCACGTGAATGAATATTTGGACGATCGTCTGTCAAGCACGTCATATCTTGACATGACGCCGCTTCGGCAGCAGTCCGAATTAACGAGGTTTTACTGTAGGAAACAGCTTCAGATTGAACAAGGCTGCCTCAGTCACTGTACAGTATATATATATATATATATATATATGTGTGTGTGTGTGTGTGTGTGTGTGTGTGTGTGTGTGTGTGTGTGTGTGTGTGTGTGTGTGTGTGTGTGTGTGTGTGTGTGTGTGTGTGTGTGTGTGTGTGTGTGTGTGTGTGTGTGTGTGTGTGACTGCTGCTTTTCCACAACACCTGGGCGGGGAGTGACAAGCGGGGAGAG
This sequence comes from Amblyomma americanum, assembly GCF_052857255.1. NCBI lineage: Eukaryota > Metazoa > Arthropoda > Arachnida > Ixodida > Ixodidae > Amblyomma > Amblyomma americanum. Next base: position 54,073,138 of record NC_135497.1, read on the forward strand.
TGCATGTGACGTACCTGTAGGCATGGTTGTGTGCTCTACTAAGCTGCTCGGTTTTGGTTTGGCATGTGTACATGGCCAGGACCCATTGCATTGAAGTGCCGACGAGAGTTGCATTTTAAAATATTTACATGAAGCTACAAATCTCAAGTTACAATGAGGTGCCAAACTGTAGGTATTAAAAGTTAATATTTAGATTTTAGTTAACCAACTTGGTAGTTAATATGTTTGAGCTTTTTCTGGTGTCTGCCGTTGGTGGCCGCACTGTGCCAAAGAAAATGTTCTTTTAACTCTGAAAACCTGTTAAATACTATTGTTAATTCTTTGGTGGAACACTCTGTAATATAAAAGCATTGGAAGAACCTTGATGCAATTATTAGTGTCTAGCTCATATAATATATATGTTGTCACATGGATACTCTGATAGCACCAACGTGCATTTCTGACTGTTGCTTCTTTTTTTGTTTATGGAATGCTGCACAGACCTTTCAAGTACTTCCGCATGTAGTCACCATGGCTTGCAGTCCCTGCGAAAGTTCTAGTATAGAGAAATACCTGTGCAAAGCTATTCATATTAGGGGAGGACTGCAATTATGCAATCTTCTGCAAACATGCATTTTTGCGTCCTCATTCTGATTGTCATTTAATTTCATGTAAAACAGGTTCTTGTGCTTATGCACTATTTTATGCAAGCCTTTTGGAGAGAGCGTTTAAAAAATTTTGCTGCACGGAACTTGCTGAAATGCATACCACTGGTTTCTCGACATCAAGAAATGCAGTAAGGGTAACGTTATCTCATTGTGCTTATGTAGTCTTACAGGCCTCAAGAGAAGAATTGTGTAAGGGTTTTAAATAGGAAGTTTGTAAAAGAAAAGTTGAAAATCATAAGCATGATTTCATTTCTGTATGGGATCCGTAGAATTTTGATGAAAGACTGTGTTGCTGCCGCTGCAGGGCAAGTTCTTGTTGCCCCCTGTGCGGTATCAGGACATGCACAAGATCTGCCTCATCATCGACTTAGACGAGACATTGGTCCATAGCTCAATCAAGGTGAGGTCCTCGTGCTTTGTGCTGGCTGTGCCCTGAGTGTGCCCCTTCGCAGCCCATCAGCAATGCCGACTTCGTGGTGCCAGTGGAGACTGGTGGCACAGTACACCAGGTGTATGTCCTGAAGAGGCCTTACGTGGACGAATTTTTGCAGCGAGTCGGCGATGCCTACGAATGTGTCTTATTCACAGCCAGCCTTGCAAAGGTACGGCCTTACACCTATGTTCTAGTTGCTAAATGGAGAAGATATTGCCGAGTCCGTGCAGGCAGTATTGTCTGCATTGACACTTGAAGGTCTTGGTGAATGGGGTAAAGGCTGTGTGCTTTGTTACTTAACTACAAAAGTCTTAGGCATGCAAATTAACTGCACAATTTTAGTGATTTAAACATTGTTGCAGGCGTGTGAATGTGAGGTGCCAATATTGCATGAGGAAGACGTTATTGCAGTTTGACTGCGTCTGGGATATGGCATTGATTCTGGCAAAATGTGCTATCACAGTGATTAGCCCCCTTAGGGCTTAGGGTCCCTTATGACATGGCTTACGGTAAGCTGCCCGCAGTATGTAATGTCCACCGTGATCCAAATGCCTTTACTTAGGTTTTATCTTTGGCAGAAGCAGTGACGCGATGGCTGCGGAAGTCATGGGATCTTTTTGGCTGCATGTGGTTGTCTTTTCCCCTGGTTTGTTAAATTATCTTTCACTTCAAAAAATTATTAGACTAATAACATCCCAATAATTACCAGTACAGTGACAAAACAAGCTTTCTTCAGAGTGTGTGTGTGTGTGTGTGTGTGTGTGTGTGTGTGTGTGTGTGTGTGTGTGTGTGTGTGTGTGTGTGTGTGCGCGCGTGTGTGTGTGTGTGTGTGTGTTTGTGTGTGCGCGTGTGCGTGTGCGTGCGCGTGTGTGTGTGTGTGTGTGTGCGTGTGCGTGTGTGTGTGTGTGTGCACACACGCGCATAGTATTTTCTGGCCTCTAAGTCGCGCATAAGTGACACCATTGTGTAAGCTCTGAGTATTTGTTTGTTGGAGAAGGTGTTGAAATACACGCGTGTTGGCAGCTGCCATATACAGACTGTCCTCGAGCTCTGAGAAGTGTGCCTTCTTCCTGCAGCCTGTCTTTTTTTGTTGTCTTCATCGACTCGAGCGTTCTTACCGCGCACGAGTCCCAGACAAATTTTTTTCTCACATTGAGCTGTCTCCTTGCTATTCTGTTCCCGTTCTCTAGTGCATATTCACCGGTACGCATTTTGAATTTTGCGTTGTAGCTTCTTCCCCTTGCAGGCGGCGTCATGTTGAGCAAAAACAATGCACGATGTGTGTGAAGTGATACAAATGCAATGCTGAAATCAAAACTTTCAAGAATATGAGCGGACTAGATGCAGTGGTGGTGTGCGCTTTTTGCCTTTGCCACATTCAGTCTGGTTGTTTGCAAGATTGTTTTTCTACCTGTAGGATTGAATTTCGAATGCACAGTTTTAGCATAGCACAATCTGTGCAGGTGCGACCGGGCTGTGCAGAAACGGATCACGATGCGCTAAAACACTCTGATAACTTATTATTTTTCTCTATTACACATCTTTTTTCTTCACTAACATAGTTACTGGGAATGACAAAAGGTGGTCCACGGTGGTGCGTCATTTTTTGTCATATATATCTTGCACCGCCAAAAAATCCAGAAAAAGAAAAGTGGCTTATACACCCAGACAGTGGCATGTATCTATGCGACTCCAAAGTGACCTTGGTCAATCGCAGCATGTCATGTGACATCGCAGTGAGAGTGTGAGCCATTAGCTCGAACTACTAAGTCTGGTAGTGTCATGATGAATAAACAGCGCAAAAGGAACACGAGGGACGGAAAGGAAACGACGCAGACAAGCGCTTATTGCCATGTTTTATAAAAAGCCGCATTTTGCTTCTAAAAGTGCACGAAAGCAGGCTATTGTTCAAAAATGCCAGGTGCTGTAGGTAGCGAGCTGTTTTTAATCTTTGTCTAATGCTGGTGCAGACCAGTGGCAGCACCAACCAATGCTTTCTAGATTTCAGTGGCATCCAAAAAAGCCTGCTTCAGCATGTTGTGTACTGTCTTCCTACCCTTTCTTCCAGCCTTCGTGGCTGCTCTGCACATGCTCTCTCTCTGCACATGCTCTGCACATGCACTATGTGGGGAGAGTGCCCCTTAAGTAGCAATGAACAACGGAAAATTAGTGATTAGAGGTTCGTTCTCTTGTCCTTTGCTAGTCAATGCTTCATAGAGGAGCATTTGCCAGCCATGCCAGAAGCGCATGGTGTGATATAAGGCACTGCTTCCCATTAGTGGTGCCATATTGTGCGGAGTAAACAAACAAAGACGTTCAAAGGGTTCCCATTGTGAAGCGAATGATGTGGCTGGCATTGGAATAGAGGTCTTATGCCAACATTCAGATTACATGGGCTTTGCAGGGGTCTTGAGCGGTGTCAGTTTTGCTTTTATGTGTAGTGAAAGATTAATCCAACCTAAATAGAGACTTGCTCAGGTTGGAAAATCGTGCACAGCCAGGTGACCTATCATAATTGCCTTCCCTAGGTGGCGTATCATAGCTATAGCATTCTGCTGCTCAGCATAAGCTTGCAGGTTTGCAGTCTGAGCTTGTCAACTCTGTTTTGTTGCCATTGCCAGTACTATGGTTTGAACTGGGTTGTTGCCAATAGATAGTGTGAATTTCAGCAAACAGGAATGCAATGCAAACAGGAGCCTGCTTGCATTCATTCTGCTTTCCCTTGTGATGCGGTGGCTGAGTGGCTCGGTGACTCGGCTGCTGAGCCGGAAGGCCTGGGTTCAATCCTGGCTGCAGCAGGCACTATTCAATGGAGACGAAAAGCAAAAAGGCGCCTGTGTGCTGTGCAATGTCAGCATGCGTTGAAGAATTCCAGGTGGTCTTAATTAGTCTGGCGTCCTCTACTGCGGTGTCCCTCATAGCTCATGTGTCGCTTCGGGGTGTTAACTTTTTCGCCACCGCGGAAATATGGACGATTTGGAGTGTACTGAAAGAAAATTTTTTTTTCACAAGAAGTGACAAACCCAGCGCATATTGAAACACATGAAATTGTAGCTTATTAGTTATTCTGAATAAAACAAAACAGCAGAGTCGTGCGTGCAAAAGTATGTGAATATTTATTAGTCAAATGTGGCAAAAAAGTATACAGAAAAAACAAAAAATTACCGGCTGCACTAAGCACGAACTTCATTAGAGGAAAACTGGAATATACAAACTGGTTCACCTGTTTATAGCTGTCTTTCCTCCAAGTTTCAGCTCTGAGGAAAAATTATTGCACTTTCCACAGCTGGTCAAGTCAGCGGTCGTGACTGTGGTGCCACTGTGAAAAGCAATACCGTGAATATGTGAATCAGAGGTAGACTTGAGAGGTGCTGCACATAACGTTTCATCTTTGTTCATGTTTTGTTCTTAATAGTAGAGCTTGCAGTTCCTTTATTTTTCCACTTTTTTTGGTTGGTGACGAATGGATTCTATGGGAGGATTGGGGGCGTGGACTATTTATACTTCATCCATACTCTAAGATTTGTTGAATGAGCTGCTTCCTGAAAGCCAGCTGACCAAATTTGGCGTTTTAGGCAAGCTCTGGAACATCGGGATGGATGAACTTTCATTGGTGTCGTTCAAAAGCCAGGACACTTTCCAGGTCTTGCCAATAGATGCAGCCGCCACTGAATCCTCAGTGTCTGTTACGTGCAGAAAAATAACCAAAGCGAAAAACTGATTTTGGAGGAAAAACGCTAAGGCGCCCGTGTGCTGTGCGATGTCAGTGCACGTTAAAGATCCCCAGGTGGTCGAAATTATTCCGGAGCCCTCCGCTACGGCACCTCTCCTTCCTTTCTTCTTTCACTCCCTCCTTTATCCCTTCCCTTACGGCGCGGTCCAGGTGTCCAACGATATATGAGACAGATACTGCGCCATTTCCTTTCCCCCAAAAACCAATTATTATTATTATTATTATTATTATTATTATTAAATGTTATTTGATGGCTGAAGACCAGAATAGATGATTTCTGTATTCCAATAGAGATATAGTCGCGGCAGGTCAACAATTCCCATGTGTGTGATGATTCCAATGAACTTTGCCAACGGATTCACCTCTTTCCATGAGCCGTCACGCCTAGCGTATGTTCGCCTGTCCAAAAACTTCATCCAAGCATACTTATTAGTGTTTTCGTACAGAGTCTTCACCTCCTCCGTGAAGAACATCAAGAAGAAGCCGAGAGGTCGAGCGAATCTCCGAACGCCGCTCCACAGCGATGCGCCGACATAAACACCTGGCCGTCATTTTGCTTGAAAAATGGGACGCGACCTTGAGCATTTGGCAAACTGTCTTGGCCGTATGTTGTGAAGGCCCGGAAACACCAAAAAATAAACCACTCTCATCAGTTACAAACTGCACGCACTGCAGAAAACAGAGCGAACGAAAACAAAACTTGCATGCGAATACACGCTGAAGTTCCAGGCCCCTGAGACGAAGTCTCGCTGTCGGAATCGGAATCGAACATTTGTACATCGTTGTCTGACTTATCACCGCTGCTTTCATCATAAAAACCGGAACCAACAGCAGCCGAAGCGCTCGGTGTCTGATTTCGTTTTCGAGGAGCTGGAGGCGACGCGGACGCCATGTTCGCCGGCTGACGCTGCTGCGGCCGTTCAAAGTTTCTTTTTTCATGGTGCCCCCTCATGTTCCAAACGAAAAACAAAAGCTGCAATTATGAACTTGGTTTCATAGAAACAACCTAGATGGCACAACGTGCCTGCAAGCGGCGAAATGAATTTTTGGAGGCTTTTTTAAATTGTCGATCAAATGTGCTGGTCGCCTATGGCGCGGTAGAGAAAGAGTTAAACTCCACAATTCTGCCCACGAAGACAAACCAAAGGCTATGTGAAATCCCGCACATTGCAAGTCAGAATGCATTCGTGATGGCTGTAGTGTGATTTTTCCTTCTCTCTCTCTGTGTGTGTGTGTGTGTGTGTGTGTGTGTGTGTGGGGGGGGGGGGGGGTGCGTGTGCGTGTGCGTGTGCGTGTGTGTGTGTGTGCGTGTGTGTGCGCGCGTGTGTGCGCGCGTGTGTGTGTGTGTGTGTGTGTGTTGTACTGCACTGTAAGTCCTGAGCCCAGAGCAGCATTCTGAGCTGTGAAGTAGTGTAGCTGCATAGTTTGTCGTGGTGTGGTTATGCTGAATTTGAAGGGGACCGCAGAATAGTTTCATATGTCAATAATCCTATATACAAAAATATGTTGATGTAGCATAAAGAAACCTTAGCAGATTTAATTTCATGCGATCATTACAGGCGATATTGTGAAGTGTAGCAGCCAGACAGACAAAAACTGCACAGACATGTTGAGCACCATGACTGACATCCATGTGAACTGAATGCATGTGTATGTAAAAAAAAGCATGCTGCATCTAAATCAGTTTTGCGTGTCCCATTGTTTCCTCTATTTATTTAGTGCTTGTTTCTTCTTTTTATTTAGGGCTTATTCTGGAAGTGGCCACTAAGTGGACATATCCACTTTGGTCTACGCGTGTTGATTGGAACATGAAACACAGAGGTGATGGCGAGTGAGTCACAGAGATGGGCATCCTCACGAGGGCGAACCCTCATGAGGATTTCACTCGGTGAGGTGAGAGTGAGGGAGGAAGGACGGATGAAAATTCTTGTGGACAAGGGTGAGGAAGGAAAGACATGGTGAGGCTAGGGAAGGCAAAATTCACTATTTGAGGGCGAGGGTGGTGTCCCGAACCGTACTCCGGGCTAACGCTGTTGTCTGTGCTGCCCATTATGAATCCTCATTTAAAAGCGCGACTTCTTAGGGTGAAGATTCCTGGGGAGGGCGTAATTTCTGCACTCTGGAGGTACACCTGGCGAGCATTAATTGCAGGTGCAGCACACCTTCTCCGTCGGCACGATGTACTACACCGCCGAAAAAAGTGCTCTTCTAACTCAAACACCCTATATTTAAAAACTGTGTAAAGTATTCGAAGAAACACCTTGTATAGTGTGCCAGCAAGGGGCCACTGGCCGGGCCGTGCGATTGGCCGCCAGTCCAGCGGGAACCATAGTACCGCAGTCAACATTTTCATTATCAGCCCAGTGTCTGTCGGATGATCAGAGTGTAGAGTAAAACACGTAGAAATTATACCTAGTAAGGCTGTTGAATTTCCGAGTTCTTGGTCTTCTTTGCCGGAATGAAGTCTTTAAAGATTTCACAGAATTGGCTGCAGCGCAATAAATGCTTTTACGAAATTCCACTGTAAAATCAATCCCTGTTGGCAGCTTTGGTGTGCCGTTTTTCATTCACGCTTTGAGTAGTTCAGTAGAGTCATGTCATTTTTCTTTTTTCTATTTTCTCTGGAATTGCGGTGTAGGAAAGCGGTGCTGCAGTGTGGTAGGTAAAGGCGACCACTGTAGTCTTACCATGAAAACAAAGCAGGAGCTTAATCACCTTGGTCTGAATCATCGCTCGCTTGGTCTTGCATTGTACGGCGTGCTAAAAAAGAAAAGTCGTACTGGTTTTTAAATAACAGGATCATCTCTTGGTTTATTTTCTGTTTTTGGTGAGACGTGTGACCACAAAATCGTGCGCCTGATTATATGAACCAAATTTCTAGCAAGCATGGTAGGGAATTGACACTAACCGTTTGGGTAACACGTAGACGTGCAAGCAAAAAAATCACGGGTGGTTTAGCTTGTGGGTTAACCATGAATTATTGTGTGCTAGCACCCTTAGTCCTGCTCTGCATGGTTTATCTTGACTTTCTATGTTGTTGCTTGGCCTGAAGATGCTTACTGTAGTTGATATATCATAAGATGTAAATTTGCGTGTTATTACATCATTTTAGACTTGCACTGCGGTGGAACTGGTCATTCTCTATATTCATAGATACCTGGAAGTTCCGATTCCGCTCCTGGAGCAGAGGTGCAGTGGTTAAGCTACATGACACTGCCCTGTGAAGGCAGGTGCTGCCATCAGTGGGGCTTGTGAGACCTGTGTTGTTCCTGAGTAACCTCTCTCGACTAATCATTTAATTGAACTGCCAGGGTAGGCAGTTTAGTTCCAACCCGTGGGCAGCTTGTGATGACGTCACAATGTCACGTGACCAAAGTGGCCCACGGGCTAGAAGCAGGCTTCAGACAGACAGACAATCACTTTTCGGCGTATTGGAAGTCCTAGAGCACTAAAATGGCAACCACAGGAGTCATTCACTCCAGACTCGGGGAGTTAGTGATTGCTATTATTCAGCCCAAATGCTGCATTTTAGCGAGCCGTTTGATTTTCAAATAGCATCAATAATGTTTTATTTTAAGCGACCGCATTAGAGCCTCACTGCAGCGCAAAGCCGGCACCGCTCCGGGGGAAGAGACTAAAAAAATAAAAAAAATTAAAGCTGCGGGATCGGGATTCGAAGCAGCGACGGCACTAAAAAATCAGTTCTGCTGGCCGCTGCTTCAGACCTGCTTCAGGTAAAAAGGAAATAAGGCACGACCAGTCATATTGAAACTGCTCAACTTCCGTGAAAAAATGTCAATATCACTATCGAGCCAATAATACAAAAACACCAAAATCAGCTCAAAATCTAAGCACCAAAAAGGCTGAAAACCATTAGCTGAGGATTTTTATAAACGAGTTAAGGAAATGCGGAAATAACTGTGGAAAAGCTCTGAACAAGAGAGGGAAGAGGGCTCCAAGCTTTAAAGCTAATCTCTGATAAGTTAAGCGTTGATAGAAAGAAATCAAACTGGCTCCGTACTAAGAGATCTCAGACCCTGACAATACTAAATGCTAATTGCAGAAGTGTCCTAAACAAGTCAACTGAGTTAGAGGCTCTTTTGCTTTTGTATGACACTGAAATAGCGGTTTTGACAAACTTAGCTTAACAATACAGTGTTTGACAGTGAGTTCGTTACCACTGGCTGCAGTTTGTACCGGAAGGATTGTGATGGTAGAAGTGGTGTTAGCATTCGGTTTAAATCATCCCTGCGACTTTTACCGATGCCTGATGTACCCAATGTAGAGTGCATTTTTTGCACAACGTACTGTGGAAACGTTAGATATATTATTGGAGCAATGTACAGACCCCTCAGCTCTACCGTTTCCGTATTAGACGAACTGAAACAATATTTGTGCACAAATGTTAAAACCCGATAATCGTATTATGCTGTCAGGATATTTTAATTTGCCTGAAGTAGACAAATTTTCCAATTAAAAACCATGACCCCCAAGGTGAAGCTATGTTGGATATTGGTTTTTTCCTTCTACTTATTGCAAATTGTAAAAAAATACGATATTTCAGGGCAATTCTCAATCAATGCTCGACCTCCTTTTTTTCTAGCGGATCATTGCTGTCAAAACAAGTTGCCAGATAGCAGATGGAATATCGGACCACAAAGCTGTACTGCTCACTACTGGAGATGCTGCTTTAGATAAGAAACCTAAATATTCACCCTATCGAGTCTTTTCTTGAGCTTATCTCGAGATACATTATAAGTATCTTGGACTCTTGATCACTAATGACCTGTCCGACTGCTCGCACAAGAAACCGTAATTCTGCCGATACTTGACTATGCATGCTTTATTTGGGATCCTTTCACTAGAACTTACTCTAATAAGATAGAAATGGATTTGAACGTACGTCAGTGACAGAACCCGTTACTAAAGCGGGCTTGCCAACATTAACGCAAATAAACCGGGTGCCATGACTAAAATTCCTCTTTCAACCTATTAGCGGCCACTATAAGACAGGTCTCACGAAAGTAATTTCTTTTTCATCTGGTTATGCCACTGAGCAACGGCATAGCTGCACAGTAACGCCATTTACTACGCGTAATAACCGTTTAAAGTATTCTTTCCACGAACAGTAATTGAATGGAATGTCCTAACCAATGACCAAGTTTCAAACTCATGTATGCTGACATTTCTTTCCAGTATTTTTTAAAATGGGTTGTCTATGCTTATTTTCCAAATCTTTCAAGCTAGTTATTCCACTTTGTTCTTGTGTTCATTGCCTGCATTATTACGTTGTTTACTTATCTGTATCCCACCCTGCTAAACTCCCCAGTGGGGATTGCAGTAGATGGAATATATATATATATATATATATATATATATATATATATATATATATATATATATATATATATATATATATATATATATATATATATATATAACAATGTAATGTTAGAAGTGCAGTGCACATGTATGCATGCAGTACGTGCCAGAAGTAAAGGCAGAGTGATATTTTAGGCTCAACTGTTTCGGTTTTGTCTCGCGTATTAGCTCAAACAGCTCAGACACACGCACATGCACACACGCAACAGTATAGGCATCTAGCCTCTCGTCCAATTGTGCCTTCAGGGCTTGTCTTGTATGTATATTACTCAGTAATATCTCTAAGTTGCAGACTAGAAAATAGAACTTGAATTTTAAAATGACTGTTAGTGAGGGTGAGGGAGGGCCGACGATGTGAGGGTGACGGAGGGCTGGATAACTTTTCAAAATGAGGGCGAGGGTGAGGGACAGCTATGAATTCAAAAGTGAGGGTGAGGGAGGAAAAGTAGATATGAAGGCATTTGCCCACCTCTACATGTGACACATTATGACCAGTCTTTCCTGTTGCATCATCTCAGCTGAAGCTGCACTTGCCATTAGATCAATGATTGTAGTTAAAAGTGAATATTAAAAAAAAGTTGCTATAGGTGCAGCAACTGCTTATGATTTATATTAAAGCATTTAAAAGCTGGAACAGGCGGCTATGCTTGATTTAAATTATGTGGGAGCCTCTACGCGATTGATACGTTCTGATGTTTCCTTTTAAAGCCACACCTATTCTTTAGATATGTATGCTTAGTGGACACTTCCAGAATGCAGCTCCTGATGTCAGGCATGCTTTATTAGTGGTTTCTTTCCAAAATAGTGGCAAAATTATATTTTTATAGCTTAAGATTGTAGGCTGTGTCTCTTGGGAAATCTTTTCTTTCCAAAGTTTATTTTCAATTTCCTGTCTCTTGCATCACACATGAACACAGAGCAATCTGCAGAGCAGCTGCTCTTCCTTCAACTACTACAGTCGAGTCTACTTATAACAATATTTAAGTGCCACGAAATTTCCATTGTTATAACCAATAATTGTTTTAAATGGGTTGCACGAACAAAAGCATAACTGCAAACAGGGATCACGGATAGCAATTGACATGCGAGCTCCGCCGAGGCATCGTTTTGATGGCCTCGAAAGGGGCCTTGTAAAAAATACGAGAAGGTTGGCGCGGCCACCTCTCAGCTTGAGAAATCTCGAAGAAACGCTGGGGTGAAATCGCCACGAGCATCTTGCCATGTACTTATCACTGGCTTGCACTAGAAAACCGCATGTACGTAAGCCTTGCTTACCTCACGCGAAGCTTGCAGACATCCTTCTCCATGGCGCTCTCTTTGAAGCGTTGTATCCAGCCGCCACCTGGCTGGAGGTCCACATTGTTAATCAGCAGGGCAAACTGCTTTGCCTTTGTGGCCAGAATCGGCCCGGTGATAGGCAAGTTCTGGGCACAGGCACCAAGAGACCACTCGTAGAGGGCATCCTCCACCGTCTTATAGGCACCTTGTTGAACACGTTTGCGCCCATCGTCAGCCAGCACTTTAACTTCTCAGCGGAGCGGATTACCGTGGGCTGTGATAGTACGTAGTTCTTAACCAAGTCACACACTTTCTTAGTCTTTGTAGCCATTCACGGTACTGCACTTAGTCTCCAAATCGATAGTTGTGCGCTTTCTTTTCACCATAGCATCGTCCGATAATCAGCGGGTGGATCAGCCATCTTCCGTTTCTGTGGCTATTCAAACGAGAGGGAGAAACCACGTGGCCAGGAACGACGAATCAACTAACACTAACTACCAAATCCGTTGGAAAAACTGCGCAGAATGAGGGGTGAGTGAGCAGATCAGCGCTGTTGGCACTTTGGCGAGGTCCATTTGTGTTTCGGAGGCTGGCTCGGCGTAGAGCTATGGGCGCAGCCTATTTGTGTCCGGAGGGGCAGAAGGGCAACGGGAGTGAGGTGCGCGAGGCTGATGATGCGGAGAAAGCAGGAAAACAGGTTCTACTGTGTGAGTGCACGGGGAGGGTGCAGTGGCTGGAATTTTTTTTCTTTTCAAGGATTTCGCATTTCATTACCTTTTGGCACGAGCACTCAGGAGCCAAAGTTCATCGTTATAACCGATAATGCGGCATGGGGGCATTGTAGTAAGCGGGTTATTTTACCATAGAAAACATAAAAATTGGACGGGGCAGCAGCTTTTCATTGTTGTAACCGATATATTGTTAAAACTGGGGTCGTTATAAGTGGGTTCGACTGTACATGAGCATAAATTTCAACTTCCGATACGTGTTTGTGAGTGAAGCTTGTATGTTGCATCTTACTGAGAATCACCGCAATCGCTGTCTGAAATGTCTTTCTTTATCTGTGATCTATTTTCTTTGTCTCATGGGTTCATTTAGAGGTGAGTAATGCACAGTGCTTACAAGTAACATAGAAGACTAAAAATTTGTAGCTTTGCGTTGGAGTCCGATGCAATAAATCGTAGGCAGCATACCTTCCTAGTAGTTGAGCAGCTATAAGTGCCCAATGCTGCTCCTGAGGAACGCCCCGCCCCTTCTTGCTCTTTGGTAACACATTTACAGTGCATTGCTAGGCTATTTATATGCCATTCGCAGGTTCTCTTTTCTGATGTGATTGAAATAAGATGTTTGGAGCCGTGCAGTGACCGGCTTTCATGCTAGCTTGATATCGCTCGCTATGTGCGACGGTTGCTCAACTGACCTCATTCAGCGCATCTTTTGAAGACTGAGGCTGAATTCAGTCTGTGTCTTAGTTGTAGAGTTTAAGTGGCCTTGCCTTACAGTAGATGGCAACAGGTTGGTCAACACAGTTGTAGTGTGCGAGAAAAAAGTGCCTATTTCAGCTGTTGCTTCTGAGTAGCACTGGGCATTATTGGGTTAAGGACTGCATTGAGCAGTTGAAATTGAAACCATGTAAAACTGAAGAACAGAAGGTGAGTAGCGCAAGTTGCAGAACGACCTCAAATCTTGGGTGGTACATGTAATGTGGAAAACAGAGAGGTGATGCCCTGGAAAGTAACTTTGCTAGGAGCTAAGAGGTGGCGGCACTGAAGCTCCCCTTGTGACTAATTCGGGCACCCATCATTGGTCTCCCCACTCCGCGGCACGCGGCAAGCCGCTGAAAATGGCTCCTCGCCCCAATCCTTTGCGCGCCGGGTTTTGCGGCAAGCAGCTTTCCGCCGCCGGCGTGCTGCGCGTGTTTTGCTTGTCAATGTGTCCGTACCTTAAAGGGAACCACAATGGTGCAGCAGAGAGACTTGGGGAGGTGCAATTAGGAAAGTTTTGAGGGAGGGTGGTCATGCAGAAAATTGGAGGTTATTGGGATAGGCCTTTGTCCTGTAGGGAGCGTAACCCGACTGGTGCTGCTTCTTATGTGTGCTTACAGTATGCCGATCCTGTGGCGGACCAACTGGACAAGTGGGGTGTCTTCCGGGCGCGGTTATTCCGGGAGTCATGCGTCTTCCACCGGGGAAACTACGTCAAGGTACAAACCTGTTGGAAATTTTGTGCTTTCTCTACCGTGACTCTCATCGGACAGTGGCTATCCTCTAATGTGGTTTAGTTGGGCATGGGAAGGCGAAATTGGTGGTGGATACTTAGCTTTCTGTATAACCAAGCAATGAATATGGATGTACTATCAGCAAGAAATGAAATTCGAACAATACAGTTCAGCTACAGACAGCAAAATAAGAAGCTCTTAGCTAGGGGAAGTTTACTACTAGCGGAGGGTAATTTCACTTCGAAGGTTCGAAGACTCTAGCGGAGGGTAATCTCACTTCAAAGGTGCAAAGACTCTTTAACAGAAGTGTTAATCAACCTCGCTTGTATTTGCTCTCCAGGAGCTAATATTTCGGTGTTTTTGTGTTGACGCTTGTTTTATTTTTGTGTTTCATTCATTGCTGATAGTACAAAGAGGGTGGCTTCACCTCCACCACTTAAAGATATGGTAGCACATGGCTCATGGGTGTCGCTTGTTAACGTGCCAATCTCTCATTTACTTGCTACCATTTCAGAGATGGGTCACTGAAGCAGTCCTCGGGAGGAGAATTATCTGTTTGTTGCCATGAATGTCAGCGCTAGCAGCAGCTGTGTAAGGATTCAGAGTAGCTCAGTCTTGTTATGGAATGAAATCTTCGTGGTGAGCGGATTCTGACGAGCGAGCTTGTGGTGCCAGGAAGATGAGACAGCAGTGCCAGATTCGACAAGTGCATGCCTGGGGATCTGAAGCTGCTGGATGCAAGAGACTGGCGGACCATGATGATGCCACTTAGACATCTGAGCATAAAGTCAGCGTCAGCCGAATTGTCCTTGCATGTTCAGTCTGTGATGAACACTCTAGATGCCCCAAATTTTATTGGTAGCTACAGTGCAATCCACTTATAATGAAATTGAAAAAAAAAGAAAAAACAAAAAAACAATCACATCTGGATTCGATTATATCTGGACCGGTGTAAAAAAAAGCAAAAAGAACACACCCATATATTCCCCCATGAATGCAAGTGTTACCCAATGCATGTAGCCACCACAAGTGGCGCTTCTGTCAAGGATGCACAGTGTCTTTGCACCCTGCCAAGCGATCCACCCCTGCCTGAGCACCCTTCAATAGATAAACTCCCTGATGTAATTGGCCCACAGCACCTTGCGCGCTGCCAAACCTGTGCTGCGGACAGCGCAAAAAGGAGGAACTGCAGGTGGAACTTCAAGTCAAGGAAAGCGCAGTCTTGCTTATACTAAAGATTTTTGGTCTGGGGCACTGTTGGGAAAAAAAAGTGCAGTCTCCGAGAGGCTCTGAACAACAGGTTGTTTTCATCTGAAACAGTGGTTGGTCTTTGGTTTTCCTATCCTCCCCTCAGTCTCACTTTCTTATCCCTTCTCTTAACTTTCCTGTCTCGTGCCCACTTCTTGGCTTTCCTTTCTTTTCCTGGCGGCTAGGGTTAACCCTGTGTGGCTAACTATCGTGTTTTACGCCTTATTTGGTTATGCGCTCAAACCTGCATACATTGAAGGGGAGCAGAAAGTTGGGCTAGTTGGTTGAAATGCATACTGAAGAAGTTGGCGCGGAAAAACGAGGACAAGCGAGACAAACAAAGACGAGCGCTGCATACATTGAACTTGCAAAAATATGCATGCGAGTTCGATATAACATATAATTTGATATGAAAGTGGCAGTAAGTTTAACATCGTACAAGCATAGTGAGATGAAAAAAATAAATTTCTTTGATAGCCACTTGTTATGCGCAGATTGTTGAGCAAAATAGCCATGAATTTCTTTTTTCTTCATGTTTATTGCCTCGGAGAGAACACATTTTTAAATGTTTATCAGTGGACTCCGAACAGCTGAGACCGCAGTTTTCTATCGACGCACATTAACGACGAACCATGCTGAGCGCACGGAGCACGTCGAAGCACGGGGGCATACGTTCTTTTAAGTCCTCATCACAATTCGCTTCAGTGGTGTTTTTGTTATCCGCGACGTCTGCAATGATGTCGTTGTCCGGAAGCTGTCCCGCGGTCTCTGTGTCGTCGTCCGTAGAGACGATGTCGCCTGCGGCTGCCCGTCGCAAATAACACCAGCAACAGCTGGTTCCACAAATCGAGACTTGCGACACCTTCATCAAGTTCACCCGACAAAGAATTTGCTTCGTCTTCTCCGGGAGAGCAGAGACCAAAATGCTGGAAGCAGATCTGTATAGTTTCCTTTACATCATTCCACGGCCCACTTAGAACAGATAGGGTGCCTAAGACTTCGATTTTTGGGTCTCTTCTTGTCCTCTGGTTCTGCAGGGGCCGTTCAATCAGATGTTTCCTAAAACCAATCTTCATCACGTGGATTATCTCCTGGTCCAAGGGTTGAAGCACCGATGTTGCGTTCGGTGGCAGGACGCGAAGTGCAATGTTGCTTAGCGCTGCAGCGGTGGAAACAGATTCATAGCGACCTTGGCCTCTCAAGTCGTCGTTCCAAGGTCTTAGCCATTTGGCGAAAAAGTTCGCGGGTTATCCACGCTCTTTGATTGGACCTGTGGGTTGCCAGCACCGGAAGCACATTCTTCAAGCATCGTAGAGACTAGAGACGTGTTTTTTCCGATCACAAGTGGTCAAAACTTCGTTGACCCATCCATGTTGGTGGCGAACAACTTTGGATTTCTTCTCACCTTGTTCAACTCGCTTGATTATTTCTAGTTTCATGGAAAACGGGAAGTTCTGCTGTTTCGTGGCTGCCATCGCGCATGCACACAGACAACAAAAAACGTGAGAAATTCCCACTGGCACACAATGCACCGAACGTGTGAACTGCATCACAACGCGGGTACAACTGACTCAACGTGCTGAAGACACTTATTCTAGGGCTGTATTCAGAGTTTGTGTCAGAATAAAAAGCGCCACAATCTGTCACAGTGGCCGCACCTGATTGGTCAAAACGCCAGAAGCGGATGTCTGTTCAGATGTCTGTTCATTTGAGATTGTGAGCAGCGGCAGGATGTCACTGCATTGTGATTGCAGCAGGGAAACTTCCAACGGCTCTTTTGCTCTTTGCCAACAAATGGAACGAGACCAATGCGAGAGAAGAAACATGCAGCCACAAGTTGAGTTGCCCATCGGATTCCACTGTAAAGGGGTAATATAGAAAGTTCTTTATTTGCCCAGTGGACTTCAACAAATAGAAACAATTGCTCAGATACCTTTTTCTGCACCGTAAAGGCCGGAGGTGTACTTAAAGAAGAAAATATTGTACACAACTAAGCATGGCTTTTCAGGGAAAGAAGGCGGCCGCTACAGCCGTCGATCGGCAATGGTGAATACAAGATAGCTAGCTTGTTCGTACAACACTGCGTTTTACATTTATCTTGAGGGTAAAAGGGAACAGAGAGGAAAATTTGTGGCATGCACTCACTCTCTGCAGAATGCGCGCTCCGTGCCGTGTTGAACCAAGATGCCGTGACGAATTGCCACCTGCAACATCGCTGAACATGAGTTGCTGCAGACGGTAATTTACGCTTTTCATTCCTTTATGCAGGCACTCCAAGAACCGCGAGATGCCGCTGATAGGTTTTTAATTTTTCTGCTGCCTATATATAAAAGGGATGAGCTAAAAAAAATCTTGCTGTGTTTCTCTTCATAGATGCGTTGGGAGACTTCGCAGACGAAGTTTTCATATGTTCGCCACGGTACGAAGTGCAGGCATGCCCAGACTGACTCCTGATAACTAACTTGCAAGCTAACTCGTGAGCTCAATGCAGAGCCACACCACCGCGGCTGCCGAAAAACCACCTCTGGCATGTAAAATGCGTCGGTGTAGCAGCACGTCGCTGGCGACTGATCATCCGCGCACATGAGTGGTTTCACGCTGCAGACATTACACATGAGCATGATGCAGGTTGCTTAAACAGCTAATAGAGAGTTCTAGAATAGGAAATGCACATTTGCGTGCAGTAAACGCAAGTATTTTGCCGGTCAATATGATTTATGTTACATCATCCAATATACGCAGGCGAGATAACTCCAGTGATAGTGGTGCCATCCGGTTTGAATGAAGAGAACAATTTCTACAACAAACCGGTGCTCGTTAGGCCAAGAAGGTACCGAATCGTCCAGCAAAATTAAAAAAACAGGCCAAATTTATCGGCCATCCAATTTGTTTAGGCAAAGTAAGATGAAGCGAAAATTCCGTACCCAGTTTATAGCCAGTTCACGGGCCGAAAAACGCAGTAACTCCGAAGAGTTCACTCCGAAGCGAGAGGCTCCACTTCAGAGCGCACCGCCATGTTGTCTGTCTTCGAGCATCTGCTGCTGGAAGAGCATACGCTATGTGTCTGACGTCACCGTCAGACCTCTTCGACCCTTTTCGCTGCATCCGAACCACCACATCCGCTTCCGGCATTTCAACCAATCGTGTAGCCGCTACGGCAGATTATGACTCTTTTTATTATGACACAAACTCTGAATATGGACCCTGGTTGGCTGGGTACGCGCCCAGTGCCTACATCACGGAAAATCCACGTCATCATTGGTCTGCGCGTGCTACGTAGCACCAATAGCACCCACAAGTCCATGCAGGAAAGCTAACCTTCGGAGATGTGCTGAGGGAGAGCCAGCTTCTTGAGTCGCCCGGTATTGCCCGAAGTTCGATCTATCGGATGTGACTGCTAATTTTTGGACGATATAGCCATACATTTTGCTATTTGCCTCAAAACACGACAAATCTACACTTTCAGTGTAAACGGGCAAAAATAGTTCACATGATAAACAAATGAGAAAGATTTCTCATTGGATAAATGCTGCCTTTCCATTCGTCTTCCTCTCTCTCTCTCCTAGTGGCTGCTGTTGGAACCGTAGGTGGGCCACTCGCTGCGGCTTCCCGCTTCCACTGCAAGTTTGACAAAGATGCGCATGCGTCATTTGCTGCCCGTGGGCATACTGTACAGTTAATTTTGCAGCGAAAGCATGCGCAAGGGAATCGCGCTGCATGAGAGTGGACATGTTGCTGATGTTACATCGCAGAGGGATGGTAATGTTTGCCACGGGCGAGCATCGCTGGCCCTTGATAGATGAGCAGCTGATCATAGTATGTCGTCTCTGCTGACAGGCATTTATCCAATGAGAAATCTTTCTCGTTTGTCACGTGAACTATTTTCACCTGTTTACACTGAAAGTGTAGATTTCTCGTGTTTTGAGGCTGTGTCAATGGACTTCTGATTGACACAGGTGCGAGGTTGTGTAAAGGCAGTGATAGTAAAGCTGGGAAGAACTAATGCACTTAATAATTCGCAAGTAAAATTGATCGCCGTTTTTTAGGTGGTAACTACGTATTTGTTGCTGAACTGAGATGAAACAAGCCTCGCTTTCACGTGCGTCACGGTGTTAATCACTTGAAGGAATGCTGACATATTACATTTTAGAGCTATGTAGCTTGTTATACTGCAATTAACGTGCAAAAGCTAAATATTCAAATACTTTACAAGAGAGTAATTTTATTGCGGCTGGTGAATTGTGCGGTCAGCCTGATAAGGCACAGAAATCGACCTTCTGACGAAAGAATTCTTTTCATTTGGTTTGCCGTATGCATATTTGAAGTTTTGCTCGTTACAAGTGCGGAGTGAATGCATGCTCTTTTCGGGGCAAGCCATTGAGATTGTACCAGAAAGGCATATCGCTGAAACGGTGTCCCTACTGACCAGGGCAAACCGTTTTTTCTTAAGTTTGCATTTGAAGGGAGGGTACATTCGCTTCGCATGGCAAGGGGGCTTTCTAGGTGCAGTATCTGTTGTACAGACAAGGTGGTCCAGTTAAGTCCGGTCTATTCCATCTCATGCACAAACATAATAAATAGAGGCCAGCAACATTCCAAGCAGTAACAATGCAAACGAAGGTCTGTAAAGTTAGTGAAATTGAGCATGACACGTAAAACACTTGCAGGGCAGCATGACTAGTATGTGTGTTAGCTACAGGCACCGTAGCTCTGAAGTTCAAGCTTCTTGGACTGCCATGAAGTCGTATTACAAAGTGCTCGCAAGCAATGGAATTTCTCGAGAAAGAGTACAGCGCTCACAAATGCAAGTGCAATAATACAGCCGCTTGAGATCGAGTGGCCGTGGTAATAAACAGTGCAGTCGGCCTGACAGATTATCATCATTTATATAGTGGAGAGCGTCCATCGATAATTTTAAAGTGACAGGCTGAATTTAAGGGTTAAGTATGGAGCGACAGTCAGTGTCACGATAAACGTGGGTACACGGTCTTGTGTGGTGCTTTCTTTTAAGCAGTCACCTGCTTCTCAATATAGCCAAATCATTGTTAGAAGCATACAGAAAACAGTGAGCCACTCACAACTTGGCTCCGCGTCCCCCATCTCAGCTTCTCACTTCAACTTTTTTTTTCTTTAAAAGCACACATTGAAAGGAGGCCGATGTGTCGCATTTGCAAACAGTGCGCCTGTTTTGCATTTTGCGAGCCTTAATGAGGACACTTCGTGTGAAAACGATCACTGAATGGTGATTGGGGGACAGCAGTACAAAAACAAAAATTTGTGCCGGCTTCAGTATGCACGCTAGAGTGTTTATTTCTGTTTTTCTTGTTAAACAGCCGCGATCTGCTGCTGTTGAGGGAAGGTGTGGAGAAGTCACAAGAGCGTGTTCCTGGGCAGTTTATCAGCTTTTGAGCAACCAGCTGTGCAGAAGTACATTCCTTTATCTCACCGAAAAACAGTGCGCTTACACGGGACAGCGAAAGACACACACACACATCGGTGAGATCATGCACCAACTGGCCCGGCAACTATTCTTAATGCATTCCTTTATGTCACTGAAGGTGTATATGAAAATAGATTTGCGGCTAATCAATACTGCAGATGATGTAAGCTATGAAAACTCAAGCACATCGTAAACGGATGGGGAAAGCTGCACATGCGGCCTGGCCCACCCATGCTTAGCAGGCTTCCTGACAGGTAGCACAGCCATCGTAACGTGCACGGCGTATACATTCATGTTGTAGCTTTACGGTGCTTAGAAATTGATATTAACAATAATTCAGCTGTGGCGGACAAATTTTGATGGAGGAGAAATTTAGAGGCCCATGTACTGTGATATCAGTGAACATTTCTCAGTTGTCATTAGTGCTCAGGTCCAGTAAGCTTTGGGCACTTGTTCATTGCTACCGTATTTACTCAAATGTAACGCGAGTTTTTTTCCACGATTTTTTCCTCTTAAAGTCCACCCTCACGTTATGATCAAATACCGCACTTTGATTGGCCTAAAGCAGAGCTGCGGTGCAGCTATTTCAAAGCAATCAGCTTGGTTTCAGTTTCCGCAGTTTTGCGATCTTATGCTGGCAACATGGGTACCATGGAAGCCAAATCCTCATTCATGCAAAGTCAAAGCATTGTTGTTCCGTCATTTTTTGTGTTTGTTGCGGCCTCGCACTGAATGCGTCATCGCGTCGTGTTGTGGCAACGTTCGTTTTAACAGAAAATTGATCCTGTTAGCTGAAGAGGTTGGGAATGCTGCGGCAGCTCGAAGACTTGTCCTCAACGAGTCAACCATCCGCGGATGGCGGCTGCAGTGGGAGGGGCTTTTTAAATGTGAGCCCGACCACAAAGGATTTAGTGTGCCTCGCCACAGCCATCACATCGAGCTGGAGAAAAAGTGGTGGACTTTATTATCGAGTAGCGCAACCATCTCATGGGGGTCAGTGTCGAGCTGATCCATTGAAAAGTTAGAGACGCTGATCGGGAGATGGGAAGTGCAGAGCATCTCATGGGTGGGCCAAAACGTTCATGAAGAGGAATGGGTTCTTTCTGCGGCGAACAACATCGATACGACAGAAGTTACCGGGAGACTTCGATAGCGAAAAGGAGGACTCCGAAAGTGGGGACATGTTTGCCACGATGTCTATTAAAGGTACTTTGTTTTGCATCCTTAAGCTTCGCGTTACATTCGTGGTTTTATTTTTTCCCGCTGGGTAGCTTGTAAAGGCACCCCTCGCATTACATTCGTAGTCGCGTTACATTCGAGTAAATACGGTATATTCAAGATCGCTGCCATTGTTTGCGCCGAAGAAATGAACTACGCGCTGGGTCTTAAGTTCAGTGTTTTGAGACTGGTGATGCAGGTGTGGCGGCTGCAGCAACGTAAAATTTTCAGCTGTTCCACGCGATTTCGTGGTGCAGCTGTTTGCGATGCACGGGATTTCGCGAGACGACAACGGGCTGTGGTTGTTAGTGAAGTACTTGTTTTGGCTGGACGCCGGCGTTAGGATGACGTGCTGTGGAACCGCAGCAGTGACGACGACGGCTGTACTAGTGGGGAAAATGGTGCAAATGTAGATGAGTAGTCCAGTGACTAATACATTTTCGTTGTGGAATGTGCCCACAGGCACGCCGTGCTTTTTTCTTTTCTGACATGCGAAAGGAAGCGTGGGTCGACTTGCGACTTTGCCGCTAAGGGCCTTGGAGGTGAAGGCGCCCGTCCGGGACCTTTGGAGCCCAAAGATGCAGCCTTCAAGAACCTGCGATCAGCATGCCAAAAAGTAAAAGCGATGAAAAAAAAAATAGATGCAGCCAACAATGTTTGAAAACATCTCTAAAAATACGAATGTTGTTTCTGGCTTTGCTTTTTCTATGGGTGTTTATATTTTATGCACAGATGTCAAGACAGTAAAAGTGTTGCATCAACATCGACTGCCCTGGGGGACAAGGCAATACACAAAACCTGCTGTTGCTGATGGGCGTAGCTGTTGCAGTTCTTTTAAGGAAACAATTAGAATAAACAATTGCCTGAGCTCAACGAGTGAATATAATTCCCCACTTTAATTTTAAAACTCGTGTTAGCCGCCTCAAGCAGAGCAGCGGGTGCTAAGCCTCATTGGCTGTCCCACCTTCGGGCTGCACAATGTTGCTGTGTCCCTGCTCCTTTGAGCTTTCGCTCCTTTGGTTTAAAGAGGTGCCTTTGCTGGAAAGGCCTTTAAGAAACGCCATGTGACAGGGGTATTACAATTGTGTAAATACGGCAACTCCTTCCCACCAAGCGAACATATTAAACTTCGCGCTTGCCACATGGTGGCCTTGGTTGCCTATGTGCCATAAAACCCCAAAAAACACACACATAGTGGTTGACTGCCGCTGTGTTCTTCAGTGCCAATGGCAAAAAATATAGTAGTAAACCTCCATGATCATTTTTTTCTTGGGGAACCTTAGTATGAGCCTCTCCCAACTTGTAACACTGCAAAACAGTTGGTTGCGGAAAGCATTGTGAACCAGGAGTTGCATGTGCTGAGATGGCCCTAATTGTGACAGAGGTGGAAGTGAAATTTGCTACATGTGTGAGAAAGCTGCAGAGGCCAAAATTGGCGAGGCCGAAAAGGCTGCAGTTGGTAACACTGGGCCATGTCCTTGGCGTCCTGTATTACTCCGCTGGCCAAACGCAATAGTAAACGAAATCAGCTTTTTAACGTTTGACTATATTAAACAAATCAGGCATCAAAATTCTAGAGCTTATAATTTTTGCCTTGTAATTAGGTTCTTGTTTAGGTAACAGGAAAAGTTTTAACAAGACTACTTTTTGTCATGGAGGAATTCTGTGCGGCGGTCCTGAATGTGGGCACATCTTCACTGCAGACATAAAGGGGCTCTGAAAGGGGCGGAATGCCAGGGATGTTAATTACGCTGCTCCACGAATATTGTCCGGCAAGTATTTGTTTAATGCGCTTTGTAGAAACTGAGTTATCTTTAGTCAAAATTTGAATTTCAGCATGTTCGCGCCTTTCCCTCTCCTCTCGTCACTTTTTTCACACTGGAAGGTCGGCGCTCCTCCACCGGGCCCACTTCTGGCAGCGGAGCTTCCCGACCCGCCGGAGCTACGCGGCTTATTGGCCGCGTCCTTGGTAGCTGCCTGACGTCTCAAAGAATCTAGTGATGAGTTGCGGGTTGCACGCTTCATGCGTGATACGTGCCACGCCCTAAACCTAACCAATAGGCATCTCTCACCTTGTCTACGTAGATGCGAGTGACGGAGGAGGGTGCGAGCATGTAAAAGTCGCCGGGAAGGGCTCGCCAAGTTTCGCACGTGATTGTGTGTCTTCTGCTGCGAGTAGAAATGTACTGCTTGGCTCAGGTGTTCATGACAACACAATGCAGTGAATGAGTGAGTTCATGTGCTCTCCTCAGAAGGTGTTTCAGAGCCCCTTTAAAGCGGCTCAGAAACACCTTTCAACGAGATCACATCAACTCGCTCAATCACTGCATTATGGTGTCACCAACACCTCAGCCAAATAGTACATTTTTACATGCAGCAGAGAACCCATGATCACACGCCTAAGTTGGCGAGCCCTTTTCAGCGACTTTTTCATGCTCGCACCCTCCCCCATTGCACGCTCCTGTGTATACAAGTTCAGAGATGGCTATTGGTTAGGCTCTTTCAGACGATAGGCAGCTACCATGGCCACGGCCAGTAAGCCGCGTAGCTCCTGCGGGGCAGGAAGGTCTGCTCCAGCGTTGAAGCCGGGTTACGAGTGCTGACATTTCAGCTTGCAAAAACTGACTAGAGGCGAGGGAAAGGGTGTGAAGACGCTGAAATTCATATTCTGACTTCAGATAAGTCAGCTTCTACAAAGCACATTAAAAAAATTCTTGCTTGAGGATATTCATTAAGTGGCACCCTTTAACAGGAACACCGCGCCTTTATTGAGAGCCCCTTTCAGAGCCCCTTAACCCTTTGATGCCGTACATGTATGGGGGCGGTTTTCCGTCCCGCAAGGTCTTAGCCGTACGGGAACAGTTTCAACCCTCCGTTTGAAACTTTGCACCATAATTACGTATGCCACCGGGAGGTGCTGCCACCTCCTAGGACTTAAAAGAAGAGTGAAATTTGATTGTGCTACCTTCTTGCGGAGATAAACAGAACCGATTTCTAGCTGCAGCATGTCGCGCGGGCTGCGGCAACCCCCTTTCGTTGTTTGGGTTTCACTGCTTGATCGCAGTGGAGGCACGCAATACTTCATCACGCAGGTGATTTTTCGCCATCTGTTTTCACCTTCGACGGCTCACAATCACGGCAGGTTGTGGCCTCTTTGCTCCTGCCAGAAGCATCCGAATTGGATTGTTTAAAACTTTTTTAATGAAAGAAAAATTTGTGTTGCTCATCGTCATAACAAGTACGGTAGTTAAAAAAACAGGCGCATGTCACTCCGGCGCATTGTGGCTAAAAGCCTGGGCAGCCGTGGACCTCCCGGAGCTTTACTGCTTCTACGTAATAGTGCTGCTTATGGGCCTGGTGTGGACGGACACCCTGTGAGACTATTGGTCGATGGACCCGATGCTGCTGACCCAGTTTTTTTCTGTAAACCGCTTTGTTCTGCTGTACGTCGAGCACTTCAGTTCGATAACAGAGCAATCCGATCGCCTAAGGGCCATCAGAGTTGTCATGGAGGCCATTCAGGAAAAATTTTTGACTTTTCCTTCCATCCCAAAATTTATGCATAGATGAGTGGCTGATGCCTCGGAGAATCCGCCTTTCATTCCGGCAGTACATACCATCCAAAAGACACCGGTTCGGAGTGAAGATGTTCATGATGGTGTGACCTGAAAACTGCATATGTACTAAGGTTTCTAGTTTATACAGGAACAACAGTTAGCCTGGCCAAAAGAAAGCTTGGTTATGCGAGCTCTGTTGTTGCTGACCTTCTACCAGACTTCCTTGGAAAAGGACACTATCTGTTTGTGGACAATTGGTACACGAGCCCAGTGCTGTTTGAATTTCTGCAGAGAAACAGAACAAATGCATGCGGAACTGTGCGAATCAACAGAAAGGGCCTGCCCTCTTTCAAAAAAACGAAGGAGGGTGAAACAGAAAGCTTCCACACAAACACTCTGTCTGCTTGTCTTGAAATGGTTTAACAAGCACGAGGTCACTCTTTTGACATCAGTGCATGGACTCTAGATGCAAGAATCCGATAAGGTGGACAGAGCGACCAGAGAAAAAGAAAAAAAAAAGGCCTGCATGTGTACTTGAATATACGAAGAAAATGGCACTCATCGACAAAGTAGACATGCATCTTAGTTTCAGTGAAAGCACCAGGAAAACTGAAGTGGAACAAGTTCTTTTTTCACCTGCTCAACATGACGTTTTTTCTCTGTCGCGTGAGAACTGGCACCCCGATGAAGCTTGATGCGTTTAGAAAGAGTGGACCCAAATATTGGAACAGTACCAGACCCAGATCCAACGAACAAGGCGCAGGAAACGTACTGCAAACAACCCGCTACGACTGTCGGCGCGCCACTTCCCAGAGTGGGTGCCTCAGACCTCTGCCTAAGGCAGCCACACGCAGCGAAGATGCCATGTGTGCCAACACAACTCGTCGCCCCAAGAGGAAAACAGACATGCGTTTTATGTGTGCAGACTGCGATAATGCACTATGCGTAGGCCAGTGTTTCAAGGAATACCACACTATGAAATACTATTGAACAGTTTGAAGTTCTGAGTGATGCTGACACCAAAATACTATTCCTGATTTTTTTTACAATTTCTTCATGGCTTTACGCATTTTGTGCATTCAAAATCTGCAATAAAGTAATTTATTTGACCATCTGGGAAAGCTTTTTAAAATTTGACCCTCAAAGGGATAAAGTTGTATACGACTGTGGACATGACATCAAGGGAGAGGTGCAAAGCGAAAGATGTCTATTGCATACATTCAACAAAACTTCGCTTCTTGCAATCATCTTGAGGTTCATTACACGTGAGGTTTTTTTATTTCTGGTGATAATTTACCGTTTTTCAATATTTCTCTGGAGTGATAGTAGTAGTAGACCTTTATTCGGCCATAATTTACAGGCCGAGCATGTCGACTGTCTGGGCGACCGGACGTCACAGTTCTTCCCCTTCAGTGCCAAGCCAGTCGAGCCAGGTGGTGATGGATAGAGAGAGGAGGGGATAGGAACCCGACTGCTGAGCAGCCGGGGCAGTTAGGACAGGAAGCGTCAGATTGGTAGCGATAGAGAAAGAGGCGAGAGGAGGTGATGACAGCATTCATTTGGATTCGCCGAAGAAGGCGAGCCTCCGGCACAGTGCGTGATGGATGAGAGGGAGGGTAGAAGAGCTTGTCGAGGCAGAGCTTGAGATAGACCTCCTTTATGGTGCGGCACAGGGTGAGTCTTCCAAGGGCTTGGGCTAGGGGATCAACGGCTCCCGGTAAAGAGTGTCGTGGGTGAGCTGATGGGCCAGCTTATTGCCGTCAATCCCCGAGTTCCCAGGGACCCAGCGGAGGAAAACGATGGAAGGCTGTGTGTGTGTGAAGGGGGCAGGGTTCGGTTCTGTATGTGGCGGATAGCTGTATAACAACCTGAATACAGTGTGTACTCAGGGAGAGAGGGAAGGAGGGCAAATGACTGGAGAGCATGCGCAATGGCAAGGACCTCTAGGGACAATGCGTCCAGAGGGCGCAGGTACGGTCGCTGGTGTGGGTTTCAGGTGCAGGGAGGTGGGGATGGTATAGGGCGTAGCCACAGGAACCTCGAGGATCCACGAAAGAGGCATCCCTGTAGGCCACACCCTGAGTATCGAAGACGGGGGAATGGTGCTGCGCGGTCGCGTGACGACAGCCGGCATGCAGGGCGGGGGACATGTTGGTCGGGAGGGGAAGGATATGAAGATTGGGAGCCGGGGTGGGAATAGGAGAGGTTAAGGTGGAGATGGGAATGGGACAGATATCCCCCTGAGCCAATAAGTACTGACCCTGGCGGGTAAGGGAAAGCCGGGCAAGCTGCGAGTCATGGTGGAGAGTGAGAGAGAACGGAGAGGATGGAAGAGGCCTGTGGCAAAGAGCTTAGCGGTTGAGGTATTGATAGGGAGGTTGAGAGCTGCCTTGTAAAGGTCCACAAGGGCAGTCTCGAACGCTAAGTTGAGTCTGAGTGCAGGAAATATAGGGTATAAAGTACAAGACTTCGTTGAGGGTGAGCACATGGGCAACGCGGCATGCATGGCTCTCGTGGAGACCTGAGCGCCGACTGACCACGCGCCGCAGGAGGTGAGTAAGAGTGGCAGGTGGTGACAGCGTGGTGGAGGGCTTGCATGCTCCTTGCTTCATGCAAAGGGAAGCCACGAACTTTGCACTGGGTGGTGACAGGAATGGGACAGCCAGAAAGTTGGAGAGAGACGAAATGGTTGTGCGAGCGCTGGTATGAGGAGTGGTTGAGAAGGAGAAGCTCAGATTTCTCCTCAGCAGGACAGAGACCGGCGGTGGTGAGAAAAGAGTTAGTTAGATCAAGGCCACGTTGCAGGGTGTCCTGTACGTGACCGGGAGAGCCAGACAAACACCAGAGAATGATGTCGTCGGCGTAAAAGATGGCTGGCTGGATGGATGGATGGCAAAAGATGGGCTGGCTGGGAGGTGAGAGAGGCCATAGCTAGATTGAAAAGGGAAGGAGAGAGAACAGCACCTTGAGGAGTGCCGCGGGTGAGGCGGTGAGGATCGGACAGATGGGTGTCTACGCGAAAGCGAGCCACTGTGTTAGAGAGAAATGAGCGGATGTAAGAGTACATGCGGGAGGCACAGGCCAGGGAGACGAGTTGAGAAAGGATGTGGTCATGGCACATACCGCCGAAGGCCTTGCGGACATCGACGGTCGCAAGTGCATGAATTTGGGTTGGGGTAGCTGAGAGAAAGGTGTGCTGGAGAATCAGGAACATGTTCTGTGCACAGACGCGACGTTGGAAGCCAATAAGAAAATGGGGGAAGAACTCCCTCTCTTCGAGAAAATTAGAGAGACGAGTCAGGGCCATTCGCTCAAGGGTCTTACCAACGCACGATGTCAGGGAGATTGGGCGGAGGTTAGAGAGAGAGGGAGGTTTGCCCAGCTTTGCAATCCTAGAAATGAGAGAGGAGGTCCAGGAGCTCTGCAGGCAGCTGCTGTCCCAGCCATCATTATACGTCTCAAGGAGGAATTCTTTGGTGCGGTCAGGAAGGTCACGAAGTGTGGTGTATGTGATGGCGTCCTCACCGGGAGCCGAGTGAGTAGCATTGGCAGCCAGAGCCGCTTTGAGCTCCCGGAAAGTGAAGGGTGGCCCAGATAGGGGTTAGGTCTGTCCAAGTATGCCTGGTAGGAAGGAGCAAGAGGGGGCGGGAGGTACAAAGAGGCGAGCAGATCAAAAACATCGGAGGGGGTTCCTTAGTGCCAAGGAGGGATTTAAAGAGGGACCATGTGGATCGCGAGCGCAGTGCAGATTCAAGACCCTCATAAAGCGCACTCCAACGAGAGTGTTCAAGGGAGGCGCAGTGGGCGGCGATCTCGGCTCGCAGAGCTGTGATCCGAGAGGAAAGTTGGGTATTTTTGGGTTGGGAACAGAAGGAGCGTTGAAGACGTTTATGGCGACGCCATAAACTGAGAAGGTGATGGTCCGGGTTTGGGATTGGGTGACGTTAGTGAACGCGATAGCTACTGGACGTCAGCGCTGCGGAGATGTGCGACGTCCAGTCATCGTAAGATTGGAAGGAGTCGGAAGCGAGATTAGTGCTAAAGGCGTTCCAGTCAATGTGAGTGACCGGATGACATCGAGGGTTGTGGGAAAAAGAGGTGGTAATATGGATGAGAAAGTGGTCACTGAGAAGAGTTACGGCTGTGACCTGCCAGTGAAAGGAAAGTGAGCCCCGAGAGAAGGTGAGGTCGGGTGTCGTGGGGCGCTGCGAGACAGTGACCGCTCGTGTAGGGGAGTCAGGAGCATTAAGAAGGGTGAGGTGGCGTTCCCGGGCCAGACAGTGGAGGAGGCGGCCGGGTTTGAGGGTTTGGGGGTAGCCCCAGAATGTGTGAGTGCCATTAAAGTCACCACCAAGGAGAAGTTGGGAGGTAGAAGGGAGAGAGTGAAGGAACTCTAATTTCATTGATGATAAGGAGTATAACATTGTATGGGGCGATGATTTTAACATTGATATGTTGTGTAATAATACTATTCAGAACAATTTTGAAATTCTTCTTTCTTCAAATGGCTGCTCAAACATAATAAAAGAACCCACTCGCTTTACTTCCAACACGGCAACGTTGCTTGATCTTTTTATTACTAATTTTGATATAGCCCTTATTAAGAGTGGTGTAATCTGGTGTGGCATTAGTGACCACATGAGAATTTATATGTGTAAAGAAAAACATCGTACAAAGAGGCTGTCTGATCAGCCTTATTACCGCCAAATAATCTCTGAGCATAGACTGAACACATTCCGCAGAAAAGTAGAAAATGAGACATGGCATGAAATTTGTTCAATAATGTGTCCTAATAACGCATACCACATTTTTTTACGCAAGTTTATCGCTCTGTATCAAAATAATTTCCCCCTTACGAAGGTAACAAAACGAAGAAGAATTAGGAAGCCATGGATTTCATCGTCTTTGTTGCATCGCATCGAGGTAAAAAACAAACTTTACTGGAAATTTATCAAAACGAGAGAGCCTGATGACTGGACACAGTACAAAGCTTATCGCAAACAATTAAACCGTGATATTAGAACCGCTAAGGACTGTTACTACAGTGACATCTTTGAGAGTAATGGTGATCGTACGGATCTATTGTGGAAACAGCTTTCCAACATCATTAACCCTTCAAGTATTACCAAAGCTCCTGATATTTTAACAGTTAATGGTGTTGAGATGAGTAGGTTTGACTTGGCTAATGTGTTTAATGATTCCTTCTTTGAAAACTTGCGGTCCCAACATAACCCGGAAGCGATCGAATTTCTAGAGACTGACAACTCGCAGAGTGTTTTTCTTGCTGCAGTTGACAACGAAGAAGTTCAGTCAATCTTCAGGGAACTACACAATAGCCCACCGCATGATGCGGACGGACTTCAATTTTCTCCTGTTAAGTATGTTATAGACGTTATTTCACCCTCACTGATTCATATCTTTAATCTATGTCTTAGCACTGGTGCGTTTCCCACGGAGATGCAAGTTGCTAGAGTACTGCCTGTATTTAAAAAAGGTGATCGTAATAATATCGCCAACTATAGACCAATATCCCTTCTACCAGTGTTTTCGAAAAGTCTTGAAAAAGTGGTCGCTAATCGCCTGCACCAATTTTTGGATCGCCACACTATTATTACCCGATCTGAACACGGTTTTCAGAAAGTATTTTATACTGAAACTGCATTGGTGGCCCAAAAAGAATTTATCTTAGAAAACTTTGAAGAAAAAAAGATTACACTTGGGGTTTTCATAGACTTTAAAAAAGCCTTCGACAGCATTAGTCATGACACTCTTCTTGCGAAAATTCAGAGATATGGTATCAGGGGCCATGTGCTAGAGCAAATTCGTTCTTATCTTTCGCACAGAAATCAATATGTCGACATCAGTGGATGCTCCTCGCGCATGACTCAAATCAAAACTGGCGTCCCGCAAGGGAGTATCTTAGGTCCACTTCTGTTTAATTTATACATCAATGATATTACCACTATTAATACGAATGCATACTTTATAATATACGCGGACGACACAGGCATATTCTTCAGTGATTACAACCCCGATGATCTCATATCCTTGCAAATAGGACGCTTTCAGCGCTTGTCCACTGGGTAAACTGTAATGCTCTACAGATAAATGTTTCGAAAACGAAAGCAATGTTCTTTCGTACGAAAGGAAAAATATTAAGTTTCTCCTGACACCTCTGCGGTGTCTCGAGTAGTATAGAAATTGTTAACACCTTTAAAACATTAGGAATCTGGTTTACGGAAAAACTGCTTTGGGATACACATATTGATCATATATGCCTTAAGGTTGCTCGTGTAGTTGGCGTACTGTCACGTTATCGCCATTTTTTCTCTACCTCAATTAAACTGCTTCTGTTTAAAACCATCTTCATGTTACATTTGCATTACTGCAACCTAGTTTGGAGAGCTGCTACAAAGACCACTCTTCAAAATATTTACCTCCTTCAAAAGAAGGCCTTAAGAATTATTTTTAACCAACCTTACTATTATCCTTCCTCAGCCCTTTTTCACAATAGTAACGTGCCGAGAATATTTAGTCTCTATGATATACGTCTGTCCTTGCGCTACAAACAGGAAACACGGGACAAAATTTCAACAATATCTCAAATTGCTAACCTTGAGCTCCTTGTGCCTACATACCCGCTACGCCGTCTGCGGCACTACACCCTTAACACACCACGAACTAACTATGGGATATAGATGCTTAGATATTATCTTCCCGCACTACTCAATCGTCTCTTTGATGCAGGCATTGACAATAATAAATGCAGCAATGCTGACCTCCGGGCGTTCTTTCACGAATAATTCTCTTTTGTTATGGTTTGTGGTTCTTACGTATACGGTAGAAATATGCAGGCTCGTTGAATGCTTATCGTAACCCGTCAGCACGCCAATATCATGCGGTCTTCATTCATGTATGTTGAAAATTGTTCTTTTATGCGTTGTCAATGTGTTCACGGCTGTGAAATTAAGTGCTATAATCTCTGCGCATATAGAATGTTTAAATAATTCTTTCAGTGCATGCTTTGAATTTTATATATTGCTTGTTCTTTATGTTATATTGCGCGCTTAGTTTGTGTTCCCGCTGTTCATTCACAGATTGTGAATCATGCCTTAGGTTGATGTATGCCTTTCTTGCTTGCACGTGACCAATGGCGCCACTGTTGCTGGATGTTGTGGACCTCGGGAGCTTGTCAAGCTACGGCTTTTTTCCCGGGGCCCACTGCTCTCTGTAGCAAGAAATAAATAAACTGAACTGAACTGAACTGAACTTGCCCAGGGCGCAGAATAAAAGAGGTAGTGACAGGGTGGTTGTAGAAAGACAAAAGGACGAGTGAGGTGCGGGAAGAAGGGTGGTAGCTGGATTATATTTTCTTTTCTGATGTGACAACTGCCGTGTGGTGCAAAAGTACTTGAGCTTTACCCATAGTTAAGCTAATACAGGGATTGGCAGAGGGCATTTTGAGCACTGCCCATAGGCGAAGAGGCTTCTATCAATGAACAGTAGTTTAAAAGAAAACAAATTATCCAATAACTGACATAAAAAATATCTAAGTAAATATGTAAGTGTTGGTATATACCCCGTGTTTCAGGAAAGCTTGCCACTAATTTTTAAAACAGGCTTTTTGAGGTAAAAGAATGGCTTTTTGGGTAAAGTAATACCAGTTTTGACGGGAATCAGAGAGCACATGAATCATGGTCAAATCGCGAATAGTGGCCAAAATTTTTTTTGATAACTTTTTTTAATCTGGTGATGGCTCAGTAGTTATGGCACTCGGCTGCTGACCCGAAAGACTCGGTTTTAGACAGTTCAGACATTTGTGTGCGAACTGCATTATAAAAAATGAAAACCAAAAAAAGTTGCGGTGTAAAATAATAAAAATTGAAGATTGTCTTCTTGCATAGCATGTATTCAAAATTGGAGTGAATGTTGAACCAGTCTTCTTATACATCTTGTCAAGCCTGCAGGCTTTCTACAAGGTGTAAAAGAGAAAGTCTGTAAGAAAAAAAAGTTCTTCAGATATAATGTTGAAATTTTGTTCGTTTAAGTTTGAAAGTTATGCTAACATGCAAAAAAATTTTAACTAAAATTAATCAAAAAATAAAAAGTTGGTGTTGAAAGTTATATCCCCTTTTAAGTAGTAAGCTTGTAAAGTAAAATGTAGTCGTTAACAGTACAACTATACAGATAGGCACTTAGTTGCAATCAGATTTGTTGCCGACCATTAGTGATACTAGCCATGCCTGTTTTTAGACTTCCAAAAAAAGCCTAGTCTCTGTGGCTCAGAAAAAATTTTGGCGGTTCCTTACACAATTTGAAAACCAAATTGCATCACTCCGTGGTGCACTTTCCCTGTGAACTTCTCTGCCTCGCGTATGCTGCGGTGCTCCTCGCTGTTCCAGCCACCATTGTTGCTGCCGCTGTCATATGTTGCCAGGACACGCTGAGGAATACTTGTGTTGTTTGCGGATGAAATGTGTGTGGTGAAGAAGTGTTTGCCGTGTTGATTTTGGTCCATTCTCTCCGAATGTATGTTGTAACAGAATCTACTGGAAATGAAGTGTAGTCAGTGACAGAGCTAGGAGGAGCTGCCATCTTCACAGATCAGTATGTTATGGCCGATTATCCGTTAAAACTTGATCCTCTGTAGCGAGGTTGCAGAAAAATTATTGAAGGTGGGAATTACACGGCATTTAATTTGATATTCGCTTACATGGCTTTGCTTATGTGGTTGAACTGCTGCCTTTTGCTGCTGCTTGTATTCCACATTCAATCACTGTTAATCGGCCACAGTGCTGTGTAGATGCAGGGTAAACATTGCTGCAAGGTTTACCAGGAACCTACAGCGGAAGAGTTGTGTAGCCTTGCTTTGTGAAGTTGTGAGGAAGCTAGCCACTGTAATGCCATGGCTTTTAGCTCTGTTGCAGTCTTGTTGTGTTAAGTGCACTCCTATTGTATTGCTGCAGGAAAAGAATGTGTAAGTAGCCTTAATGCTTGTAAAATTGTTATTTAGGCATTTACAGATGTTCTGCAGAGCAGCTTCAGTTCTTTTTGTTTGCTGGTGTCCCCCTGTGAATGAACTGATTCCTCATGTGCAGGACCTGGGCCGGCTGGGCCGGGACCTGCACCGGGTGGTGATCATCGACAACTCTCCTGCCTCTTACATGTTCCACCCAGGCAATGCAGTGAGTGGCTTCTCTTGTACAAATGCCATCTTTGGCAAGAATTAGGTATTGGTGATGGCTATGCCTCACATTGTTTGCAAGCATTGCACAGAGGTTGGAAAGATGAGAACATGCTAGCATCGCTGGGTCATAGCACTGTGTGCATTTGTTTAGGTTCATGCTTTGGTTTCAGATATGTGCAGGCGACTTTGTGCCAACACAAATTGCTTAGTGGCTTTGGCATATAGCGCAACGGGTGCACTGAAATAGGTGCACATACAAGTGGCTAATTTTGTTTTCTGGATGCATTTACTTCTCTTCATATCTTCTGAACATGTTTGTAACCACCTTGCATACCTGTTCATACACAGGGATGCAAGGCAGAGAGCTAGGGGAGTTGGTACTGATTCGCACTTTAACGAACAGCACAAAAAGGCATAGAACCAAAAGGCACACGACGAGTGACGAGTGCTGACTTGCAGCTAGTGTACTGTATTAACTCGGTTCTAACATGCCATTGATTGTTATGAGCGCCTATTTTTGACGATTGCAATGTGCGTCAGATTTTCATGCTTAAAGAAATGAATCTTCTTACTTTGATTCTCACTTTGAACAACCTTTACTCAATAGCAACCAACCACTGTAATGTCACGAAGAAGTAAACCGGGCTGCCACCTCGCTCGCTTTTCCCCATCTGGCTGGCAAAAACGTCATCACTTATCGTCGCTGTCAATGCCTCCTTGTTGCTCTCAATGGCCCTAAGCATTTCATCCTTGGTGCTGTCCATGACATTTGAACTTTCGCACATCTTGAAGGCCTTTTTGACCATGCCAGATGTGATAGTGCATTTACCCATCCCGCCAAGTCTCATGCAACGCGGCATTCTTCATCTTGTTGGTTGGTGTGAAATGTGTGGCAGCCATCTACAAACCACTCTGTGTAGAGTGTCCAAAACCTCTCCTTCACCGGCTTGTTGAGGCTGATATGCAGCTGCTGCAGCTGTAGTGTCATGTCAGAGTATGGCATCAAGGTCAGTGTTGCATACGTTGAGCGCTCGTCCAGTTCAGGATGAGGTACGTGTCTATCCACCCTTTCTGATTGGTGGGCACAATATCATCGCTTGGGTACACTGTGCCTTTAGGGAGCATCTTGCGTTTGGAAACTAGGAATGGAGGCATGCAGCAAAGCATTACGGTGACACTCATCTTCTCTTCACCAACAGATGAAACGTGCACTTGTTTTGTCCACTTGGTCTCCACAGTTGGGGTGGCTGGCATGTCGAAGTAGAGTGGTGCTTGGTTAGCATTTTCAATTTGCATGAGCTGGTAGCTGTGCTTATGATGCAGACTCGGGACATAACACTGAAAAGCTTTCATATTCTGTTGGCAATTTGTAGCATATTCCCGTTTTCCTTTTGAGTGGAAATCCACACCTTTTCATAAAGTTTATAATCCAGCACCTTCTGACTTGGAACTCCATCCGCATTAGTCATTTCTGCTGCACCAGCTGCGTAGCCCTAACGTTTAATATTTCTGTAGTCACAGACCTGTGGTCTGCTCGCTGTTTCATGAAGTCGGCAAACTCTTCTATTTCTGGGAAGAGGCCCTTCTTTGGCCCGCCGAAACCCTTCAGAGTCGACTTGTTGGCGAAAATCCTGTCTCTGTTTCTGCCAGCCACGAACACAAGTTCCAGGAACACCAAGTGCACGTGAGGTGGCCAAATCTGCCTTTTTTGAAAGATGTGGTGCTCTCTGGGGAGTGGCAAAAATACATCTGCTACTGGTTGAAAACAGACACATGTGGGAGACGCAAGTGCGATCAGATTCCACAAAGGGGCATTGTAGTCGGATGTTCTCGGTGCAGAGGCATGCGCCGGTGGTGATAAGTCACGCCAAGTTGGCTGTGTCTGTAGAAACCCATGCGCAGGACGTCCGACACGCCATCTGTCGTTGCTGACCTGAAAGATGCGTGGATTCCGGCCATGGCAGTCTCATTTCGATTGAGGCAAAATTCTAGAGGACCGTGTGCTGTGCGATGTCAGTGCACGTTAAAGAACCCCAGGTGGTCGAAACTTCCAGAGTACCCCACTGCGGCATCCCTCATAATACGAGTCGCTTTGGGACGTTAAACCCCATAAACCATAAACCAAGTGAAGCAAAAAATAGGGGTGTGCTAATTTTGACATCCTCAAATATGAATCAGACACAAGTATGAAGAAAAAATGCCTTCGAATATTGAATATCTGTTCTGTATGAATAAAATTTCAGGAAAAAGTAAATGGGCAAATGTTGTCCTTCACTTTTTACATAGTGTATTGCCTTTGCAATTGAAATGAACACAACTAAACTGGCTCAGCACCATATTTAAAAAAAAAACAATTGACCACAGAAAACATGACCTCATTTGTACGGACTTCAAAGGACTGCAACAAATACCCGAATTATCCAAAGGTCAAGTTATTAATGCCCCTCCGGCCCCCTGAAGAAACTGAAAATGCCGAAAATGCAGTGATGCCTTGTGTGAGAGGGCTGGATTGCACAAAACGGCAAAACCTCTGTGACGAGTGTGCAGGTTTGGTGTGCTGGAAGAAAACCTCTGACCTAATTAGGGGAACGCACATTGGCATCACAATGGCGGGACTCCTTCAAAAAAATTAGCCGTCGATTACGCTTCTTGGTAATGCGATTTTTAAGTGTGGCTGCTGCGACACTCGAACCATAGGCGACTGCACATGGAACACATAGTGCCGAATGGAGGCTGCTCTGGGTTTCGATTTGAACACCGTGCATAGCGTTCTGCTGCCGATGAACCTCTTCTGGGCGAATGGCCAGCACGTTCACAGCATGTGCTATTCTTGTGCCATCTCTAGCTAGCGACACATACCTTACCTACGATGCGATAGGTGAGGCTACTCGGGTGTTGCGGGTTGCCGTTGTCCAACCTGCCTTCATGCTATCGCTGCACCCTCCTCCTTCGCTTTCCTTTTAGCGCTGTTTTTGCTGTCTGGCCCATGATAGTCTTGGTTGCTTATGTTCCATTAAACCCAACACAACGCAATTGTTTTTGCTGTCGCCATCTCTATCTTCCACTGCACTCGCTCGGTTATGCGGCTCAACCCAGGATCGGGTGCATAAGAGCTGCGCTCTAGAAGAAAATAAATGACCACTGATACGCCAGTTGGCATTTTAAAGCAGCACACAGCTAGATTGGACGGCTAGCGAATGCACGACCGATAGCCAATGTTTCTCTAGGCGAAACTATGTGGCCAGTTGATTTTTTGGCGTAGCGACATGTGCCCTCCTATTGTTGTCATGCCTGCCGTTGTGTGCACGTCACAGGTGCACACATTTTTCAGTGCACCTTGCAGGAGGCGGTCTTTCGTGACATCTCTACTCTGGTTCCCGTAGGGAGCCCAGTGCGAAATTCTTCTAGTGGGCTATTCTGCATATCGTAGTTGCCTAAAACGAGGTGGTGGAGCTCACGCTACAAGAGTTGTGTAGGCAAGAGGATGAGTACGATGGGTGTGAGCATTAAGCATGTAGCACATTATGGAAGGGCCCAAGAAAACCACGCACTGCTTTCGCATTGTGATTGTGTGATGCCGGTGGTCGGCCATCCTCCTCGTCGTGTGTGACATGTGGAAAAGCCCACTTGCAGAATTTCACACAAGTTCCAAGCCTAGAAGCATCCCAATGTGATCAGTCCACACAATAAACAACAACAAAGAAATTGGAGCAGATGCCTCTGTACTGTTTTCCTGAACTCGAATTTGGGATAATTTGCCCCAATATTGTGGTTATGCCACAGACAGATTTATCAAAGTTGACGCGGTAATCGATTGCTACTGAATATTCAGAAATTCTCAAGTGTCAATTTCTCTAACCGAATACTAACCAAATGAGAAACATACGATATTTACACAATTTTGAGTTGACCTTTTATTTTTTTTATTTTGAAAATTTGAAATGGAGGCGTCAACATACAATCGAAGCCAAAGCATAGTACCATAAATAAAGGTGAGACAGACGATGTCAGGGATGCTACAGCGTGGTTCACTTTTATGTTTGCTCTACGGCTCTGTCCAGTAGCATTCAGCTGTTCTGCGTGCTTGTTCAGAAGGATTTTTTTTATTTTAAGTGCGCACTCTGCGTTTATGGGAGTGTCAACAACAGTTGATGGAAGGGCCACCGTTACAATCACGGCGGCGCCGCCACTCGGTACAGCAGTGCTTCCGGGGAGTGTCTGTAGCTGATGGAAGAGCCTTTGCGCTTACGCATGGTTTCTCTTTGGCTCTGTTTGATGCATTTGACTTGATTGCTGGCCAAGTTTTTCCAGTTTATAATGTAGTGCTTCGTCAGTCGTCATTTGTGCTCTGAGGCTGGTAAGTGCTCAGTGCTCGTTCACGGCTACATTCAAGATGGCTGTCATTTATGCCAAAGAAACGAACAGTTGTGCGCCGGGCCGCAATTCCAAGTTTCAGAAGGGATGATGCAGGTGTGGTGGCTGTGGTTGTTTGTATGCTG
Source organism: Amblyomma americanum (assembly GCF_052857255.1). Lineage (NCBI taxonomy): Eukaryota > Metazoa > Arthropoda > Arachnida > Ixodida > Ixodidae > Amblyomma > Amblyomma americanum. Next base: position 54,111,978 of record NC_135497.1, read on the forward strand.
TGGTAGTTACTCTAGATACATTGTCATGACTGATATAAGTACAAAAAACTGTAAATTTATTTTCTGCAGCTTATCATAGCTTGAATATGGATAAAATAGCATTTTATGAATATTTCACGGGCACCTAATTTCACGAATCAAATGTGGCAGGTCCCTTAGTGCTCGTTAAGTTTCCCACTGTCTTGCGCTACGCGCGTGGAACAGCTATTGCAAATTTGAAGTTGCAAAGGTGAACTTGAGGAAGCGTGATGAAGGCCATTCACGCATCATGGAAGAGCACCAGGACGCTGCATAGAAGGGGTACTGCGTGGTAGATACCTGGAAATAAATATTTTTCAGTCAGCTTGAATTCTGCCTACAGTCGAATCCGGATATATCAAACCAACATATTTCGAATTATTGTCTGTATCGAACACAAAGATTATCCTCTTGAAAATACTATGTAAAAGTGTAGGACAGTTGCGTAGTATATCGAACTCCAGTTTCGCCGGCCGTTCGATATTTCGAACGCCGCGCCGGGCCCCTGCAAGGTGCGCTCTCCCCAAAGACACTCGCATCTCCGGTTGCTCAATGCGCGGCACGGAGGACGAGCGGAGACGTTTGCAAGCCATTATTCCTCGGGAAAGAGAGAAAACTGGTCATAAGTGATGGCAGTGCCTCCTCACTGGTGAGGGAAACGAGAACTGGAAAGAGCCAGATGGTGGTTGCGCCCGCGGTGCCCTATGACTGGCACAACTAGCACCAACGGCTTATTTCCGCTGAGTTTTCTTCCTCTCTCTCCTTCATTTCCCTTTGTGCCTTTGTCATTCCTTCGTTGACTCTGCTGACTCCCCGACTCGACCGACGTCAGTGGACTCCATCGGCCAGTGCGAGGCTGTCGCATTTTTCTTGTGCATGTCTGTTTCAACGCTCCGATTGTAGCGTGCGTGACTGCTGTCATCTAATGAGCTATGGCACCCACGGACGTAAAAAAGAGAAAGAATCTGGAGTTTGCAAGAAAGCTTGAGGTGATCTGGCACGTCAAGAATGGTGAAAAGAAGTCCTCCGCGGCACACGCAATAGGCATTCCGCGGAGCACTCTAAGTAGGCTGTTAAAAAACAAGCAGGACATCACGCTTAAAGCAGGTGAGCAAAGTCGCTCGGGAGCACGTCGTGTGCACCCTGCTGCTTTTGACAATGTTCAGAAGGCGCTGTATGCGTGGTTTCTCGGAAGTCCAAGCGAAAAATATCCCTGTGGATGGCCCCATGTGAATGGAGAATGCCAATTGGTTTGCCACGGCTCTTGGTGAAGAAAACTTTTACAGTAGCACTGGGTGGCTGCAATGGTTTAAAAACCGCCACAGCATTGGGCGAAAAGCAATTTCAGGCGAAAGTGGGGCTGTCAGTAGCCAGGAGATTCAGCAGTGGGTTTCAGAGAAGTAGCCGAAAATCGCTGCAAAGTTTTCGCCTGCTGCAGTCTTCAGTGCAGACTAGACTGGTCTCTTTTGGCAAATGCTGCCGATTAAGATGCTCTATCTCCGTGGGAGCTCATGAGTAACAAAAGTAAAAACAGCGCTAATTTTTACACAAACCACACAGAAAGACCAGACAGGACGGGTGCTGACTCAAACTATGTTTGTTGAAAGCCACATGTTGCATATATATAGCCCGAAGAATGTGAACGCATGCACACTTCTTACATGGTAAAAAAGGAAAAGAAAATAAATAACAAAAAAGCACTCAAACCAAACCTACTCATTATTGCATATTGTTTAGCAATCTATGCTCACTTTCTCGTAGGGAGATAGAAGTGGTGCTGACGCACATGCCACCTCTCTCTATGATAAAAAAGGCTTCTGCCAGTTCCCGAGCTAATCTATCTTTGCTTCTAGCTAGAATTTTAATCTCGCCAAGTAATGCCGCTGCAACGGCGGATTCCTCCAACGGCGGAGTTGGAGGAATCTCCGCTGGGATCACCTATTAGCAATAAGCTTCTATTGGTCAATCCACACTGTTTCTTCAGCTAAATGCTAGGATAAAAAGCAGGCACTTAATGGGACATTTATTTAGAGGCAGTAGCCATTAACGAGCTTTGCAAAGGTTGTATATAGGTACCAATGTCAGCAGCTTTGTCGCATTGCGCGTTCTTGTGTTTCTCATTAAATGTTTCTTTATACATTACATAAATAAATTTACCTATGTTCTAAATCTTTACCTTCCTTAGTTTTGTATGGACAGTTTTATGGAGCGCACCTTTAATCCGAAATGAAACACACTCGATTTGCTTCAGAGCTTCGTATGTACAGTTATATTTGGGACACATGTATTTATTATAGTTCAGTAAACTGCTGGGTTAGTTGGTTCATTATGCACAGATGGTGGAACCAGTGAAACTGACGCAGGACAAAGGAGGCACACGGCGGTGTTATGTGTGTGCCTCCTTGTTCTTGTCTTGCATCAGTTTCACTCGTTCCACCATCTGTGTATTTATTATAGTTTTGCTCTCAAGACAAATATATACATTTCCGCTGTCCACGTAATTACAACATAGCTAGCAGATGTTTTCATTTGTAGATTTAGAACTTCGACTGAGGTCGGCGCAGCTCTTCTCAATGGTCTCAAGTAGCTCTGCCACCAATTTCTTGCTGTTTTCCTATAGATGGAGTGGAGGAATTGATTTCCATTTTCGTTACCGGCGCCTTTACAAAGTAAACTGTCATAATAAAGTCAGCTTTTACTGCAACTGGATATTTGATGCATGAAGCTTGGTCTTCAATGTGTGCAGTAAATGAGGCGTTCAATTGCTTACATAATATGCTAGAATGTGGACTTCTTGCTGGCTACATATTCCGGTAAGTCTTAGGTTTAAAAATTTATCCGCTTCCTGCTTTTTACGGAATACTTCGGCAGACTCTTCAAGTGCTTTCTTCAAATCAGCAGACTCGAGAGGCGCTCACTTTGAGTCGGGGACATCCCTTGAGGTGCATGGCTGAGAAAGACCAGACGGGCATCCTGGAAACTTTGTTGGGATTGCGCCTGTGCGAAAGTGGTGCAGTGGTGGTGCTCTCTGTAAGCTCGGCGATGTAGGAGGCCGCTCGCACGATGTCGATCTCAATAAAGTGAAGTTAAACCTAGAGGGATGTTCAATTTCGTTTAAACAGCAGCTGTAACTTGGCAAGGGAGCTATCTCTTGAAATGTTACATTCACCGCTTAAAATTGTAACAAGGTTCCTGGTTTAAAGACACTCTTATAAAATGCAGCGCTAAGTCTACCCTATCTTTCAGAAGTGACTTTATTTGAAGACACTGGGCGGTGGCACAACGAAATTCGCTCGTGGTATTGCCCTAATCCAGGCCTTCTATTCTTCATCCCGGGGAAACTTGAAAACATGATTTTTGAGCTGCGATTTTTAATTAGTCCGACAAATGGTCACGCAGCAATTGTTATGCATATAGGCCTAGACTCTGCATTGTATTCCTTGCCTCATTTACAATGCAGGGAACTTCTGTGCAGGCCTCTTTTTGACTGACAGCTCGGGGGAGGGGGGGGGACAGCCAGAAGCCCTTAACTCCTCTAGAGGGTGTTGGTCCAGCCACCCCCATTTTGAGGGTAGTTTGTTTTCTTATCCAGCTTATACGGTATTGTATAGCCACTGCTGGGAGGAGGAGAGGTGCCTCCAGACCTGTTTCCATTCACTGCAAAAGTTGACTTTCTTCCCCCCCCCCCCAATCTTGAAGGCAGTAGGTTTGGTATTGTATAGCCAGTGTTGCAAATGTTACAGAAAAAAAGGAATGCATTACTAACCTCTGTTGCGTACAAAAAAAAGGTAATGCGTTATCGTTACCGAAAAAAAGTAGCGCACCTTACTGTGCAGTTACCTCATAGCCATTCATTTTAATTAGTCCTCGAATTAAGAACATGAGATAACAATTTTATAAAGCTCACATTTCACATGAAACTTGTGCCCCAAACAAAATTTTACGCGAAATCCTGATTTAACGAGAATACTTTGCACAAATGTGCCGGAGCTAAGCAATGTTATAGTGGCCTAAAGTTGCCGGTAGAGTTAGATGCGATGGCTTCTGACTCTGTGGCACATGGTGAAGCCATTTTCTGAATTTGATATTAAACAGAAAATGACATTTCATCATGAATTCTAACTTCATGAAGAAAACATCGCTGAACTCAATAAATTTAAGGTAATTATGAAAAATGTGATGTTCCAAAGTGCTGTACATTCTTCCACTCTTTAGAGAGTTGTGTGTTTGAGTGGTTTGGGAAGGGGAGGTAGGTGAAGGCGAGTGTGTGAATGCGTGTTTGTGCACGTATTCCGTGTTTTATGGCTTTTTTGTCTTTTTCTTTTAGTTGGGTGCGTTGTCAAGGGCAGGTGTTTTCTTGCATGCCTGCGAGCTGCAACAAGGGTCGTCGAGAGCACCTGTTCATTTTGTTTACTTACATCATCACTTTAGTTGCTCTGCGCTTTTTTTTTCTAAATAAGGGGGCGGAGTAGGTCACAACTTGAACGAAAAGTAACTAGTAAAAATGTTAATGTAAGGACGTTACCTGTTACAGTTCCGAAAATGGTAACGAGTACGTTACTAAGTTACCAAAAAAGTAACCCATTACCGGTAGCGCCATTACTTGCAACGCGTTACTGCCAACACTGTGTATAGCACAGCAAAAAGGAGGAGTAGCCTTCCAAACCTGTTCCCATTCACCAGAAAGTCCACTGGATTTCTCCATCTACCCCTCTCTTGTGGTGTCTATTGCTCCAGGGCAGGTGAAATCCTTGGCAGGCCATGCTTCTGCCCCCCCCCCCCCCCCAATCTGGAGGGCACTCTGTATTGTATAGCACTCCAAGGAGGAGGAGGAGGGGCGAAGTCAACTTCCTTTCTGGATTTCTGCATCTACTCCTTCCTTGTGGCCTGTTGCTCCAGGAGGGGGTTTTCCTGCAAGGAGCCAACTAATGCTCTCCCATTAAAAAAAAGACACCATAAGAACCCACAAGGGTGCTCAGTGTAAAGCTTTGTAGGGGGCTAGTTGGTCGTGCATACTGAGACTGGGGAGCGCTACAATCAAGACAAGGGGACAACACCACTTAAGAACACCACGAGACACGAGCGCAAAAACGCTCGTGTCTCGTGGTGTTCCTATGTGGTGTTGTTCTCTGGTCTTGAATCTAGCGCTCCCCATTCTCAGTGTGCTCAATGTAGCCTTTGGTCTTGCAGGAATGCGCCACGAAACCATTACACCGCACCTTGATACCGCAGACTAAAGGCAGATTCACTGGACCGTGCACACCAGGACCGATTTCGTGCAGTTAGTTATGGTTTCCGTAGTAAAGCGGGGAGGGAGCTCAGCAAATTGATTTAAACCTGTCGCACGACCTCTGCGACTCCAGTGTGAACCCACCTTAAATCTGGTTTCTTTTTTTAACCTCGTCTCCTCGCCTTAGGAAAGGAAAAAAATCTGAAATAAAAGATGGTGTTATAGAAGCAAACTAGATGGTGCAGCTTGTCAAGGAGCGCAGTCTTGAATTTTGGGGGGCAGGTTCAAACTGTGGGCTATATATGGCCCATTGCCTATGGTGCGGTAAAGAAAGAGTTAAACTGAGTAGGACGCACGAAAACACTTGCAGCCACTATCGGCTGCGATGCGCGGGGGTTGGGGGGGAGGGGGGATGCCAATTCCCCGCATTGACGGAGCAGCTGCGCAAGGCCTCTGGTGCTTGGGCTCCGTCAAAGGTTGAAGCTTTGCACATATTTCGGGTTTTCCAGCTTTGCTAGTGATCACTAAGTAGCGCTTTCGCACTAAAAACATGGCGAGGCGCTCGCCGCGCCTTGCCTGCTGCCCGGGTCAGCCAGTTCTCGGGAATTGACCACGTGCGCCATCTGATGAGTTTGTGCACACACCTCGTGAGGGGCCGCCACTTTTTCCACTACCCAACACTTCTTGTTAACTGTACCGTCTGTATGTCATCGTGGGCCGCGAGCGCGCCAGTGTTTCTCGACTGCCACACGGTTCAGGAGAACCTTTAAAAATTCAATTAGGAATTACTCGCTGCATCAAATGAGATCATATTTTGCTCCAGTTGTTCCGAGATGCATAGTGAACAAAATGAATAAACAGCTTCTACGGTCTAAAAATGATGTCATGACCTCTTCAAGGTTCAGTTGCTTTTTGCTGGATTCTGCTTATATTGCATGCATATAAAGTCGATCCCAGGTATATCGAACTCAAAGGGGACGGCAATATGTATGCTTATATATAACCTAGAATCAAGAATACTGTGCACCCACGCTAGTGACACCTTTCTTACAGTGATGTGCCGCCCACCGGTGTGCTGACAGTGCACTGCTCGCTAGGAGTCTCTAGGCCTAGCCTGCTTTGCATCAAATCCACAGGGGACAGTGCTTTCAAACTAGCCACTGCCAATCATAAGACGTCGAATCATGATACCAGCGTGCTATAAATAGAACAATCTTCAATTAAAATTAAGGTGCACTTTAAGTCCTTTGGCAGCCTAGTGAACGAAGAAATCCAGGTGAGGGGCGCTGCTAGGCTTCGGCCATTTAGGTTGGCTTCATCGCACGACAAGCTATGCACCGAAGGCTGCCTTTCCCGCTTGGAGAAGGCTACCCTCACGCATAACTAGCCGCTGACAATCATATGAGGTCGAATAGTGATACCAGCGTGCTATAAATAGAACAATCTCCAATTAAAATTAAGGTGCAGTTTAAGTCCTTTGGCAGCCTAGTGAACGAAGAAATCCAGGTGAGGGGCGCTGCTAGGCTTCGGCCATTTAGATTGGCTTCATCGCACGACAAGCTATGCACCGAATGCTGCCTTTCCCGCATGGAGAGAAGGCTACCCTCACGCATAACTAGCCGCTGCCAATCATATGAGGTCGAATAGTAATACCAGCGTGCTATAAATAGAACAATCTCCAATTAAAATTAAGGTGCAGTTTAAGTCCTTTGGCAGCCTAGTGAACGAAGAAATCCAGGTGAGGGGCGCTGCTAGGCTTCGGCCATTTAGATTGGCTTCATCGCACGACAAGCTATGCACCGAATGCTGCCTTTCCCGCATGGAGAGAAGGCTACCCTCACGCATAACTAGCCGCTGCCAATCATATGAGGTCGAATAGTAATACCAGCGTGCTATAAATAGAACAATCTCCAATTAAAATTAAGGTGCAGTTTAAGTCCTTTGGCAGCCTAGTGAACAAAGAAATCAGGTGAGGGGCGCTGCTAGGCTTCGGCCATTTAGATTGGCTTCATCGCACGACAGCTATGCACCGATTGCTGCCTTTCCCGCATGGAGAGAAGGCTACCCTCACGAATAACTAGCCACTGCCAATCATAAGAGGTCGAATAGTGATACCAGCGTGCCATAAATAGAACAATCAACGATTAAAATTAAGGTGGAGTTTAAGTCCTTTGGCAGCCTAGCGAACGAAGAAATCCAGGTGAGGGGCGCCGCTAGGCTTCGGTCATTTAGTTTGGCTTCATCGCACGACAAGCTAAGCACCGAATGCTGCCTTTCCCGCATGGAAAGAAGACTACCCTCATGCATACCCCATGTTCACCTCGTCATGCGGGTTCACAGTGCCAGCGCTTCCTGTAACTCTCCAAGCCAACACATCCGACCGTCTCCACGGTCAAGTGATCACCTTTTACGTGAAGCGCCACTTGCAGGGCCGTGGCACACCTTCAGCATGTAGAATATTCTTGTGAACGAACAAATACGAACTTTAGTGCTATATATTTGCACAAAATGTTCAATGGGACCGGCTGTAATACCCCGCTCAGCATCAACCGACACCATTAGTTAGCATCCTACAATATGCAAAAGAATTGTGGATGTGCAGTGATTTAAGTGTGGCTGCATGGGTGCCATGCTGCGATTGTCTGCTGCTTGCATAAACACTTCAAACAAAATGCTTATTTGCGCCCATTTTCCATTTTTCCTTTAAAATAGGGCTTCAGAAAGGGTGTGCGAAAATTTCGCCGAGATTTCGCCAGCATGTCCTAAAAAAACCCTACAAAGAACATAATTGCATATTGCTGCCTATACGTCGACCCCCCCCCCCCCCCCCCCCTCTACCTCGCGGACCAAAAAAATTTGACTCCAAATGTAAGTCTACATAACCCCCTCTCTGCCACCTTGCCCTACATTTTGTAGTTTCCCACGGGATGGCATGACTGTGCGTGAGCAGCTCAGAGCAACAAACGCACAACTTTAAAATTGCAAAGCCAGCAGGCAGAGGCAAATGGCGATAAAAGGCGATAAAATGGCACCCTCGCGTGCGGCCCGGGCCGCCTGACGAGCGGTAAACTGAAGAGTAAACGATTCAATAGTTTAAGGTTCCCTAGCGGGCTGGAGGCTACCGGAAGTTTTCTCTCACAGCTGTTCATTGGGAAAGCGACTGCCAGGGCTAGTGAGTGGAGTAAACGGCGCACAATTTGATTTTTTTTTTGCCGGAACCAGTTTACAAACTAATTAACAATCAAAACAAAGCACTTTTATTCCGAAGGTATGACTTCGCTTTGGCCTGGCTTTGGCAGTGGCATCTTCCCTCAAGTGGAGTGGTGGCGTCCCCTCGCCTCTCATTTTTGTAGCCGCACACGAAAACACGGCCGCGCCGGTCTTCCCAAGACTACCAAGCGTGCAACCGCGTGCATGCTGGTGGTCTGGCATAGCAGCGAGTGTAAAATATGCGATTAAATGTTTTTCATAGACCCGGGTAATAAATTGGGGATGTGCAAATTATGCGTGTAAATATGATAGGCATTCCTTATTTCACATTTCACAAAGTCTGTTGGTGCATGCAACGGTGTAAGCAGTTGGGTGAGCTCAAGCTAACCAGGAAATTGTTGATGGAGTTGTCAAAGACTACAGGCAAGTGGCTTTGAACAGAGGAGAATTATTGAAGCTTAAGTTATTAGGTAAGTGGTCTTGTTTCGTGCTTGGTATTGGTACAGGCTGGAATCGTTTGCGCCAGTCGACGTCACACTTCCCTCTGGCCATCAAACTCTCACACAATCAGCTGAAAAAGCAACTTTTTGGGCAACCCATCGCTCACATAATACCGCTCCAATGGGCCTTTAAAGTATTAAGGCCATCTTGACTGAAATTTTACTTAGGCTGCAGTGGCTGTTATTAACTGCACAACATGTAAACGAAGCAGTCATGGCAAAGTGATATGGCTATAAACTGTTTAAAATGCACTATGGCAAGCACTGCACTTGGCCTCATTGTGAACCGCAACGGAGATGCAACATCACGTCTTGAATCACCTTTGCTAGCTGCAATCCCTCTTGCAAGTGGACAGAGTCTGCAAGCAATGAGTCTGGAGTATGCAGGTTCGAACCCGACTGTGGCGGCTGTGTTTCCATCGAGGCGAAACTCAAAAGGCACCCGTGTGCCGTGCAATGTCAGTGCACATTAAATATCCTCAGGTGGTAAAAATTATTCCGGAGCCCTCCACCACGGCACCTCTTTTCACTCCCACGTTTTTCCCTTTTCTTAGGAAGTGGTTAAGGTGTCCACCGAGAAGTGAGAATTGCTGCGCCATTTCCATTCCTAACAAAAAAAAACACCAAAGCAGACCAGGGAAGGCTGTTGGTGCACACTAGCATTTCGTGTTTTTTGCTGGTTTTGTGGCGTTTTTGATGACTTCTTGCGGCTCTTGGCAGGTGCCTGTGGGGTCCTGGTTCGACGACATGTCGGACACAGAGCTGCGGGACCTGATGCCGTTCTTCGACAAACTGAGCCGTGTCGAAGATGTGTACACGGTGCTGCGAAACTCCAACAATGCTGCAGGCGGTGGCGGCGGCGGCGGCGGCTCACCAGCCTTCCCGGCACCGCTGCTCATGAACGGTGCAGCGCTGCATGCTGTGGTGGCTCCTAGCATTTCGCCAGACAAAGGACCCCATGGCGGGGCAGTGGCCCGCCATTAAACATGCACGCGTGATGCTCCCTGTCTTGTGCAGCAGTGGAATAGCCCCCCCTCCTCCGCCGGCAGTACAAAGCGCTTACGGGTCCCGTGCTAGTCGAAAGACTCTTGCCGCCCGGGAGCTTTCGGGCAGCCTACTTAAAGTGGGAGGGGGGGAGGCCGGCTGCTCCTTTGTGCCTTGTTTCTTCCCCGGTGCGGCACCGGGGAGTTTGTATAATAACAGTGTTCCATAATCTCATCTGTATCATAGATTAAAGAGGACTATTTCAGCTTGCACACCTGCCCTTGTCTGCTTCACTGCCACATGACTCTGCATTGTCTGCCTGCTCGTGGCCGATTTTCAGCACACAGCAAAAGCATCTAGCGTTTCGGTCAGACAATGCACGCGCCACGTTGTGCCTCGATGGTTGGCCACGAACGCATCAGCCAGGAATGCTCCTACCATTTTAAATCTCTTTCGTGGCTGAGTATTTGTGGTGGCCCTGCACAATTTTGTCTACTGTGGTCATATCGGTTAAAGTATACCGAAACAAACCTTGGAGTCGGCCCGCGTAGGTGCATTCTTGCCCGTGCGCGCTCTCGGCTCTTTTTTTTTTGCACATTCGGTTGTGCGCTCGTGCTTCTGTGGAGATGGAACATGAACAGCAATAAAATTCAGGCCGTGTGTAGACATGCAGAGCAGCGTTCGAGAAATTTCCTGAATGTTTCTGAAACATCAAGCTGTCGGGCACTCTTGTGAAAACGGAATGCCTTCGGATATAATTACCTCTGCTGTGACTGATTTAAAACATGTCAAATTTTCATGCAGAATTTTTACTGCCAAAGCTAAAGGCACAAATAAGTTGTTGTTGAGGTGATACGAAAACATTGCTGTTGTAATTACTGCGCTGATTATCATACGACTTTTATGAGCCTATCGCAGGGCTGTGTTGCTCTGTGAACTCTTGCACAAGCACTAAGCAGGCTGTGTCACATTTGGGCAAAATTACTTTGCCTGCTTTGCTGTCCAGGGCTACTGCATACCATTCGTTTTGCAAGCTGTCGTGTTGTGCTTGCCAGGAATTCAGTTGTGGCCCTTCGATAGCCCTCTCTGATGTCATTTCGTATAGGGAGCTTGTAAGAACGCCGGCAATGCTGTGCCTCCTGGGTAGTCCGCCTGCCTGCCGTCGTAGACGGCAGTCGATGCAGCTACCTCACGTGTGACACAGCAAAGTTTACATGTTCGCGTAGTGTGTACAAACGGAGCTGGCGTGATGCTGTACTGTTGTGTAGTGGGCTGTAACAGCCGAACCCAAAGCAAAGCGCAGAAACTAAAAGACATGCAGGACAGGCTGGCTGTGAGCTCATCAGGATACTTCGAATGTATTTGACCGGTCTTGCTTATGCTTGTACATTTTCCAGGTCAACTATCAAAAATTATTGATGATAGCAAACCGACTGGGCCCCCTGGGTTATGCCTTCAAGTTCCAAATCAGCCGCGCTATCAAAGCCGCAAAGCACGAGTCCATCACCCATTCAGTTCTACTCTCAAAAAAGCTTTACTGAATGTCAGCGCCGTTGACGTGCTGGCACAAACTTCTAAATCCATATTGCAGTCTGCGTATAGTGTGAGTGGGCCCTCGCCGTACCTGTTTTCACTTTGCTCACAGCGTGCCTTATCTTTCGGTCACAGTGTCGATGCGTAGGTACCTGAGGACACTGCCGACGTCTTTCGCATATGTAGGGGTGGCGCACAAGCAACTGTCGGAAACTACACGGCACTTGGAAGCCTGGCTGCGCTGCGTTGACTGCTGTCTGACTATCTGTGGGAATAATCGTGCCAACATTGGCTGGGAGGGAAGAGGGGAGGGGGCTTTTTTCAAGAGGCATTCGCAGCCATGTTCTTCTTGGGTTAACTGGAATCATTAAAAGACAATACTGCCCGGAGGCAGTAGTTTCAAGAGTGTCATTTTTTCTATATAAATCATTTTTCACCCTGAACCAAAGTTATTCCATTAGCTTATATTAGGTTTTCTTTTATTTAAGCGGCATAATGAAGGCATTTGTGTTTAGGGTTTTTGACTGTTATACCTGGTGGTGAAACTTCCTATGCCTCCCAGCGGCTATGATTTACAGACTCTAGCACCAATTCTTCCTTCAGTTACGTTCATAGCGGTTGGCGGCCGGATAACTACGGGGGGTGTTCGCACCTGCTGCAAGCGCGTACTGGTTCGAAATCTGGCCTGCTAGGGGAGGTGGGCGGATGTATCGCTGTCCGCCTGCTCTGCACGCAGCCGCGCGCCACGGTTTACTTCGTTTTTCATACACCAATTCTTTACTGTTGCATAATAAAATTGATTGCGCTGCTAGTCGACAGTGGTAACCACACGCTGGGCCAAGGTGCAGAGAACAGAGAACATATTTTACGTGGTTTTAGTAATGTTCCACTGACGATCAGTAGTCTTCTTTGTTGGTCCGATCGCGGATGAGAGCGGCTTCCAATAGGAGTTTGACAAGACGATGCAGGTGTTCAACAACAGTGGTATATTTTCTTGTTACATTTCCGAGTGACAAAAATATACATGAGGTGCGGTTCGCCGCAGCGTCACGGCACACTTATGGCTCGCAAGCCGTTATGAATGGGCCAGCGGCACACGACTGCCCGGAAATGCGAGGAACCCTCGGGTGACCGCTCGAGCTCAACCATCTGAACTTGCGACCGCGCACAGTCTCTGCTCCGTTCATACTCGCACTCGCCGCTGAACATTATTCCCGTGTGCAGCCTGCCCACGCTTTCTTTTTAATGCGAAAGCATTAGATGGCTATGTCCCGAGTTTCGTGTCAGCTAAACTTTCTCCACACGATTACGCAGTTCTGAGAAGATAAATGTGCAAAAGTTTGGTAGTGTTGCTGTGTGTGATGAGTCATATTGCTGTGGAAAAATTTGGTAGATGTGGTGTAATTAGTTCAATTAAACGCGAAAATTACACTTCGACGTCACAATAGCCATGGACGTCGACATAGCTTATCTGCATGTTTGTGTCCTATAAAGGTGTATGTGGAGAAATTGGATTGGGTTAGATAGTGTGTGATGAGCTCTTGTTGTGGGAAAAATTTGGTTGATGAATTTTAATTAATGCGAAGATTACACTTGGACATCACAATAGCCCCGCGTATGTGTCCCGTGTTTCCTGTCAGCAAAACTTTCTCCGCACGATTACTTCGTTCTGTGACATAAATGTGCAAAAATTTGATTGTTAGATAGTCGGGATGAGATCTTGCTGCGTGAAACATTTAGTTGATGAATTGTAATTAGTTGATTGCACTTCGACGGCACAACAGTCACGGACATCGACATAGCACCTAGATGTCAAGAGCCATGGACATAGCACCTGGACATGGAAAGTAAAAGTAAAAATAAATAGTAAAAATGTAAAAAGTACTGGGGTCGTGGAAAGAACCCGCGTGCGGGTTTACCCTCGTCGCTGTGGATCGACAAAGTTTGACTTTTTTGACTAGTTACGTGCACTGCAGGTGTTGCTGTGCCTACATGCTTTCGAAAGCGCTTGTATTTTCCCACGGTGAAGACAAATTTTGTCGAGCCACAGAGGCGAGGGTAATCGCGTTTTCAAAATTCTAAAAACTGATATGGCTATTACTAATAACCGACTACAAGTATCTGTGTGTAACCTGCAGCCTAACTGTATAGTGTATTATCAGGAATTAGTTAAGCGGCTAGCTAGTTAAGATTGACATTTTTGCTGATGTCCGGCAACGCAGGTATTATTGTGCCGCAGAAGCTGCCTTCATACCTGAAGAAGCCTATTTTAAAGAAATTTTGTTCACCTTCGCTGAAACACCTGGCAGCGACGTGAAGGTGGAAGTGGGTGATGCAGGAGCGAGAGAAATCACTTGGCTACAAATCCCTCAGTGTTCATCTCCTGCGTGTGTTATTTCCCGCTTTATTTCGGTGTTTCTGTTTACTTCTATCTTCCCCAGCCTTCGTTTTATTTTTGTCCATGAAAAAATTCATCGGAAAAACTCGGTGCACCCCAATGGACAACTTGCAAAATTGCAGGAAATTGATTGTCAGAAATTAATTCTCTTACCAAAAACCCTCGTTCACAGACCGAGTTTTCACTTCCTGCTCTCTTAACAGAAAGAGCGCAAAGGCAGATGAGTAAGTCGCCCCCCACCCCATTGTACTCTTTTTCGAAAAGGTGAGGGGGGCTTGAACGGAAATATCTTCAACGGAAGTCCGTCTGGTTGGGTTTGTGAGATAGTTGAGAGAAAACTGACGCCAACCATGTTTTTAACTTTACCCAAAGTTTCAGGATCAACTCGGTCCCTTCTTCAGGGGTGACTAAAGTGTCAGCAGCAGCAACGGGTTGCTGCCTTCGCTGTCCCTTTGTTAGCACGTGGCGCTGTCCACTAACGTACGCGGAGGGGAGCGTTCCTGGAGTCCTATTCATCGCTGCCTTTTTTTTGAGCCGGATGTGCCATGACTCCACATGTCGCCTCATGAACAGGTTTGGATCCACGGCCAAAACGCTCACCTCCTCGAAGGCTATCCGGTGGTCGACGCATTCGCAGTGTTTGGCGAGGGTGTTGGATTCTGAATTCATTAGCCGGATGTCATTTTTGTGTTGCCTTATTCTTTGGTGAAGGTTTTTTGTTTTGCCGATGTATGAAGAGGGGCACTCTGAGCATGAGATTTTGTAGACGGCACCCGGTTGTTTTTCTTTGGGTTCGCAGTCTTTCGGTCGTGGTAAGAAGCGGCTTATTGTCGAAACAGGTTTGTGAGCAACGCAGATTCCACGTTTTCCGAGAATGCGTGCGAGTGCCTCGCTTGTTCCCCTCACGTATGGAAGCACAACGCGCGCGTTTCGTTGTTTCATTGTTGGCTGGTCCCCCTATCCTCCGAGCTTGACGGAGACCAACGCGTTGAATAAAGCCACGTGTGTAGCCATTCTTCTGTAGGTCGATGAGAACGGTGGCTTCTGCTTTTTTCTCCGCTTACCTTCGGTAGAGCAGATTGACTTTGCTGTTCTCAGGAGACAGGAGACGACGGATCCCTTGTGGCTTGTAGGGTGGTTGGAATTAAAATTTAGGTAACGGCCATATGGGTTGGCTTCCTATAGACACCGAACTTTAGATCTGCCCCTTTCCTTCTTATCAAGGCGTCCAGGAATGGCAATGTGTTGTTCACTTCTCGTTCCATTGCGAACTGAATAGAAAGCTCGACTGAGTTGAGGTGTGCGAGGAAATGTTCGACCTGTTGTGTCTTTAGAATGCAGAAACAGTCGTCGATGTAACAAATGAAAACTTTGGGTTTCTCTTTGAACGACATCAGTGCTTCCTCTTCGATGGCCTCCATCGTTAGGTTGGCAGCAGTCACTGAGATCGCGGCGCCATGGCAGTGCCGCTGGTCTGCTTATAAAATTCTCCTTTGAATGAAAAAGCTGTGTTGCTTAGGCAAAAGTCTAAAAGCCGGCAGAGTTCTGGGTTCAGGCTCGTCCTGGTACCCAGGTCAGCGTCCGATTCGAGGGCTTGCTTCGCTGCGGAAACGGCAAAGGGCACAGGAACGCTGGTAAAGAGCGAGACCACGTCGAATGAAACCATGCACTCGTCCGCTTCCAGTTGTACGTGGGAAAGACGTTCGATGAAGTGGCTGGAGTTGCGCATGTGCGTTGATGAGTTGCCTGTCAGGGGCGATAGGACTTTGTGGAGGTAGGCCGAGAGTGCCTTAAGCAGTGAGGTGGCGAAGTCGACGATGGCGCGCAGCGGAACGCCAGGTTTATGAATTTTTGGCAGTCCGTAAAAAGCCGGGCTGAGCCGTTCCAGCAGATCAAGCGTAAGTAGAGGTGTTATGACTCCTAGTGAATGCTAAAAGTTTGTTCATTGTGGTCTGAATTAAGTTGCGAGGTTGGATCATTAATTTCTCGTAAGCTGCGCCGTCAAGGAGTGTTTTGACTTTTTCTTCGTAATCCTGTTGGTTGAGCACCACCGTAGCACACCCTTTGTCTGCCAGGAGGATGACGATGTTTTGGTCGTTGCGAAGACTGAGAACTGACATTTCTCCTCTCGAGAGGTTCTGCGGCTGGCGGCCGGGAATCTTGAACAGAACCCCGTTAGCTGTTAGCCGAACGTTTTCGCGGGCGGAAGATTCAACATGCATGATACCGCCCTCCACAGCTGCCACTAGTTGTGCGAGGGGTGGCTTCGCTGACGTGGTGTTGAACCCGTGGCCTTTCGCCAAGGCAGAAGTTTCGTTTGCAGACAGCGATCTCGATGATAGGTTGGTGACAAAGTTGGAGTTGTCTCAGGTGGTCTACTTGCCTTGTCTTTCTCCTTTTGCAGCTTGCAGAGTTTTGCTGCATGAGATGAGTTCTGTTTTTCTGCTGTGTGGAGGAAACACTTTCGGCGAATGCCTTCAGTGGGTCGAAGACATCCGCGAGTCAATGTTCAAGTTGTCGGCGCAAGAAGAACAGGTCCAGCTCCCTCCGCCTCGGGATGTCATAGCACTCGTGCATCCTTGCTTGCACCAGGCGTCGTTCAGCCTGGGATACAATCTTCTTGCCTTCCGGAGTGTGGACTAGGCACTTGAGTCGAAGGCTTTGTAGAACTAGTTGCATATCTCGGCAGGTCTTGGTAAAATCCAGGTGGGTCTTGTACGTGGCCACAGCGCGGGAGCAGGTGACAAAGCGTTTGGCCAATTAACTGTGCATGGTGTCTGTTGGCCGAAGTCAAGGCGCGCATAATGATTTGAATGAAAACATCTTCGACTGAAGTCCGTCTGGTTGGGTTTTTGAGATAGTTGAGAGAAAGGGGGCTGTTCCCAAATCTGCGAGAACCTGAAGCTCCAATATGGTCACCGCCAGCTTCAGAGACAGTGCAAAGGGAAGTCGTTGAAAGGCTGCAATGATACATTCCCTTGACTAGTACCTGTCTCGGCCTGCTCCTCGGGTTCGCACCTCTGCTTTATTGTGTCCTTTCAGCAGCTTCCCTCATGCAGATAAAGGGTCCTCTCCCCCTTCTTTTTCGAAGAAGAATGCGGGATTGCCGTCTGCGAACGAGGGTTTTTGGTTGGAAATTTGTAGAGGGCGCTTGACGTTCTGCAAGTTGTCAATTCTAGGCCGATCCCCCTGTGTGGGATCGGCCACACACACACTATTGTGCGTTTTTATCATGAAGAGTAAAAAATTTCCAGCCTCAACCGCTGGCTCATTTACGGTGAAACTGCACACAGAGCTTGCGTATTACGGTAACTTTTGTATCGTAGCAAGTTTGACAACGGTACTTGCTTAGTTGAGCCGCGCATGATGCGAAAGCGCAATTGTCTACGCAGAGATAGGCGAACCAAAACCCGCAAACGGCGTTTTTTTCGCTGAAGGGCGGCAGTGGCGCCGTTTGTTTTAGGCAGTGGAAAGCACTAATCCCTACTAGGGGGCTGGATGCCGCATAGGGCGCCCGAAAGTGAAGCCACCAGAAGTTGGGTGGCATGTCCCGGAAGTCAGCCTTTGTCAATGCACGAAATCGGACCTCAGCATGGTTTTTCAGTTTTGGTTTTCGTTTTCCACTTAGCATTTTCTCTTTTCGACGTTCTCAACTTTTTTCATGACGATGCCTACCTGTTGCGCTGTCAACTGCATGAGGAGAGCAGAAAAGTCCTCGTGAAAGACGTTTTAAAAATAAGGGTCCATTGCATCGCTACGGGACAACACTGGCAGACGACAGAACGTCACTGCACACAGTACATACGGAGCCTCGTCTGCTCAGCTCTGTGTCGTCCCGTTCGCTAGCGTCGCCAACGCTGCCCTTTGTTGTGATGCGCGTTGTCGCGCTCTAAACCCAAGTTATACCATCAATGGGGGATAAATTTAAGAAAGAATAGTGGAAACCTTCATTAGGCAGCCGAGTTTGCAGCGACCATTTTGCCGGATTGTGTTTAGACCGGAGCGAGGGCAAGGCCACAATCTGGTGAGGTGCCGTCGGTGTTCTGCTGGTTAACATTAGCGCCTCCAAAAGGTATATGGTAGTGCTTTTTCGACGGAGTGTATCAAGTACTGTTTCGTACTGTAGCAAAATATGCCTGAATGGGCTCTTATTATTTATGCTTGGCGCAGTTGACTTCTAACAGCGCTTGTCACATGCGCTGCTGCATTAGTCTTTCTCGTCAGTCGTTTCTCTCGTGCTGTGTAGATGGAACACGGCTGTGCTATAGAGTTAGATTAAAAGCACGTCTGGAAGGTAAGTCACACACTAAAGCGATAAACATAACCTGCCACCGATGAGAAGATACATTGTCTGCCACCAACCCAAAACTTCGAGTGTCAGGATTTCCACGCCATTGCCTTTTCTTTGCTACACGAAAATTTGGTTTTAAGATGACCTAGACTCATCGTCATTCCACTACTTCTCCTAATTACTCTTGGAAGACAAGAACCAGATCAGAAAATAGTGTTTAACGCACGTACTCCTTTACCGCGGCATGGTGGGACATGAATGCCTGTTCACTTCGGTTCCTCTGAAATTACAGTGTTCCCCGAACAATGCTCTCATTTATTACGTTGAGCTTGCTTTTTCCTGTGATATTACAGTAGACGTTACACGAAAACAACGCGAAAAACTTAGAACTGGAGGGCGAAAAACTCGACTTTTTACATTGGAATACACAGCAGACACCGAACTTCCGGGACATGTCATCCAACTTCTGGTGGCTTCACTTGCGCCCACTTCGGAAAGCGGGAATGCGGCATCCAGCCACCTAGTAGAGATCAGTGGTGGAAAGCGTCACAAGGCGCCGAGCTGAGCGTTGCAAACAACATTCTTTGAAAGGTAAAGCCGCGATAAATCAGTTGTTCTGATATTTTTTCGCGCTCAATTAGCCGAAAATGTTGTAAGCGCATGAGAGAGGGCGCTGCGATCGCCACGCGCAGCGGACGTGCGGTGCATGGGCTCCGTGAAAAGGCAATTCCTCAACCGGACAGTTCACCTGGCCACCAAATAATTTTGGCGGAATCGAAACCACAAGACAAGAGGGTCACCAGGAAACCTTTTTCAACCCGGTAAGCCAATTTTTGACTTTTCTGCCGGTCTGCGAAATCGGGCCGAGTGACCGGGGGAGCTAGGCCTACAGACAAGGCCTAGCAGCCCCGCGTCCGCAGGGGCGACCGGCCATGCGGACACCCCAGGTGGCTGGGGTGAAGATGCGAACGCAAAATCAAACCACGGCAGGAAACCCGATATCCGATCCAGCCCAAGATCGAGAGGAAGAATCAGAAATTGAGGTCACCAACGATGCGGAATTAGAGGATGCGCAACGCACGGAGGCGGAATGCACAGGCCCCCACAAAACCATGGAGGTACAGCAAGGAACCGATATCAGCGGATCCTACGACAGCATGAAAGACAAGCATTGGAAGGTAGTCCAATCCAAACGATTCATGAAGCAGGCTAGGCGAGAAGCCAAGGAAGCTGCCATTTCGAAAACAAGGGAGCCTCTACAAGGGAAGAACAATGGCAAGATGGCGCCAGCAAACGCAGCTGCCGGTGACGTCAGACGCGACGCAGCAACGCCTGCGGTGCAACAAGAACATCTGGCGAAAGAGCAACGACGACCTACGCAAGCGCTGCCACCACTCCCGCGGGAGCAAGTCAAAATCATAATTAGACCACGTGGTGGACTCAAGGTGGGAGATAAATACCCATATCAAGTCGCACAGGCCATTTACGAGGCAAGCGGCGGGAAGATCAGTAGAGGAAACTTTCTAACCAGGCTGAGACCGGGATCCAATATCATTATAGCCAGCGCAGCGGAAGAAGAAACAGCAGACAACATTAGGAAAATCAATCAGCTGACCTTCGAGGACAGAAGCTACGACGTCCAAACATACGTAGCAATGCCGGAGGAAGTCAAAAGAGCAGTAACTCACGGCATACCATTAGGCCTTACGCCGAAAGAACTGTAAGAAAACCTCCTAGTCCAGACCAAGGGGGTGAAAATCTTGGCCGCAAGAGTTCTGGGAAGAAGCC
The DNA here is from genome assembly GCF_052857255.1 of Amblyomma americanum. Lineage (NCBI taxonomy): Eukaryota > Metazoa > Arthropoda > Arachnida > Ixodida > Ixodidae > Amblyomma > Amblyomma americanum. Next base: position 54,131,930 of record NC_135497.1, read on the forward strand.
GAACAGCTCTCATCACCTTCGACGGACCCTTTATACCATACTTGGTGATACTCGACACAGTGGAGCATAAGACATATCCGTATAGACCAACCAGGCAGTGTTGTTTCGTCTGCGGCCAGCAGGGGCATCGCTCCGACGTCTGCCCCACGCCGGAAGAAAGAACCTGCAGGCAATGTGGAACCAAGAACCCGGCAACGAAACACGAATGCCAGATCAAGTGCATGATGTGCGGGGAAGCCCACATCACAGGCAGCAGCGACTGCAAGAAACGACTGAAAACTAAAGAGGAGCTGAGAGGACGGCAACACATCAGCAACGGAAGAACCATGGGACAGTCGAGAAGGAGCAGGCGCCGCAACCGAAGACCAAAATGGTTCAGCTCGGAAAGAGAAGACCACAACAGCAGCAACTTCGATGAAAAATCCAGAAGCAGAAGCAGAAGCAAGGGCCCCCAGGAAGGAACCAAAGGCAAACCCAGAGGAGAGAAGAGGGACGACTCGTATCCACCTCTAGGGAAACAACAGGAAAAACAAGACGCAGCACCGCAGCAAAAGAAAACCAACGAAACCAAGGTGAGCTGGGAAGCGGGTCCTCCCAAATCACTGTCTCCGCAGGAAAGAAAAGACAGGGAACTGGAAATGATTAACAAACAGCTACTAGGAGAAATAGAAGAGCTCAGAAGGGAGGTGAGGAGGTTAAAAGAAAGCAGCCCCCAAAAATCACCCCCAACCCCAGAATATAGGCTCCAGCAACCTAGAGAACCGAATTTAACAGAACAGCTAAAACCACTAATTCAGGCTATGCAGCAATTTAAGCAGATACAAGAACAGCAGAGTAAACAGATAGAACAACAGAGTAAACAAATAGAGCAACTAATGCTAAAACAGGCAGCCCACGATCAGGACATACAGTACATCCGAAGCTACATAAAAACTCAGAAACACAAAAGATAACGAGTGAAGCCCGAGACAGGCTATACAACGAAAGAAGATTCAACACCGAAAACTCAAGCAGCACCTCTAACGAACTATCATGGCTGGACAAAACCAATTAAACGTTTGGCAGTGGAACTGCAGAGGATTTAAGAGGAAACAAGGACTCCTACAGCAATTCATTTACACACAAGGAACGCCACCGGGCTTCCTCCTACTGCAGGAATCAAAAGGAGCCACACCACTATCACTAAAGGATTTCACATGCCAAGAAAATGGCAGGATAGCAACCCTCATCAACAAAAGGCTAAATACGATAGATCATGGAGAGATTCCGGACACCAAAATCGAACACACAATAACAGAAGTCATACCGAAACGTAAGCTGAAAGCAAAAAGCATCTTCATTGTCAACCTATACAGCCCCCAAGACAGAAGGACGGAGATTTCAACAAACTCTTTAAACAAACAAGCAAGAAAGCTAAGGACAACATCCTCGTTATAGCCGGAGATTTCAATGCGAGAGATCCAAAATGGGGGTACCATAATGGGGAAAAGAAGGGCGCAAGAGTAAACGAAGCGGCGGAACTCACAGGATGCACCCTCCTCACAGATGAAAATCAACCCACCCGCATTGGCAATAGCGTCAGCGTATATACATGCCCAGACCTAACCTTCGTAGAAGGAGCACAGGCAGAGTGGACAAACCTATTAGAGAACCTAGGAAGCGACCACTACATAATCAGAACCACGATAGAGACCAAATGCGTCAAAAGAAAAATAGGTGCGGCCAAAATTACGGATTGGGATAACTTCCGCAGGAAATGTAAACAGATAAAAGGGGAGATCTCCTCAATCGAGGTGTGGACCCAGCAGCTAAGTCAAGCACAAGAGCTGTATGCAAAGGAAATAGATAGAACTGAGACTACACCAGAGATAGACTCGAGACTAATCAGGATGTGGGAGGCAAGACGAGGCCTCGTGAAAAGATGGAAAAAGCAAAAGTGGAACAGAAAGTTAAAGAAAAGAATCGCCGAAATTACGGCAACGGCGGAGGACTACGCGATGCAGTTAGCAAGGCAAAACTGGGAACAGTTCAGCAACTCACTTAACGGCACGCTGAGCACGACTAAAACATGGAGGATTTTAAAGAGTTTAATGGATCCTACCAAAACAAAGACGGAATGCAACAAGGCCATCCACCGCCTTGTCCACCAGCATGAAGGAACCGATGAGGAGCTACTTAAAGCAGTCAGCATCAAATGCTACGGCCAGGACAAACCCACGGCCTATCAAGAAAACTACAAAGGCAGAGAAAACCCGGAGCTAGACAAACCGATCTCCAGAGATGAGGTCTACGCTGCAATTAGGTCCACCAAAAGAAACACAGCAGCTGGAGAAGACAAAATTAGGAATTCCCTAATTCGCAACCTGGGTGACGAGGCAGTGGAACAGCTCACTACCTACCTAAACAATGGGAGGCAGCACTGGTGCCCAAGGAATGGAAGCACTCTATGGTTGTAATGATCCCCAAACCCGGAAAGAAACTACACATAAAAAACCTGAGGCCCATTTCACTCACATCTTGCCTCGGCAAGCTCTATGAAAGAATTGTAACCAAAAGAATTGAAAACTACCTAGAGGACAATGAGTTGTATCCCCATAGCATGTTTGGGTTCAGGGCAAACCTGTCAACGCAAGACATCCTGCTACAACTCAAACATGAGGTAATTGCCAATTCCCCGCAGCAAGGAGAAAACAGAATTATGGCAATTGACATCAAAGGGGCCTTCGACAACGTTAGCCACGCGGCTATAATGGAAGGCATCAACAATACCAACTGCGGAAGGAGAATCCACGACTATGTAAGATCTTTCCTGACAGAAAGAACGGCCACAGTAGGATTATGAGATATAAGAAGCGGGTACCATAGACACACCAAATAAAGGCACACCGCAGGGATCGGTTATATCGCCAATCCTTTTTAACCTAAGCATGATCGGTCTGGCAAGGAAACTTGCAAACATCCCGGGCATTGGACACGCCATATATGCGGACGATATAACTATATGTTCGAACCAGGGATCACTGGGGCAGAAGGAACAGCAACTGCAAGAGGCAGCAACCTGCATCGAGCAATACACCAAAACGAGGGGTTTAACCTGCTCAACCGAAAAATCGGAAATCCTTAGGATAGGAAAGAAACCAACGGATGCAAGACTAGAAATAAAGCTCGAGGACAACACCATCCCGGAAAAGGAGACTATTTGAATTTTAGGCATGTGGCTACAGAGCAACGGCAAATGCAACCACACGATAAACCTCCTTAAAAAATCAACGGAACAAGTTTGCCGCATGATAACCAGAGTATCATCCAGAAGATACGGCATGAAGGAGTGAACAGCCTAGTCATCAGCAGAATAATCTACTCACTACCATACCTCAACATGCTCAAAAGCGAGGAAAATCAGACGGAGGTTATAATCAAAGCAGCCTACAAAACAGCTCTGAACTTACTGATATGCTTGGGGTATCGGCACCGAGGTCTTCACCGCATGACGATGAACTCTGCAGACGACGGAGGGAAGCCTTAAGGAGGGTTGGTAAACTTGAAGGTTTATTTACATATTTACAAGAGAAGCCGGGAGACCAAAAGTCCGAGATAAAGTGCTACATATTTACAACAGAAGCAGAGAGACCCAAAAGTCAGATATGGAGTACTCTGAAACCAGCCAAATCGCGGCTTAAATACAGTGGATATTCCCTAGGCACCTAGCTAGGGAAACCGGTGGCTGATCAAGCGTCCAATGGGCAGACACACTCTTCATAGTCTCTTTCCTAACCGCGTGACCGCTCCGCCCCCACAAACACGTGCACAGGCGATAAGTAATCCTGGCGCCTTGAGGTCCTGGAATTGTTTCCGACCGGTTGAGCAGGTTCATAAGGTCGTTGGCTTAGCAGGCGGTGACCCCCTCCGTGGGAAAGAGGCGTCCCGGAATGTGTTTTCCGACGGATTGATCATGTGCACAAGGTCGTTGGCTTAGCAGACGGTGATGCCCTCTGTGGGAAAGAGGCGTCCTGACGGCTCCGGGCATTCCAGAGGGTAAGATGAATCAGCCGTGTCCGCCCCCGCTTTGTCTGGCCGCACGTGCAAGCGAACGAGGCGGGTTCGGCGCCTTTGTTCGCGACTTTCTACCGGTCCACGTGAGGGCGCAGTTTGGGAGCAATGCCGCATTCCATACTCCGGAAGAAGGGATGAGAGGCCTTTCGTCACAGCTCACCGTCGCCAGGAGCCGTTCCTAATCCTCTTCTCAGGACGACAGCACCTTTGGGTCAAGCATAGTTCGATGGCGCCTGCCGGGCTCGTCTGTTCCCGCTGTCGGGGCCTCCGATCACAACATTACCAAGGAACACGTCAAACGACAAGCTGGCAGAACTGGGGCTGCACAACACTTTTGATGAGCTTAGTAAGGCACAATTGATGTCGCAAATACAAAGGCTAAGGAACTCGACATCAGGAAGGGCCCTCTTAAGAAGGCTGAACTATAAAGAAGCCTTGGACATCGAGGACAGGTCGGAAAACAGCCCAGATGAAATACGTCGAACCTTCCATGTTAGTCCCATACCCAGGAATATGGATCCAAACCTCCACGCAGCAAGAAGACAGGCAAGGGCTAAATATGTAGAAACGAAGATAGCCACACAAGATCGAGTAGTGTACACTGACGCCACACTGTATCCTTGGAATCGCAGCCAAAGCATCAAGAAAACAGTTTCGGTTGTAACAACGAAGGAAGGTGACCTCATCAGCGGTGCATCCACGAGAGATGGAACGATAGCTGAGGCAGAGGAGCTAGCCGTAGCCCTAGCGGCAGCCGAGGGCTATCGCACCAACAAATCTCTCACAATCAATAAGAAAGCACAAAAGATACTCTTTGAAACGAAGCGAACAAATGAAAATATCCAGCATAGGATCTACTGGGTACCAGGACACGCCGGAATCAAAGGCAATCTGAAGGCAGACAAGCTAGCTCGCGAGCTCACTACCCGAGCTGGTGCGTCAAATGCCTCGAACGGCCCGTGGATGACGGTGGAGCTCACGTACGAGCTATCCTCGACCTCATTAAAGACAGAAGGCGCAAATACCCCCAGCCACACCCTCAGCTAACACAATACGAGGCGACATGCTGGAGAAGACTCCAAACAGGGACCTTCTACAAACTTCATGTCCTACATAAGATGTATCCAGAGCAGTATAGGGATACATGTCCGTGGTGCGGGGCAACCCCCACGTTATATCATATCACATGGGAATGTACACACAATGTAGCGTTCCGAAATAATAAAGACCCAAATGCGGAGCAGTGGGAGGACCGGCTAACCAGCAGCCAGCTTAATGCCCAAAGAGACCTAGTGAGCCACGCATGCCGGATGGCCAGGGACAGTGGTGCCTTGGACTAGGGGCGCCAACCACGCTCAGCCTGGAAGACATCGGCAGTCTCCGGGCCCGCAACCAAACCTCTCAATTGGAACAATAAAGTTTACTCTCTCTCTCAACCATGTCCCGCTCTCCTTCTTTCTTAAGAGGCATTAACAGACTTCGGGCAATGGGAATCCACACAAAAATGCCAAAACGACTATGCCGGTAATGTCAAAAGTTTAATTTGACGGGCCCAGAGCCCATATATTCCCTATCCCATTCACGGGGTATAGTGATAGTGTGACAGTACAGTCGTGACTGCACTGTTTTCTTTACACAAACATTAAGTTATGACAGTGGTGACTCTAGAAGCTCCTTACTATTACAGCCATTAGTGTAGATGATGGGCGCTTAACTTAGGTCAGTCATCATTATCATCAGCAGCAGTAGTATAACTGTGTCAGCACAGGACAAAGGCTTTTTGCGCATCTCCCCAATTAACCCTGTCTTTTGCAGCTGCGATCACCTTATCTCTGCAAACTCCCTAATTTCATCCGCCCACATTAGTCTCTGCCTCCCACTGCTACACTTGCCTTCTCTTAGAATTCACTCTGTTACCTTAAGTGACCATCGGTTATCGTGCATTCGCATTACGTGCCGTGCCAATGGACTGCAATGCTATAGCTATTCTTGATTTCGATGAAAAAACATTAACCTGAGTTTGTTCCTTGACCCATGAAATAATAATAATTGATTCCAGTCAGCCTCAAAATAAGCCGCACAACAGCTTGCTCACACACCACCTTGCCTGTCACAGTTCGACCTGTCCGACACCACCCCGTGGGACCGGGCAGTCGAGTTCGGTGAAGGACCCTTCGAGTGCGTTGCCGACGTTCTGGGCAGAAGCCGCGTGATGCGCCTGACGCTCAGTGGACTCCGCCACTGGGCGTCTCTCTGCAACCTGATCCTGCGCACGCGCAAAAATGCGCAGGTTTTTTACGTGCCGGTGCGCGAGTTGCAGGCGCGCGAGTTGAAGGCAGTGGCCAGGCCCGGCGTGCAGGACTTCGGCGTCGTGTACGCCTTGCTCAGCGTCTGGTCCGAGACCTTCCAGGTAGGGATTTAACTCGCTGCATAAATTTCTTGTAAGCTCTACCCCAAGAACAAACGTCAAAAGTGTGCGGATTAGAAATGTTCCAGGACGTCGGCGTGAAACCTTCGATTTTCTTGAACATTTTTTGTTCTTGTCACTTTCAAACTTCTCGCTTTCTGAAGAATAAGTTAAAAGACATACATGACAGACAGTAGAAGACAACTTTTGCATGTCTATATCCGTCGGACTTGGATCAAGTACATCACATAATTTCCATGTACAGGACCTCCAGGAGGTTCATGTCAAGTGCGTTCTAAATGTAGCTGCCGCATTAGCTGAGTGGTCATGGTGCTCCGCTACTGACCAGGAGAACCCGGGTTCCAATTCCGGTCGCGGCTGCCACGCTTTAGTGGGGGCGAAACGCAAAAGCGCCCGTGCGGTGTGCACTGTCGTTGGTCGTTAAAGATCCCCAGGTGGTCGGAATTAATCAAAAATTCTGACCATAAATTCTGGAGTCACCTACTCCAACGTCCCTGATAGGATAAGTCACTTCGGGACGTTCCCCTCATACCACATTATACAATTTGAAATGCAGAATCAATAAGGATTATGACGAGCGAATGCATATTACTTCCAAAGTAAGGGTTACACTGATGTATTGGATCTACGCTGTTAACGAATAAAGACGATCTTCGTTCGGAGAATTGCTGCGTTGGCGGTTCTGGCATATCGCGCTGTGCCATGACCTGGCGTAAATATAAAACTGCGTCACTATTCTTTGCACACATTTTTGCGGACCTTCGGTGTCATTTTGGTTTTCAATAGAGAGCTTCCCGAAGAGAAGTAGTATTAAGCGGGCGTACGACTCGAACGGCGCTTGAAAGCTGCACTGTCGAACGCGGACGAGCAACATGAGGATTACTGCCTTTGCAGATCACCGATGAGCTCGCGATGGATGCTCAGAGCTGCCGGGAAACGCTCCTTGAGTTGGTTGCGTGCGCCGAGGAGTGTCCCCGTGCCATGGAAGAAGCCCTCTTCGAGATCTATTTCTCGCTTAGCCAGAGAAAGGTGAGAGCCCGGTTGGCAGGCTGGCTTTAACAACAAAAGCTTAAGGGCCCTCTTAACGTCCGTAGCCCGCTCGCCTCGCACCTGGCCAATACTGTGCCACCTATACAGGGATGGAAGGAAAAGCACGATTGCCCAGTGGCCTTAGTAGAGGGCGCTGTTGTAATACGCTCGGTATTTAGTTTTCTACATGTCAGGCTCCGCCGAACGCCAACTAACGGGCATTCAGTAAGATTTGTTTTATGAACTATGTTAAGTAAGGTTATATTGCAGAATTCTGTACTCAAGGCAGCAGCAGAACAGCAGTTTTCTTAGAGCGAAAGCTCGACTCTTCCCACTGCAACTCCCAAGGGCAAGTTAGTGCGCGTTTCACATTGAGCCGGCGCAACGAAGGCGTAGCAAGGAACGTCATAATACCTAGCTCGCCGTGGAGAGTCGCCGCAGCTGGGCTCGCTCCGGGCCTCGTTGCTGCTCTGCCACGTGTCTAGCAAAAGGTTGCAAAAGCAGTTGCTTCGCTGGCGCTTGGTCTCTGTCTCGCCATGGTTAAGACGCGCACCAGGCTGACTCCGGGGCCAAACCATATGTACCTATGCTTAACAGAGCTTTGGCTCGTATTACTAGGTTCAACAAGCGCTAAACCTCTGCTAGTTATTTTTTAGCTGAACAGTGTAACTACAGATGTGTTTTATGTAGCAGAGCATGTTCAGTTCGTGCCCATCACAACACTATGCGGATGTGTGCAGTAGTAGAACCTAGTTTTTTCTTAGATAGTAATGGTAAAATGAGGCTAGTGGGAACGTGAGGAACGCAGTGTAACGAATTAAGAAAACAGAGTGAAAGAAGTTACATTCAAGTTTGCAGTATTCTCTTTCTTGGGAACGCGCAACCGACCAGAAGCGATGGACCATGTTGTTTACTAGGAAGCGCAAAAAAATGGACGTGGGACGGAGTAGGCGACACAGAAACACGTTCACGAGCGCTTGTGTCCCCTACTTCGTCCCTCGTCCGTATTTTGCACTTCCTAGTAAACAGAATTCATAACCAACTAGCCCGGCAGGTTGTTCCCCTGAACTACACCACCAGTTTCACCAAGATGAACACCTGAGAGGCACCTGCTTCTTTCGCGACGAAGTTGTCACAAGTATAGCGCGCTGTTGGCGTAAGCATTCCGCCTCATTCCTTCACGACGGCTTGCAGACTGTATAAGGCAGTGGTAGCGGAAGTGGGAACTACCAGAGACTGCATCGAAAAGTGACATGCTGCTTTCTTAGCGAAGTTTCACTTTAATCTTCCAAAGGTGTTGTATCTGCATTATTGTCGGCACATTGCTTGGCGTCACCAAGCTTGCTCACGACATTTTCCGTTACAAAATTCAAAGTCCGGTTTCCTGTGTCTTCCCAGCGCATCGCAAAAAAAAATGTGGATAACTTTTTCTTTCATGCAATGTGAGCCACCGATGTCGGAAATTTTTTATTGTGCGCCTGATCGTCGGATAAATAGCTGAGAAATGTGTACATGCTGATATTAAAATAGCTGCTCTTTGAACGGTTGCGAACAAATGAGGGGATAGGTCGTGCTATCTCTTTAACCCTGCTAGCATACGGTGCATACCGACGTTCAGTAAGCGTTTATTCAAAAGATCTAAGCGTAACACCACGCGGGCGCATGGGAGATCTCTGACGTTGGTGCAGAGCTGCATGACATGGTGTAGACTGCGCTGCTGTAAGGTGGCTGACAAGTGCGCAATATTACAGAACTGAACGAGGACTCAGTTTGATACACAAAGAACTCAGTATTAAGACATGTGGTCGGTTAAGGACTGCATGCAGAAATGCAGTATGCTAATTCTGTGATAATACGGGCACACAGGTAAGTGAACGGTGTGTAGATTAGCGATTTTGAGGAGCCAGATCTCAAGGTGTCATTTTAAGCAAAAAGTGAGGGGAAAAAATTCATTTTACACGTAAGAAGTGCCGGTGAGCCCTGAACATAATCGTGTTTAAAAGAAATTTCATTTCTTCTCGGACTACAGTTCCTTTCAATGCTTACTGTACATCAACGCTATTGCCTCTTTTTCCTACCAATCATTGTGCAACGCTTCTATATATCCAGCATATCAAGAACAGTGTCACTGTGGCGCGGGACCGCGCAGGTGTTCTGGTTCCGCAGTGCCCTGGAGCACCTGTACTTCCGGTGTCGGGCGCACCGGCAGCGCATCGACGTTTTCACAGGCTCGGTGATCGCCCAGGAGCTACCGTCTCATATGGTCAAGGTGCGCAAGGTGATCTTGACGCCCACTCGGCTCGTCTACATGCCCCCTCAACTTGTGTGCAAGAGCCGCCTGCTTCAGCACTGCGACCCAGATTACGCCCTGCGCATCGTCGTGCGGGACGACGACTGCAAGCGCATCTCATTTTCGCTGGGTGCCTGCAAGGATAACTTTCTCAGCGCGGTATGCTGTTCGGAGGTTCATGATCGCCAAGGAAACAAGTAGCCGTAGCGTGCTTAATTTTTGGAAAAATGCAGTAGCTGAAGTCTCAAGGGGAAAAAAATGGCTGGCGGTTTAGCATTGCGAAGCACAAAAGACTGGGCGAAAGGACGGTTTTTTTTCACATGGACACCACCGCCACGTACCTCAGAGCGCTTTTGAGGTGTCCCCTTACTCGGGGATCCAGTTATGTTCCTTCCTTTCTTCAAAGTCGACAGTCTAAACATTCCACAGGTTTTGAGAGAAGGAAAGGCATGTAACTGCCTCAAATTGTAAGTGCACAGCGCCACCTATTCACAGTGCCACTGACATGTCCACTCACATATTGAGCCGGTAATACACTTCCTACTGAAAGGCTTCACACGCACAGACACTGCTGATACCCGAGGAGTGCGGCTAATTGCCTTCGCACTGAAGGGCACAGGGAATCAGAATTTCATGCAACAAATCTACGTTAGCAGTAGTGCTACATTTCAGTCACACATTGATGTGCTTTTATTTGCCTATTTTATTTGATTTCGCCGTCGCTTTTGTCGCCGCCGCAGCTGTATTGATTCATGTAGCTGAAGTGCAGAGGAGGGCACATAACTGCATGAATATATTTGACAGGAACACTGAGGAAAGTGATGCATGGGGTGTGCTGTTTGCAATGACAATGTAAAGCGTCCATTTAGGTCCTCTCTTCAACGTTGGGCTTGTTTTCTACAGGTGATCAAGCCTCCACTGTCGTCCGGTCTGAAGATTGGTGGCCGCCGGTTCATGTTCCTGGGTAGCTCGACGAGCCAGTTACGCAACCACGGCGTCTGGTTGTACACGCACGACAATCAGGGCCACACCGCGGAGCAGATACGCGATGGAATCGGCGACCTCTCTACCATCCTCAGTGTGCCCAAGTTCATGGCACGGCTCGGACAGGTCAGAGGTCAGTCACGTTCTTGTTGAGAGAGGTGACGAGAAAAGCAACTAAATCGCATAAAACTGTGTTAGGGAATCTCTTCTTCGCTTTTAGTAAGGGAAGTTTTGTTTGCGAGAAGGCTGAGCCAAGAGGCTCTGCCATTCACCATCATTCAGCACACTTTCGAGGCCAGGTGCATTGCGTTAATCCATATATGTTTGGATGGCACTGCAGCAATGTGAGCCCTTCATTGATCAGTGGTTCGCAAGGATCAGGCGCCATGGGCAGTGACTCATAGCTGCCTGTGAAATTATCCACATCATCATAAGTTAAGCCTTGCGCGTTTTTGAATCGATTGCGGGGGTGTCAAAATACTCCAGAGGGGAATGGAAAGTAAGACTAGCATTCATAAATATTTACGACACTGCGCAGACTATGCCCTGAGATCTAGCCATGCAAATCAGCCTACTTTTTGAGTAAATCAGCCTCTGTTTGGAGTACCAGTTCCTATTATGAAGGTATTATTTGTTTCCATTACACACTTTCTACTTCTGAGAATCCACTCTTTAATGTTCTCTATACTTGCGCAATGGTTTCACAAGTTTCGCAACTCCCAGCTGCACAAACATGAATTCTGTATCACCAATCTTATAGCCAGCCAGCTATGACGAAGTGGCCCACTCGGGAGACCTCTTTTCCTGTGTGCAGGCCTTTTCGCAGTCGTTGGGTCTGTTAACGGTCCCGAGCCAAAACACGTCTGTGGAACCGGACATCCGGCACGTAGCCCCTGGCCGCAGCAGCGATAGTTCCCATCGCGAGTACATCTTCAGCGACGGCATAGGGCGAATATCGCACGGCCTGCTACGCAAGGTATGTATATTATCGTCCTTATCTACAACCAGTCTAAACCTATTCTAAACTTTGCTAATGTGTCGCTGATGTCACCAAGGCAAGCGTGGCTGTGCCGGCGGTGATTTTGCCTGCGCCCCAAGTTACTCCCGCGCCTGTAGCAACGAAATTCGTCGGTGCCAAGACGCTCCCGCGCTATTACTATGCCTCGATATGAATCGACTAGAGAAATTGGTATCGTGCCAAGGCGTGGTGAATTTGAATCGGCTAGAGAAATTGGAAGCGTGCCAAGTAGCGGCAGGCCGTTCTGAAACATTCATTGTTTTCACACCCCTCCCAACGCTCATACATTCACGTTAGACACCCGGTAACAGTCCTGTGTGAGAGACAGAGATAGGGAGAGAGCAAAAACATTTATTCCCACTAATAAAAGCCGCACTTCAAAGTAGTCATCCTCCGCAGCGTGTCTGTCCGTCGGCCGGGATCCCGAAGGTCACGGAAGCAGACAGAGCTTGACCGATGGTTTCACTTTGCACTTAACTGGGGGGGGGGGGGGCACAGTCCTGCAAGTTTTTTTTGTTAACAGCAGAAGCCTTTTTTTAATGCCGTGCACCTCCCACAGCCATCTTATCCGATCTAACTTCCTGACAGGAATACTCTGCCCAGAACTTTGCCGACCATGATAATGCTTCGCTTCTTTTGAACAGGAGAGGCGATCGTACGTCTATTGTGAGCAGTGGATGTGCTATCATTGTCCAAGAGCTTCCCAATTCCAATGTCTACTCATGCATCATGCATGGGACAGGTTTCTGCTCCTTGAACTGCAGAAACCTGTGATGCATAGGACGGTATATTTGCAGCGATAGCTGCATACAAGACTTCCTCTGCGGCAGGCATTGTCGCCGTCGGTGGTGACTACTATGTCCTAACTAAAACTCGCCTTCTTGCCGTTTAGAAAGTCTAGAGATGGTGCTCTCGGCAGTGCGTCTTTTGTGGTTATGATGATCCAGCGGATCTGACCATTGAGACCCTAATAAAGTGAAACACGAGCACCAGGCCAGGAGAAAGCGTGTAAAGGTACGGAACTGGGAATCGTGTAGTCCCGCAGATCACGCATATGACAAGGTCCTGGCGGTTTATCCTAGTTTTGTTTTCGTATAATGTACGGAGTGACCTAAGTACATAGTCGTTCATAGAAGCCTTAATTGTCTGCCCTTCCGCAAGTCCACCACGCCTTGGAGCTGGAGGAGGGCGAGGAGCCGTGCGCCGTACAAATCCGCTACGGCGGCTGCAAGGGAATGCTGTTGCTGGACCCGACGCTGAGCGGCTGCCGCATCGTCTTCCGCGAGAGCATGCGCAAGTTCCACTCGGACCACTCCGACCTATACGTGCTGAAGACGAGCAAGCTGCGTGCGTTGTCTTCATGCGCTATGACCGCGACCATCGACAGAAAGCGCTTAGAGAAGCAGTTGGACCCGGAGACACATAATTCTCCCGCACTCTCTCCCGCAGTCCACTATAGTCGGATGCAACTGAAGAGCGAATCAACTTTTCCCTTTCAGTCAAAAGACTCGCTTCCAGCCAATGGCGACGGCCGGCTCTCACGACCCTGCTAGCTAGACAACTCAAGGAGCGGCGCGACAATGCAGGGAGGGGACTGTCCCCGACCAAAGAGGGAGTGGACAATCGCTTTTCATCTGGCACTTCCCGCATGTTACGCTAGCAGGGTCATGAAAATCTGCTGACGCCATTGGCTGGAAGGGGGTCCTTTTACGGGTGAGAGCCGCTTTGTTCTTCAGTTGTGTCCGACTGCAGTTACGCTGTGTCCTAGTTGGCTTGCGCTGGGCTCTTTACGAGCATCGTAGCGAATTTTCAGCTATCGATAGTTCGGGTTGCTGTTCCACGCTTACAATGAATTGTCGTGCAGAGCATCCCACAATTTCTGTTGAAGTGTAGTGCCGTTTTTTTCACGCGGCCACGAACAGTCATTGCGAAAAGTTTACGGGAAGCAGGATTGTAGACAAAATTTTCCTCTGGGTCAGATAAACCTGATAACTGAAAGGCCAGAATACGGGAGGGGTATTCGTTCTCTACCCACTGGAATGAGTACCAAATTAATGGATAGCGACGAAAGACTGTGCTTACTTGCGCGAAAATTTCAATGTACTTTTCCCTCTCAGTGGTGCACTTACACATCTGACTTAAAGCTTGCAATTTTGGCAGTCGTGCACTGTTCTGTACTTCGCTGCTCGCTACCACAAGCAGACAGAAGGCATAGTCATCGAGCCACAGTATGTTACAAAGCGTGAAGGGGCACGCCTTCCTTCTGCGGTGGACGTCGCTGATTCTGTAGTGAGGATAATCCGTGGCATGCATTGCAAATTGTAGGAATAGATTACAGCAACAGAGTTGCATTTTGAGCGTGCTGCCGCGACAGTGTATTTACGCCCGTGATGATTTACCGTGCTCCTCGCAGGCGTTTTTACCTGAACCGACCCATGATCACCATCTTAGAGCAGAGCGGCATAAAGGCCGAGGTGTTCCTGATGATGCAGAACAAAATCCTCGATTCCTTCATCGACAGCATTGTGAGAAATTTTTTCATGTTCGCAGCTTTTTTGCCATGTGTGGTGTCAGTGTTTGCACTGTTCTACTCATAACTGAAGCTCATGTACGACAGCCGATCCCATATTAGACGACTAACTGAACCCTATGTACGACAGCTGATTCTATTTTAGTCGAATTACTGAAACCCGTGTTCGACATCCGATCCCATTTTAGTCGCATTTAAGGATGGATTCAGGGTTTCGGCGACGGGGTCGACGACCTCTGAAGTGGGACGGAGCTTGTAAACTGACAACGAAACTGGGCCCCTTACTAATTGTGCAGGTTCTCTGTGCCTACTGCGCCTAGCGTCTCCCGTACAAGGAGCTGGCCGGTGTGGGCATTGACCTGACAGTCGAGCCCTTCTTTCGGGCTCTGGTTCGCGCCGTCAACAAGAAGGTCCTGAGTGAATGAAACTCACGAGCTTAACCACTTTTGTTCATTTCGTAGTCTGAGAAGAAGTGTAGAGAGGCAGCACCCTGGCCCCGACTTCGTCCTTTTGTTGATTAGTTGCGCTAATTTCCGAGATCTTTCAAAGTTATCTCAAATTTCCAATTTCTTCACCAGACGCTCCTTGACAGTTTTGTGCGACGTTTAGCGCGATCATAAGATTCTTACCATGTGTTTAATGTTACAGACAATAGATTAAAAGCTATAGGTGACACCATCGAGAACCTGTCGCTTGCATTAGGCAGGCCTATTGTGGTAATCGTTACAGTCATTGCCCTTAGCGTCTACAATAACCACACATTTCTAGAATGTGGTATCTGGTCTGAAATGCCTTCAATCAGTGTCACAGTGAACAACGGATAATTTTGACCCGTGTACAAGCCTTGTAATAGCCGACGAATGCATATATCGCACCTAAAGGACCGGCTTAACTTTCAGCGAATTGACGACAAAGATTATGGCCAAGTAAAAGATGGCCCATAAAGATAAATGTTTCCTGAGGCAAAAAAACTTCAGCTAATAAGGCATCGAATGGCCCTCAGGGAGTTGTCGAAACTTCTCTACAACAGCATGTGTGAACGACGAACCATTGTCTCTTCACGCCGGATAAAATATGCGCCTTTGCAGAGGAACTGAGGACCAAGGCTCGTATTCTGGATCCTCCGAACTATGGGCGCACCATGTTCGGCGTGCTGGACGAGACCGGAACGCTCGAGTATGGACAGGTGTTTGTCCAGTACTCGAACGACATGCTACGGTACAAGGTCAACGACCCTGCGACCATCCTCGAAGGTATCCCAGCAACCTATTTTCGTGCTATAGCAAACATAACACAGCATGGTCTTGGTGCGTTTAGGCAGCAGCTTTCGTATTTTATTCGAAAGGATTCATTAATGTGAACGTAGTTAGAAATGATAGGGGAATAAAGTGCCCGAGTACATGCTTTGAAGGCGTATGGAAATGTGCTGCGTATTCGAGGGCTGTTGTTGCAGAAATATAGATTCTTGTAGTCGGATCTAAAAGTAGAATTCTCCGGCGGTATAACAAGTTATTGCACTCTGTATAGATGGACGCACACCTAGATTTCTCGTGTGCTGATTCTGACCGAAATTATCTCGTTTCGGCCTCGCCTGCGAGCTCCTTCTCTGGTCACAGCATTCTCATGTCTGAAGCCGAAGCTAGGACTTACTAATGCTCAGTTGTCCAAGAAATGTCCCGGATATATCTTGGGAGATATCCGTGGTTTGCACGGATTGATGCTTTTATGTTGACAGCACCGGATAGACAATAAAGAATATACAGTGGTGAGGTACCCGGGCGTTGTGCGCTGCTAATCGCGGTAATCTTGAGAAACCGGCATCTGGAGCCGAAACAGTATATCACTCTCGCCGCCAGCTTAATCGCCTCTCTCTCTCCCTCATGAGACGTGGTAAGACCGCGCATGTGAAAGCCTGGTGCCTCGCCTTCGTACGTAGCTTCACTTCATAGCCACAAAAAGCTGTCCGCGAGTATATCCATTTTATTCATGGGCTTGGAATAAAAGGACTATTATTATTTTCGTTACATCGCATAGAGGAGCCGAAAGGTTGACGCTTGAGATACGTTTTTTTTTCACCTGAATTTGCAGCGGCACTTTGCGTTAAAGTCACTGAGTATTCCATGCATGGTGGGATGCACAGGCGACGTGATCGTGACCAAGATCCCGTGCATGCACCCGGGGGACATCCGCAAGCTGGAGGCAGTGAATTTCCCGCAGCTGCATCACGTGCGCGACTGCACTGTCTTCCCTCAAAAGGGGGAGCGGCCACACCCCGACGAGATGGCCGGTACGCACCCTTCCTGGCGCGCTCCCTGTTGACACTGAGCTATGCGGAGACGGATGTAACCGTCGCTCTCTGTGCTTGTGACGGATAGCGTGCCTTAGTTCACATGCACGTTAGGTCAGGGCTCTACCAAGGCCAGGACCCTGCGGGCTTTGACTGATATATGCTGTGAGCACAGTCACAGCGTGAGAAAAAACGTACTGTGAGGTTCCAAGACCTGGGGCATAAAATCTTTCGCAGTTTCTCATTTCGGAGTCACAGCGATTCCTCTACTGACTGATCTCTATTTAATTGGGTCATTTAGCAAGGCCCTTCTCCATCACTGCTTTGAGAGACGGCCGGTCGCAGCTTGTTGCCAATGGTACCCCGTAATGTAGTCTCCACCTGTGCTTAGGTTCTGACCTGGATGGCGATGAGTACTCAGTGCTGTGGTACGAGGACCTCATCTTCAATAACAACTGCAATCCCATGCACTACAGCGGCCCGTCCAAGGAACGAAAGGCGTCCATTGGAGTGAGCAATATCGCTTATTTTGTGGTCTCTTAGCCTGCTTAGTCTTAGTCGGGGGGTTGGGTGGGGGAAGGGCTTCATAATTCTGGATAAACTATTTTAGGTGCCAGTAGTCCAGTTGTACCGACTGCAGTATTGTCTATAATGAAATATATTCTAAATTTTACAGCTATATCAACGGTCAGCGGTAGAATACGACAAAATCTGGATTGTCGCTGTATTTTAAACATTGATCACAAATGGGTTGCAATGTAGTCTTAATCAGCTACAGGGGGCCTTTTGGTTAGAAAAGAGGCAGTAGTCGAGTTATGGTTCCGTTGTCCAATAGGCTGTAACAGCGGTAAACCTATTGTCTAGGTTCGCAATTTTGATTTCCGTGTAGAAAGCAGAAATAAAAGGACATTATGAAAAAACCTGGCGCTATCAAACGACGACACAGAGGGGACACAGCGCTGTGTCCCCTCTGTGTCGTCGTTTGATAGCGCCAGGTTTTTTCATAATGAATGTGTACCAACTAGCTCAACTTTCTGCCCTGTTGCAAATAAAAGGACGCCTGGGAGCTCAGTTTTCACTCGCGAGGGGCAACACTCTTTGCTCAATGGGGATATTACCTTGCAAACCTTGCGTCTTTTTGACCATTTTAGGTTGAGAGCGGTGGCTTGACCATCGGACTGTGTCCGTACTTGAATAAGACGAGCTGTCGGGCTAATTGTATCTTGTTGGTTTACCAATATGAGTGCCTTGTTGAGTATTGAGGTTTAATAATATATGTGTCCTGGATGTTGACCAATGTGACCGTGCGTAGCTAAGTCAACACAACCAAACCGATCCAAGCAGATGATTATTTGCTAAGGAAACCATGCGAAACTTTCTCATAAACAAACTTGTCTAATTTTTTATGAGATGTCAGTTATGACATCAAGAGAGTGTGCAGCATGGCTTACTTTAAATAATGGTGCCATTGTGTGAGAATGCGAGCACATGTAACGCATTTCCGTGCCTGTACTACTATATACGTAGTTGACTGGGAAGGGACGGCTGCTAAAAGTCTAAATTTCTCGCCGGCTCAAGAGTAAATTCAGCAGCACAGGCCTAGAAGTGACTCGCTCGCGCTCGTTCCCTTAAGAGTGCCACCAGATATTTTGCACACGTGTAAAGACTCTGACCTTCAGTTTTTAGACGAATGTAAATGGACGGGGCATGAAATCTGTTATCGTCCGTCTCATGAGAGAACTTGCCATTCGTGTACGGTGGCCACAGGTCCAGGACATGGTGGACTTCTTTTGCCAGTACATCAAGGGTTTAGGAGAGCGAGTTGACGGGCTAGTTGGTATTGCATGGTGTAGGAACAGCGCTAAGAACAGGACAGAAGTCAAACATGGAAGCACAGGGACGGGCGCTGACTATCAATTGAATCTTTATTTCGGAGCACAAACATATATAAGGTGGCAGCAAGGGGGTACAATCAGGTATGCGAGGTCACATGGAAACAGTGAATAGTCACGTCAAATAATGAATTTAGACATCTGAGGCTGAGAAGGACGGAAGGGAAGAGGCGATATAACAGAAAAAAAACGATAAAAACTGCACGGTGTAGAGGGCCGTCACGCGAACTAAGAAAAACCAGATGAAGGATTAAACAGGATGCGAAAGAATGGCGAAAAAATGGGTTTATAAAAGTTTAAAACTCGTGGAAACGATAGTGAAAGAATAAAACCTATAAAAACAATAAAAATTGCTGTGTGCGGCTAAAAACATGTAAAGAGGGCGTTCAAAATTTCTCAAGTTTAACAGGGGCCAAAAATTAAAAAGACTAAAAAGTTTTTTGAAGGCGTTTTTCGTTGAATGCCTCCATACTCCAAGAGCATCGAAATATCCCTTCAGAATCTGGTAATGGGAATGGATATCCCTGGACGAGGCGAAAAAAGCTATGTGATCTGCATACACAAAAACTGTTATATCAGGACGAATGGGGATGCCACTGAGCAAAATATTAAAAAGCAGCGGGGATAGCACCGATCCTTGAGGCACACTTGTTCATTGATAATATGTATTAGAACATAGGGGTAGTGCAATAAAAGTATCTGTCCTTGAGAAATTCACATATCCACACATAAATGTGGGTTGCAGGATGTTACTGAGCAAGTCTGTTAAGCAAAAGAGTATGTTCTGCACTATCATAGACCTTTGCTACATCAAGAGTGACCAAGAGAACGAAGCAGCGCAAAAACATGCAATCACACAAGAAGGACAATACACAACCCGAGCACTGTGTCCTTCTTGTGTGATTGCATGTTTTTGCGCTACTCTGTTCCCTTGGTTAAAAAATGCACCAACTAGCCCAAAAAGTTTTACTCAAGAGTGACCAAAGCTGAAACTTCCCTTCTGCGTAGCGAAAGCCGAATTCTGCTTTCTAGATCCACATGCGCGGACCATGTAGAGCATCCGCGGCGAAAGTCAATCTGGGCTGAGCTGAGACCATTGACGTCATGAACTTATGTGAAGCGACTGTGCACTGTTCTATTAATATGACTATATTTTAGGTCAGCTCAAGTGGCCAAATATTACCTAAGATGTATCCTTTTCCTGCATGTTTCATCAATAAAATAATTTTAGCTGTCTTCCAAGTGCTTGGAATCCATGCATTTTCCAACGAAGCATTGACCATATCTAAGAGGTCGCTTGTAAAATCTTCGGCTAAAATTTTAGTCGTACAAACATTGACATCATCTGGTCCTGGAGCAGCAGGATGCAACATTGCCAGGGCTGAGAGGAGCTCTGATGCAGCAACCTCGGTATAATCCGAAGAGGGTGAGATTTTGCACAAAGGGACGTTTCTCTGCATCTGGAAGCGTAACGCCAATCCCTGAAAACTACACTCCAGGGTTTCCTAAGTTCTTTGTGGAGATAACACTGTGGAACTAGTTAGGAGAGAGACTGCAGAAATCTTCTTATGTGCCATGAATCTATACAGGGCCTTCCGATTGCGAGGATTTGAAAGATATATGCTTAAATGTTAGTTGTACTCCTCCTTGGCTTTTGCAGTTGTTCTTTTGAAAGATGCAGAAAAGAATTTGTAATTTAACCGGTTAGCTGGACTCTGGTTGCAGTGTAGCCTCTTCCAGGTCGCTTTTCTACGACGATAGGCCTTCTCACACTCTTCTGTCTACCAAGGAGATGGCTGTTTTTAGAGACTGCTGCAGGTACAGCGAATATTGAAGGGTGTACTGCATTTTGCAAAAATGAAACCATCTGCTGAGCTGTTGTTTCCTCGGCTTGTACTAACTATAGATGCAAATGAGGCGGACATCTAATTTTTATAAATATGGTGGTTGTCAAATTTATGGGTTACACAACAAGCTTTGAGCGGAGATCACTGGATAGTGATTGTTACAGGAAGGTGATCACTAGATGTACCCGAATCGTCTGTCGACCAGTCAGTCACCTCTAGCCTACCTGCTGATAATGATAAGTCAATGGCTGAGGGAGCAACCCCTCGCATAAAGGTTATTTCTCTAGAATTGCAGCAGCGTACAGCATTTCCAGACAGCCACGGCCAGAGAAGCTTGCCACAGTAATCAGTACAACTTCCCCAGTCACTATGGTGAGAATTAAAATCTCCTGCGATGACTGCACTGCTTGTGCCAGTAACCAAGCTGTCTAAAGACTCTGTCCTGTGTGCACCTAAAGGAAAATAGATGTTAGCAATTGCAATATCGGCACAATGTGGTATTGAAATTTTGATCTCTAGAAGCTCACAGTCAGGGAGAAGAATTTTCTTATAGATGCCTGATGACATAAATGTTTACATAGCATGGTTACTAATCTGTCTCCCCTGCAAACATTTCGATCTGACCTAAAAACTCGAAAGTTGCTCATTGAAATTGATTTACATGGTGATACCAAGATTCTTGTAAAAAGCACAATATCAGGTTTCGATTGTGAATAAGTATTTCTAGATCTGGAAGAGAAGACAATACGGATCGACAATTCCAGTGTAATACTTTGGTACCTGCCATGATTACTGACCATTTGAAGAGGCAGGAACTGCCTCTTTAAGGATATCAACATGGGGAAGAAGTTTGGGTGGCCCCTTTTCAGGTTTCATCTGTGGAGATCTAGAATTAGGTGGTGACGGGTAAGCACGGCGCTTGTGCGTAGGACACGACATTTCGACATCTGTGTGCAGATGTCAGTCCGAGATGCAATGCTAGGAACAGAGATGTTAGGTGGGATCTGAGTAGCATCAGGAGGTGATGTTGAGCGGCCAGCACTAGCTGCACAAGCTGAAACAGATGCAGACGCTGCTGGCAGGACTGATGTTTATGGTTACACAGATTGAACTGCAACAAACTGAGCCAACGCCTCAGAAAAAGTGTTTAGCATTCGCTCAACCGCATTATTAAGGGCTTTTTCCACTGCGGTCACAGTTGAGGCAGTCAAGTTGGACTCAATGTCCCCAACAGAAGCGCGCACGACTAGCGTATGAGTCTTTTGTCCTGTTAAGAGCAGCGTAAGCATCGGCTCTTGAGCACCGCTTCTCTTTGATAATGTTCAAAAAGCTATGCTCTTCTTTACGTTTTGCGCAGTCTGGAATCATCAGCTAAATGAATGTTGCTGCAGAGACAGCAATGAGGCTGCTCTGAGGTGCAGTTATCACCAGAATGACCTTCTCCACATAAACGGCAGGGGGTCTCCGACTTGCATGCTTTTCCGCTATGCCCGAACCGACAGCAGTTGGTGCATTGAAGAAAGCGGGGTTCTAGAGGGTCCACAAGGTAAACAATCGGCCAGAGTTTTAGTTCAGTAGGGCATCTAGAGCCAGCAAAAGTTATTATTACAGACTCAGCAGCAACACGCAAGCCATTTACCTCTCTACTACAGCGGTAGACTGAAAGGACCTCAAGTTCTTCATACTGAAATTCTTCTAGAATTTCTTGCGGGGATGGTGCTGGGTCAACACCACGTACAATAGCCTTGACACATGCAAGCTGTTCGGGAATGAATGCTTTCGCCGGCAATGAGCTGAAAAGTTTGCGCTGAAGTCAGTCAGCAACACAAGCGATGCCTGAGGACTTGCAAACAATGCCTCAGCACCCAAATGGACGCATTTCAGAGATCTTCAGATAATGGGCTGTCAATGATCTTAGCTCCTGTTGACTTAGTTTGGGGGGTTTTCATTTTGTTTGCACCCTCATCGATTGGGACGCGAGCCACGGGAATTGCGTCAATGCCATTTTTTCGAAGGACTCAAGCGGCACGCTTTGGGCTGGCAAGCTGGCAAACCAAGCTGCCAACCCTTCTGGGGAGGTCAACGACATCTCTCAGCAAAATGCACCGTCAGGTTCACATGAACTGCACTTTAACCAACGCCTTGGCCAAACCCCCCCAATGTAGTACGGCCTCTGCAATGATGAACAAGCCGGAACCACCAGGAGAGCCAGAGAACAGCAGCTGCCAGCAAAACACATCAGCCTAGCAAACTTCTTCTTCCTCCCCGTTTCCAGTCACAAATCACAGTTCAGTGACAGTGCTTCATCCTTTTCCGTTGCTCCAGGTATGCTAAGAAGATTCGGGCACTACTGAAGTCGTACCGCATCGAAAGTGAAACCGAGGCTTTCTTCGGGGCTGTGTCCAATCTCAGCAAATATATGAAGGAGAACGACCCTACAGACATGGCCATGGTGCTCGAGAGCCAGGTCGAGCATGTGGTGCGCTGAACGCGCGAGGAGTTTTTCTCTGAGCAGCTCGACGAGGCTCACCAGAATTTGAAGGCCTCCGCCTGGTACCAGGTGAGGCGTACAGCGCTTTCAATCTGGTATTGAGCTGTGCTATCGTCAGTGCACATTGAGGGAATCTGGGCGTTCGAACATACGAGCCGAAAACAGATATCGCTCATGAACGCAACGATAAAGGCTGCCGCTTTATTATCTTGATAACAGTGTCGTAGTCGTGTCGCTTTCTTTGTCCTTCACTTTCTTATTTAGCCATATGTAGAACTTAATGGCCGAAATAGCATCTCGGGGAGGAATACCAGCATCCGCATATTTAACGCGGATGGTGAAGCACGTGGCTTGGAGGACTGACCCCAGTGCCACGGAGCGTTGGCTGTTATGTCTGAGACCATGTTGCAGGGTGTGTTAGCGGTGGCTGACGATAACGGGTGGCCATAGGATGGCCTGCTGTCGCTATCGTCATTAACAGTGCTGTTGTCCCTCGAAGCGACATGCTCGGTAAATCGTATTAATCTGGCGGGCAGCGTCACAATGCAAGATAGGAGGCGATAGATCTGTATTACAAATTAACTTTCATTTGCGGTTGAGTGTGCGTGTCTGCGTGTGCAAATGGAGCCGCTGTCACATCACGCCTTTAAAGGTGAAGGTTCAGTGTCTCCGCAAAAATTTCAGCATCTTCTGAAGACATTTCACTGCGATGTATGTTTTGCCAAAGGTCCATTGTCTCGCTTCGGCGTGGTTCGTGCGACGCGACTGCACACTTAACACCTTACGGCGACTAGTTTAAGGCTAACACCTTGTGGAAGACAAATTGTAAAAAGTATTATGCGGGGTCGGGGAGCAGGTGACGTACGAGCTTCAGTCCTCAGAAGGTGGCATCCAGAGCTTCCCCTGGGTGGTGTCCGATGTGGTCATGGGCATCGTGGTGAACACGTCCTCTTGCCTCCCCGTGCCGGCATCGCGCAACAGCTTCAGCCAACGACTCGGGGCGCTGCTGCTTGGCGTGCCACACCCTGGTGGCGGCGACCAGGGCGGCGCACAGCACGGCGACACGCAGGTGCTGACCAACCTGCTCAGGCTCATGTACGACTGGATCGACTCCAGTCGCGAGTTCCTCTTCGTCAAGGACGCAGAGGAGTTGGGCCTCTACAAGAATATCATGCGCGAGGCCTGTGTCAAAGTGCGTGGCGCCAGCAAAAGAGCTGCTTTGGGTGGATTTGCTGGGCTACGAGACCACAGAGTAGACCTACAAGCTAGAGGGCTGGGCTCCTTTATGAGCTTCGTGCATAAGGCTCTTCTCTGCATTGCCGTTTGCTGGCTAGGGTTCGCCATCCAATGGCCATGAGAAGCGGTATAGAGGCAGCAATGTGGTTCGCCTGCTCGAACAAAACTCAGTCTGTTTTTTAAACAGACACGTATCATACAGCTACATGTGGCAGCTTTGAAAGGAGGCGCCATGCGGTGTTTTATGGGAAGCTTGTGAAGTGTTGGCGTTTTGTCTCGTGTTCTGACATCAAAGCTGCGTCGACGGTCTACCAGCATGATGATCACATTGTACATCGGCATAAGCACCAATTTGTGTTGATTGTGTGGTATGAATATAAAGTTTTAACATAGCACCTACGTACTGCGCATATACCTGATAAGCTATGCTTGGCTAGCGTAAAGTAGACACAACTGCATTAGACAACCGGCTGGTACGATCACGACTTGGATAGTATGTCTCTGCTGTCATAACTGAGTAATAACAAACAGTCATGCTACACTGACGATTTCTCCTGCCTTATGTTCGGCTTTTTTCAAACAAACGGGAAATGCGCACGATCGGGCGCTTAACAAGGATTGAGGTTTATTTTGTGAAAGTCCCGAGATCTTAAGTAGGTTGAGAGGGTATTTACAAGCTCCTCCAAGACATTTCGCACGCTCCCAGTGTGAAGTGAAGGCGACTCTATGTGGTAACACAGTAAACGAATGTCATCGCTCTACCCAGAAAAACGTATTCATAGATAAATGCACTTAAGGATTGTGTGCCATCCTCAGCGTGGGGGAGTTATCGGCAGAGGCTCACTATTCACCTCCCATTGCAGGTGTCCCGCTCCCTCTCGAGGGACATGCCGCCGCACAAGCTGGTGATCCTGTGCCTGCGCTTTGCGTGCGCATGGTGCCTCAAGATCTTCCAGGGCGGAAGCGACGGGGAGGTCATCTCCAAGGAGTGCCGGCGCCGTTACCGGCTGGGACACCTGGCCCTGATCACGCTCAACCGGTTTTCCATGTCCGGCAACCTGACCTACCTGAAAAGGGCACCCGAGGGGTGTGCCTCCACAGAGCTGATCAAGTATATTTCACACCTTTATTCTAAACCGGAGTGACGTCGCTTGAAGAACTGAATGAATCCATCGACGTCAAGGGGCATTTGCCCCTAACGCTGTGACGTTGCCGAACTCGCCTGTAAAACCTGTAAACAACCAGTGTTTGGGTTCAGTGCTGCTTTTGTTGCGATCTAGCGCTTTGCGTTTAACCAGCTAAATGTAGTAAAACATTTGTATTGGTTAGATGTCATTTCCGCACTATTCGTTTTGCTCGGCGTAAAACAAAGGCATGTACGCTTCAGCGCCGAACCGTCCGTTGCCTGCCGCTTGCCTGCTTGCACCCGAAATTGCATGACACAATGTTTTCGCTCTTGAATCTGCACCAAACGTGCTTTCGCCGCTTCTGTTCATTAGAGAATATTTGCCTTTATGAGGCGCTTGTCAGCGATTCGCGGCCGGCACAAATCAAGGCACAGAGCACGAGCACAAACGAGGGCACATACGCTGTTGCAATTACTGTGCATCTGGGTCGTCTAGGAACCAATACGAATTAATTTACTCACGATTTTTCAGTTTTTGACACGTATGCGGCGTTGGGTAGCGTGCGCTTACTGTTAGCCTGATGCTTCGTCCAACGAGGCCGCATTAAATCAGTAAATGAGATTAACACAATATGTCAGGTGCAGATTGAGGCGCTCATTAGAGTAACTGGATTGATATATTTGGACTTTTTTGTTTTCTTGCCTGCTTTGTTCATTGTTTTCATTCTCGAGCCGGAAATGTGGGGCTAATTCCAATAAAAGCTTCATGTGCAGGCTCATTTCGAAGACAAGAGCTTCGAACTAAACCGCGCTGACGGATGGATGTCACGGATCTCTCCGGAGAACACTCGGATGAAAGAATGGACTATTCGACGAGTGTACCCACACAATCGCACATTTAATATACCGTACGCGGCACACACACTAGAACACAAAACTAACAAAACTAACACAAAACACAAAGACCATAAATACACACGACCCGGGCACACTGCTACCAGCGTCTACTACCAGTGTTCTACTACTAGCGGTCGGCGTTCGTGCTCACGGTTGGTTCGGTGCGGCTGCGGCATTGTATGGATCCACTAGCCGGCGTCGAGGTGGCGCTCGGCGTGCTTGGACTGGCGTTGCTGGCAGCATTGCTGGCTGCGTCGTATAAGCTCCCAGTCCAAGCGCCCTTGGAGGAGATGCCGATGTTGTTGGCGTTGGGGCCACCACCCGTCTGGGTAGCAACAGCGCTGGAGACACCCATGGCCGTAGCAGGTGGTAGCGTCCTCCGTTGACTCCCCGGAACGGGCTCCGGCACGGCAGGAGGGGGAACAGCAGAGAAGCGGAGACTCTGGCAGGTCAGGGACACATCGGCTGGAAGAGAGCGACGCCGGCTACTGCTCCGGTGAGCTCGCGTTCTTCGACTCCGCATCGTGAACTTCCTGCCGTGCCTGAGCCCGTTCCGGGGAGTCAACGGAGGACGCTACCACCTGCTACGGCCAGGGGTGTCTCCAGCGCTGTTGACACCCATCCGGGTGGTGCCCCAACCCCAACAACACCGGCATCACCTCCACGGGCGCTTGGACCAGGAGCTTGCACGACGCAGCCAGCGACCCCGCCAGCAACGCCAGCCCAAGCACGCCGAACGCCGAACGCCGCCTCGACGCCGGCTACGGGAGCCATACAACGCCGCAGCCGCACCGAACAAACCATGAGCACGAACGCCAACCACGAATAGTAGAACTCTAGTAGTAGACGCTGGTAGCAGTGTGCCCGGGTCGTCTGTATTTATAGCCTTTGTGTGTTGTGTTAGTTTTGTTAGTTTTGTGTTCTAGTGTGTGTGTCACGTAGGGTGTATTAAATGTGCGTTTTTGTGGGTACACCCGTCGCCTAGTCCATTCTTTCAGTCCGAGTGTTCTCTGGGGAGATCCGTGACAGTGTCATTAGACCGCCTTTGTTCCCTCACCTACTCAAGACTCTGCTAGCTTCCGGTCTCAACCCTTTTCGTTAGCCTCCATGCATGCTTCTGCCCCATGGGTGAGTACCGGTGGGATGCAGCTGTTGTGTTTATTTTTCTCTTGAGGGATATAGGCGAGCTGCTCTACACGATCTGATCGTACGTGCCATATGCGTTCCGCCCCATTCTTACTCTTCTCATGATGCGGATCAGCGGTGACTGCTTGCCTTATACGTAGACGTCAGGGCAGGTAGTTACCGCTACGCTGGGTGCCAGACTTGAAAGAATCAAACTTTCCCTTGAAACGCCTCCTTTCCGAAGAGAAGCTTTTTGAGCACCATCAACTTTGTTGCACATTCACGAAAAGAACCAGTAGTCATTGCATTACACAAAAAAATGAGGATGGAACTCTACGGCATCAACTGCGGGGACAGTACTAATTACCCTATGCTGGACGTGATTAAAGCTGCAGCTGTTTTTTACAGGGTTTCATTGGCGCGTAAGCAACTGAGGTTGTCATACGACAACTGCACGTTTACTGTACGTCTTGTTTTCCGTTGAAAATTCATGTTTTAGCGTCACTATAACGCCTTCAAAATGTTGAGTCCGTGCTGTAGCTTGAAGGAAAATAGCTCAATCTTCTTCCGTGAAAGTACCACCAGCAAACCGACGGCACTCGAACATCGCCACTGCTGACGGTTGTGTGTAAGTGGCATACTCTAGGTATTGAGTGCAGTTCTAAGTTTAGTAAGAAGGTTACCAGCTTTTATTCTATCACTTAGTAAAAAAGCTGCCTATCAAAGAACACAAGAGAAAACTGCCGGCTGTGAAAACATATTTCTGTAGAATTTCTGTGCATGACATTAGAGAATATTTTCTGTAGTATTGTGTTGTTCCTTAGAGTAGCAACAGAACCACTACAAAATCTACAATACTAGTGAAAGTCAGTCACTGCGAGAAAAGATTTTTTTTTTCGAATTTCGGGCACGATTCTATAGTTTTTTTTCGACTGGGTTTGCAGTCGAAGAGGCCTGTTTTAATGAAAGCCCCTCGTATCCGAAATGCATGACCTTCTGGGCAAACGAATAGACGGCATCCGTCTACCGGAGTTATAAACAGTATAAATAAACGAAGCGTCAACTTTTCCTGTTAAAAACGTGTGCGTAACTTCCGCTGAAAAACTTTAATCCAAATGTTGCAGAACTGATAGATGCAAGAATGTGCACAATAATATGCGCACGTGTTTGTAGTGACGATCAATGTTCTGGTCCCTTTGAGCCGATGTACACACATGTTTAGAACGTTTGAGGAGCCTGCTCTTCAGTGCTTGAGCGATATCTGCAGTTTGCCTCTGGGTTCGGGATTAGCCTGTCTGAGCGTGCTGCCATAGACACCTAATTTAATGCGTGTTTTCTGCGTTCACATAGTGCGTTGGATATTATAACACAAAGATCACCGCGGGGTGTTCACCTAAGACCGCAAAATATATATTTTTATCGCGCAAATATTGCTTTCTGCATAAGAGGGTTAAAGAACAGAAGGGGCAGTTCAGAAGCAGGATCTGTCATGTCCAGGAGGACCCGACCTCAGGCGTCAGAGCAGCATAAACCCGGATACTCCTCAACGCCACGTCCTCACGGCGAGCTGAACCGCCGGGAAGATTGAATCCACGCAGTCGAATTCAAGCACGCGTGGAGCGGCAGAGAAATTCCTTTTTAGACAGTACGGCAATTTACAGTTCAATTTCTTCTCTCATGCTTTTCGGTTTTGGTTTCTTCAGCCGAACGATGGCTGTGACGTGTGGTTCAATTCTGCGTCGGTGATGCGCGGAGGGGCTGCAATATTAATGCTGATCCGTTGTTTTCAGGCCCTAAAACATTTAAAACAGAACTCTTCAAGATCTATACAACAAACGCCGAATTAGCAGTTATATTGCTGTTTTTCCGTGCCGCACGTGACGTGGGGTTCTACTGCGCGTCGCAGCCGTCGTTCGGTTGATGAAACCGAACCATTGTGAAGAAAATTTCAATTAAAATTTGTTTAGTGGTCGTGGGCGAACACTACGGGGTGCTCTGTGGATAAAAATCTCTAGGGCATCTTTGGAAAGAAGAAAACACTCAAGCGAAAATGCGTTGTTTATAAAGTCATTTAACGCATCGGATTTCAGAGGCCGCCTTTCGCTTTGCGCATTGTTCGCTGCCGGCATAGCGTTGCCGGCATATCCAGGCATAACTAGAGGGAGAGCTGGCGGCGCTACAAGTCAGCCTATGTGCATAGGCGCAGGAATGCCGGGAAGATGACGTTTCTTACTTGCCTTGGCTGGTCTTCGGCATAAAAAGTGGATTTAGCCGTAACAATACGACTCTTCTCAAAGTAGTCCTCGAAGAAATGCTGTAAAAGCTTCCTTATTACCCTAACACACAACTTTCACTTGCGTTAAATCTATTCAAGAAGCGAAAAACGCAGTATTGAATGAATTTAATTTGTGTAAAGAGGTGAGAATCGCGTTTCAACTACTAATTTTGAGGTAGAATTCATGCTTTCGGCCTGACACTGGCCGAGCCAAGAAGGAGGCCTCGTCTTCCCGGCGTTCCCGTGGTGGAATAAGTGCTCTTTAAGAAACACGCATGGGTGGTGGCGCCAGCTTTCCCTCTAGGTAGTATTTAGAAACTACGGCTGCCGGGGCCTCAGTTTCTAACAGCCGAAAAAGCACTGCGTTATGTACGATGCGCGCAGCCACTCACAAATAGTGCGTCCGGCAGCGAAATAGGCGCGCAGCAACAGCCGGCCCCGGAAGGCGACAAAAGGTAACGAACCACACTCCTTCTCGAACCGGGAGGCCAACGGCGGATGTCGCTCGAACTCTCTAGAGAGGTTCGTCGACAAGCGTGCCATCACAATGATGCATCAAACTCGTCCGACGCGGCAGCTCCACTGTGCCAGCAAAGTTAATGTGCACGTACCCGAAGCAGCGAGGAGAGCGGCTGCGCAGTGGGTGGTGACGGAGTCGGCGAGGTTGGCATGGCGGGAAACACGCTCTCGAATATAATATGGCGGCTCTGGAAGTGGCAGCCACGGCGCGAGGCGTGTCCCGGAGCGCCTCGAACAGCGTGTCCCGCACGCGGGCCAGCGCCTCGTGAACGCTGCGCCTCCTGTCGGCGGGCGAGATCCGCGAGGTGTCAGCGCCGTTGAACACTTGGTGTGCTGGGTACCACTCTTCCCTGCGTGGTACAGTGCCAAAGATCTCTTATGCGATGATGCAGACCCCATTAATTTGAGTGCAGCGATTGATGCATGCTTATACCCTGGCGTCGTGCAACCTTAACATGCCGTCGTTCTACCGCAGAAGGAGGAAACAGGTGAAAAGAGAAGAGTGCAGAAACTGTGCCATTAAAAGAAAAAGAAACAAAACACTATTATGACCACATGATTAGATTAAAGCTATGCACATTAACAGATATAATTAAGCGGACATGTGAAAGGAACAGTGACAAAAGAGCCAGGGTCGGCTTTATGCGGAAAAATCTATTCAAGGAGGTTCGAGTGGACGGTTTCATTTGTACAATGAATTACATTTTATCACGAAAAATAGTACTTCAATAAATTTCTCATGCAAAATTTCTCGCTGATGGTGGGAATACCAAACTGGAGAGGCCGCACTGATTTGGCATAACGTGAAGTACATAAGCGCTCTTCCGATACCGCGGTGTGATGGCGAACTTGCGTTTTCGGCTACAGCGGTAGCTGTGGACAGTTTGGGCGAGATGCAATAGCTGTATCTTGCCGTTACTCACCTATGGGGCGGAGACGTGGAAGCTGGCGAGAAAGACTTCAGCTTAAGTTAAGGACAACGCAGCAAGCCATGGAAAGAACAATGATAGGTGTAACGTTAAAAGAACGGAAGCGGGCAGAGTGGGCGAGGGAACAAAGGCAGGTTCATGACATTCCAGTCGAAATGAAGAGGAAGAAATGGGATTGGGCAGGGAATGTACTGCGAAGGCAAGATAAACGGAGTGGATTCCAAGAGAAGGCAAGCGTAGCAGGGGGCGGCAGAAGGTTAGGTGGGCAGATGAGATTAGTGAGTTTGCAGGCATAGGGTGGGCGCAGCTGGCAGAGGACAGGGTTAATTGGAGAGACATGGGAGAGGCCTTTGCCCCTTAGTGGGTGTAGTCACGCTGCTGATGATCATGGTGGTTATGCACTGAGTGACACTTTAGCACTCAGTTATCGTAACGTCATGACAACACATATACGCCACGAAATCCGTGTTCAGTTACCGGTACGTGCGGCTTCAACTCAGTTTTTTGCTTATCGACGTTCCATATTGTAAGTGCAGGGCATGACCGTTCAGTTCAACTGGCGCCTCTGTGGGAGCTTTTGTCATGTCCAGTCCAGCGCATGGCCGGAAATCTTAAACAGTTAGACTGTTCTCTTTTTTCGCTTTTCGTGCAGTCCATTCTGCGTCAGTTCCAGTCAGTGCACTGTGCTGTACGTCACGTATGTAGCCACCAAATGCGCACGAACCGGCTAAGAAACAATTCCAGAAGCCACAGCTTCAGCCAGCCAATCAGAGTCTAACCATTAAAGCATCCCGCACTGTCTGACGTGATTGCTCGAATGACGTCATATGCAGGCATATACAATGACGTTTTAAAAATTCGGCACGGAATCAGCGGGTGCCAGTTGTAGCCGCCACTTCTGTACACCAGTTTTAAGCCAGGAGTAAGTTACACAGGCTTCAAAAGCGAACCATTTACTCAATTTCCGAATGCAGAATAAAGACCAGAGCATGGTTTCGATGTAATTAAAAACGGTACCGCGTGAAGGAAGCCAGCGGTCGCCAAACTAGGAGATTGTGGGTTCAGATTCAACCGGCAGCATGTTTATTCTTCTGCTTTCGAACCAATTATCTTTCAGCGATAAAATGTGTACACTATTATTCCCTTACTGATCAGCGCCGCTATTAAAAAAATTATGTACATTCCCCTATGCTTCTTGGTGCTGTAGACTGTTGGCTTCCTTCATATGTGTCATAACAATCCCCTCATTTCCATTCTTTTGTCTACTCAGCAGTACCGTGAATTACATGCAGTATGCAGTTAAGGGTGCCAGCGTACAATTCCCGCTGTGTAACTGTGAGCATGGCTACGGCGGAAAGAACGAGCGCGGAAACAACGTCAAGTAACTACAATGTGCAGAGGTGCTTTCGGCATTTTCCTTTACCTTAGAGCAGCGCGTATTCAAAGCGATCCCTGACTGCACAATTCTGTTTTCGCAATTAATATGAATGCACAGTTCGAAGTCGCTCAAGTTTTAAAAACGCATTCAAAAGCAATAACAGTTAACACTGGTTTTGAATAAAATAAAATTTTAAGCCTTGCTATTGGAATGCCTGGCATGCTTTTCAAAAATTAAGCCTTTGGAAACTTACTTGCTGCCGTCCTCTATGCTGACGTTTCCTTCATCTTCGAAAGCTTGAACTGCGGACAATGAATGAGTAATCGGTCACTCAATTCACTCAAATTTCCGCATGGGTCGAGCTCCAAAAGCACATCTTAAAACGACGGATGAGGACCCGTGTACAGGTAAAATGTTAGTAGTTGTCACCTTGCACCGTTACAATAGTAGTCGCTTTTTCGCCCCGTGGTATGGCCGGAAGGAAAGTTAAAAGTTGTTTATCGCTTCACAAAAATAGTAGCAGGGATGAGCAGCATATATACAATAAAATACACTGCACTTCATTGCTCCTCTCCAAACGAAAGAACAGGTTCCTCACGTTGCTCGCAGCATCGTTCCAATTTGCAGCGGGCAACGTAACCACTAAACCATTATAATTAGAGGGTTGGGTTATGGGAGCTTAACGTCCCAAAGCGACTCAGGTTATGAGGGACGCGGCAGTGAAGGGCTGCTGAAAATTTCGACCACCGGGGGTTCTTTAACGTGCACTGTCATCGCACAGTTCACGGGCCTCTAGAATTTTTCCTCCATCGAAATTCGACCGCCGCGGCCGCGATCGCACCCGCGACTTTCGGGCCAGCAGCCAAGCGCCATAACCACTAAGCCACCGCGGCGGGTTGTTATAATTAGAATCGATGCTTTTAATTATATTAGGCTATCGAAAAGATAAGTCGGGGCGAGCATTAAGCGGCACCAGAAGAGGCAATGTTAGTATAGTCGGATACAATTTAAGTGTGCAGTGAAGCTCCGCCCATATTCACGACAGCCTCACAGATTTCCTCCACGACAAAAAAGTATAGCCCGTTGTTAAAACATTTCTTGTTGCCTAAACAAAAAACTAATCGCAAGAAAAAAATTATGGGAGCTATAATTTTGATACATCGCTTGTTTAATATAGTCAAACGTTAAAAAGTTGATTTCGTTTACTGTTACGATGGGCCAGCGGAGTAATACAGTACGCCGCGGACCGTGGCCCAGTTTTAGCAACTGCTGTTTTTTTAAGTTGTATCCTACTATAGATGAGCACGATTTTGAGGCCTGCTAGCGGCGTTATTCGGTCTCGCTCACTACATGCGGAATGCGAAACTTGTAACAGAGTTGAATGAAGCAGGGTCCTCTCGGTCCAAAAATGCGGCTTGCACCTGATTGGTACATCATTCTTTGTAAGGCCTTAAGGTGCGTAGAGGCACGGCTTATGGTGTTGAACGTCATAAAACTACGGGTGGGGAACGGAAGAAACCGTAGTGAAAGGTTCCAGAATGTATTTTTCCCCATTTGAAGCACTTTATCTCTGCGTTGTCAGCTTGGCTCCAAAAAAAAAGCTATTTTCTACTTGCGTAATGCCAGTTCAAGGGGTGTAAGTGCATACAAAGGTGCCAGTTCTTAGGAAGGTTTACATCAGAAAAAGACGAGCACCTTGCCGCACTGTATTTACCAACAATATCAAGTATGCACAGCCGCAATCTGCAATTCGCAGCGTCTGCGTTACTATGCACCACAAAAGCAAAAACTAGCAAAAACGATGCCACAAAACCTGGTGATACTGCAATTACACATTGGAGCGAAAACTTCGTTGATGACGCATGAGACAACGTGTGTCGTAACAGAAAAATTGACTGCCTAGGAATCGTACCAGTATAATGGGCACCCCAGAGCAATAGACCACAGCTGCTCGCGATGAGCTCGACACACACGGTCGCTCTCAATCTGCTGCTGGCCGCTGGCCACGTTGAAGCCGCTGATAGCGCCCGAGGGGGTTGGTAGCCACGTAAACGGACAACGATTGCAAAAAAAAAGAACAGCGGCGTGTCTTCGGTGATACAGGCATTCCGAGCGCCTACCACACTATATAGATGCTCTCCCTCTAAGTCGTCGTTGCACTCTGAACATAAAATACTCAAAAGTGCAACGTAACAAAGCACTTAAACATCACTGAAGCTGACTAACCGTTTTCCTTCCTCTTCTCGAATCATTCTCCTGCATGCTTTGGTTGTAGTTATACTAGCATAGGCATTGATACTAGCATATAAGGCATTGATATACATGGATCCCCATCCGGTATTCTCCTGCCGGCGCTGAATAATTTATAATCGTATTTCTTTGTCGTGCTGTTTCGGTTTCAGCGGCCGAATGAGGACTGTGGCGTCAAAGAGTGGTTTTGTCACGTGAGACATAAAAAAACTACAATATAATCGCTCCTTCCACATTAGTTGTCATTCCGGCTCTTGAGGAAGGCTGCCTGTAAACACTGAATAGAATTAAAACGATGAAGCAGTGATTATAAAACCACTCATTCACGTCGCAGCCATCATTCGGCTGTTGAAACCGAAACCGAAACAGCATGACTGGTTAAATGTGATTATGAAATATTTAATGGTCGTGGGTGGGTACCACATGGTGATTCATGTGTAGTAATGTCTTTCGCGTAATTGTAGAGAAGAAAACGTGTCACCAAAATTAGGTGCCTATACTCCAACACATGTCAGCGTTACGGCTATCCATGCACACCGATACACCAATATAGACTGTCGCTGTTGGCAACATAAATTTAATGTGCGCACACGACCTCACAAGCAAGGCCATGTCTATTACCATGAAGCTTATCCTGCTACTCACCAGAAATGTCTGCGCTGTTCGGAACCCCTTGGAGGCGGGGAGTGACGGGAGTTCCGTTTGGAGCGCTGGCTGCAAGCTCGTGTGAACATGTCTGGGAAAACATCCTTTCGTTCGACGTATGGAGGATGTCGACGCTGATCCCAACTCCTCGCGGTGTGCTCCTCTGCTGCTCGTCTGTGCGCGCCATGTCAGTCTGCGCAGAGACGGAAAGGCACATGAGGCGCAAAAACCTACTAAGAAAAAACTTCATGGGGCGATCAGACATCTTATGCAAGAATTTTGCGAAAGCAGTTGCAATTACCCTCCATGATTACTTTCCGATTCTCTGACTCTTCGCACACGTGTCATGTGACCTTCTCTGCCCCGCCCGCGACACCCACACGGGAGAGAGGAGGTCCCATACAGGTACGCCTGGAGTGACGTGCGCTGGGGGCGGGGGGGGGGGTGGGGGGCTGCTTTTGCGCTTGCCAGACAAGTGCGTTTGAAAAGCACGCATCTTTCGGGGGCCAAATGAGCCATAGCGGCGAGGGTAATAGCGGTATAGAAATTGTAAAAACTGATATGGCCAGTACGACCAGTCTGCTAAAAGTTTAAAAGTTACAAAGTTGACCATCAAGAATAAGTTAAAAGCTTGATAGTAACAATCCTTGCCTCTTTTCTGATGTCCGCAAAAAGAGATATTACTATGCCGCGAAACTCAGGTTTATAACTCGGAAAGATTATTTGTTTGAAAAATTGGCTGGGGACCTTCATAAACACGACTGCGAACCCAGTAAAAAATTTAGTTGCATAGGTGAAACGTGTGCAACAGTTTTAAAAATGAATTGAATTTCGAAATGACAAGTTATGGATATCGCAGTGGCACGCTTTAAATACCTGCGTCGCTTTGTCGGTAGTGGTCGGCCGAGAGCATGGAAACAGCACAGTGACGTGCACGTGTAGGTCATCGTACTTGTGGCAGCCGCAGCTAGTGGCGGACACTACTGGCAGGGGCTGCTTTTTCAGCGGCTTTCCGGAAGCCGCGGAACAGGAATCCTCCACGGCCTGGGTGCCCTCTCCCATTGCCGATTCCCTTTTGTTGGCCGCAAACGTGGTCAACAACTGCTGCCTCAGCTCATCCCTCAGCTGGTTGGGGCCGGCAGCGGCTTTCGGAGTCCGGCTCATTGCACGGTGGCTACCAGGGGGGTCCTCAAGTACCTGCGAGTGGTTCTCGGCGGCGATGGTGAATCTGCTAGGTACTAGCTTGCCCCGAGGACCAGGCGTTCTCTTTGGCTTGACAACTGCAGCGTCCGGTAAAAAGAAGCTATTAGTTCTGACCCAAAAACCTTTGCAAATAACCACATCGTCTCCCAACCACCGCAGGGGTAGAGAGCCAGGGCGTCATCCCCAGTTAATCAAATACCTAAAATGATTAGCGTCCATGCCGACTAGAGCAATCAGTCACGGGGGAAACCTATTCGGTGACGCGTTCTAGAGCTCACAAAATGATTGCCCTATATTAAACAATCACTAACATCGATTACACTGAACTGAATCTAGAGTAGAACCAAGCGCAAAAAATTCCAGGCTACCACCGGAGATGCTGAGAGTTACCGCACGAGTTAGTCACTTGACTGGCATATGAGGCCGTAAAGCATCTGCCTTAGCAGATTTGGGATGTAACGTGGCATAACTGGGGTATATAACGTGTGTGGTCGTGGCTATAAATCACGCTGTTGTGCGATTGAGTGACAAGCCACAGCAGATCCAGGGGTATTACACAGGGGCTGCCAAAGCCCAGCATCAGTGGCTTTGGGGGAGGCTTAAAGGTTAATATATCCTGTCGGGCAGTGTGGGTAATAGGTCTGTGCGCTTGGCGAGGCGGAACGTCATGAAATTGACCAATGGCTCTAACACAATAGGCGTTGTAGGAGTGGCGCGACCAGCAACGCTCGTTCTGAACAGTCATGTTTCATTTGGGGATTTTTGCGCAAGGTCAGCAAATGTAAGAACTTAAATCGTCTCAATTTTTGAAACTGACGGTGTTTTAAAGCTGGTGCAGCGAATAAAGTCCCCAAACGGAAATTTTTGCTCCAAAAGAGGGAATTTTCGCTTACGCCAATGAACATCAGGTTCTGAAACCAAATGTCCAGCTTTGCGCTGGCAGAGATAATTTGCTCTGGCAAAGACAAACTCAGTTTGAACCGCATTGCTGCTGCGATCGAGAAGCCACACTGAATTCTGAGGTAAGCCTGAACCAGAGTGGTGGCATAACGCTGGTGCAAAAAGATGATTTCCAGTTGAGCACGCGTTCCATTGACAAGCTATGAGGCTCAAGCAGACTCGGCAGCTTCGAACCACCTCCGCTTGCTAATTAGAGCTGACGCGAACTTGCACCCTCATTCGAAGCCAGTGCCGAGTAAACCGTTCCTTTATCGGGCGTTACGAGAGCAAGCTCCCCTCAACTGCACTTCGTCGCGCTGAACAGACGGATAGCCCTGTCCTGCCTACTTCGCCTAGAGAGCATCGCCCGCGGTGAGTGCGTAGCCTCAACCTCCACAAACAGTCAAAGTAGTTCGCCCTCCGAATAGGCAGCGAAGCACTGCGAAAGACAAAGAAAGGAAACGACGGGCTCACCTACTTGCGTCGAGTCACAGCCACGAAAGAACAAAGCCGATCGGTCGCACTGCGCTGGCACACTGCTGCGCGTGGGAAGCGCTGGTGCTCTCGCGATGCTCGCGCGCTGCTCGCGCTCCTCGAGCAGGGCATAGAACGAATAATTGGTCGTCGAAGACGAAAACGTTCTGAGAGAGTTTGCGACCGTTGATGATGATGATTACCTAACGCCAAGGTGTCATCTTTACTAGCTTTTTTTAATTATTTGAGGAAGCCTGCAGCATGCTTATGCGGGAGGGAAAAAACAACGACTTCACATTTAGAGCTCTGTCAAGTCACAGGTCAGTGAACCCGAGTCTGTTTTAACAATGAACCCTTAACAAAACAAGAAAGACTTATTAAACAAACTGAACTAAAGGTGACATTCACTTCATTTTGTCAGATGTATTATCATCATTTTGAGACACATTGTAAGCCGTCCACAACAGCTGATCTGCTATCTGAAGGTAGTTCATCTGGAGGAAACGCCGCCATTCATAACTTCTGTTTCACTCTTCACAAACCCGCTTGGCGGGTCAAGAATAAGTGGTTCACTGTCATCGTCATTACCACATTTTATTTGAATTTCACCTCAGTCCACACGAGACAAGAAATGGCTGGCGGTTTAGCATTACTAGGCACAATATATTGTGCATTAGCACGGCTCTTTGCAGGGGGCACCACCGTCACTACTTCTAAGCTCGATTGTGGTGTCCACTGACCCAAGGAGCCAATTGTGAGCCTTGATCTCCTCAAAATCAACGGAGTCTAAGCCTTCCGTAGGTTTTGCGAAAAGAAGAGATGCATAACTGCCTCAATGTGCAGGCGGACGGCACCGACTACTCAAATCGCGACTGAGGTGTCCACTGACCCCGTGAGCCAGTCACACCTGGAGTTCCCGGGTTCGAACCCGACGGCTGCGTTTCGATGTAGGCGAGGCGCAGGGGCGCCTGTGAGCTGTGCGATGTCAGTGCGCGTTAGGGATCACCAGGTGGCCGAAAGTTTTCCGGAGCCCTCCACTACTGCACCTCTTCCTTCCTTTCGGCGCGCTTCGGGTGTCGCCAATAAGTGAGAGGGGTACTGTGCCGTTTGCTTTCCGCAAAAACGAATTTTCTAAATTTCCAGAATCTTGCGGAATTTGTGGCACAAGTGATTCCTACGACGGTGAACAAATCTCGTATTGCTTTAAAATCTGCTCGCCTATTCAGAGGTGGTATTAAGGTTTTCATCTCCTCAGCAGCACAGTGTTGAGGAAGTTTGAGGCGCCATATTTGAAGAAGTACGAGGACACTTTCGGCGGCTTTGCTGTAATACCAGCAAACTTGGGTCGTTTCGGTACATAACGTGGTTGTCGCTATATGTTCATTATTAGATAATAATTGGTTTTTTGTGGGAAAGGAAATGGCGCAGTATCTGTCTCATATATCGTTGGACACCTGAACCACACCGTAATGGAAGGGAGAAGGAGGGAGTGAAAGAAGAAAGGAAGAAAGAGGTGCCGTAGTGGAGGTCTCCGGAATAATTTCGACCACCTGGGGATCTTTAACGTGCACTGACATCGCACAGCACACGGGCGCCTTAGCATTTTTCCTCCATAAAAACGCAGCCGCCGTGGTCGGGTTCGAACCCGGGAACTCCGGACCATTATTAGATGCCACAGCAGTTCGTGGGTGCGTCGAATATGTGAATTGTAAGGTCTGATGATACTGATCCGGAGTTCCCGGGTTCGAACCCGACTGCGGCGGCTGCGTTTTTATGGAGGAAAAACGCTAAGGCGCCCGTGTGCTGTGCGATGTCAGTGCACGTTAAAGATCCCCAGGTGGTCGAAATTATTCCGGAGCCCTCCTCTACGGGACCTCATTCTTCCTTTCCTCTTTCACTCCCTCCTTTATCCCTTCCCTTACGGCGCGGTTCAGGTGTCCAACGATATATGAGACAGATACTGCGCCATTTCCTTTCCCCCAAAAACCAATTATTATTATTATTAAGGTCTGTTGATATCGGCACATATAACATTGCGAAATTAGCAGACTATTTGCATGGTTGAGTGCGGAATATCGTGTAGGAGCACTCGAGTTCGCTGGTGCTGGAAAATTTGTTGTCGGGGAAAGCGAATTGCGCAGTGCATGTTTTACATATCGGCGGACGCGTGAATCGCTCCGTAAGGGGAGAAACAGAGAAAACTTTATTGTCAGTAAGAAGATGGTGCTCTTGGGTTTCTTCAGCCGATTTAGGTGGCCGGCAGTTTGTCTGTCGGCGACTTGCTACGCTCTTGTCTTGGCCCGATACTGAACGTCTGGGTCCGGGCTGGCGAGAATAGCTTCCAAATTAACCCAAAGATCATCCAGTATCAAAGGTCAATGAAATCATCCAGTATCAAAGGTCAATGGTCAACTCAAGGTCGGAGGTCAAAGATCAACTAAAGTTCATGCGTCAGTGTCAGGGGTCATGGGTTCCACACCATAACTGTACCACATATGGTCTTACACGGCCAACGTGTTTGGGCTGAAGGTCGTTAAAGGTCATTCTGCGGCCTACGCGACTACTTTACCTAACGAAGAGAAGCTTTTCACCTCAACATTTTCGGCCACCTGGGTATATTTATCGTGCGCTGGCATCGCACAGCGCACGGGCGCCTTCGCGTTTCGCCTCCGTCGGAACGCCGCCGCTGCAGTCGCGTTCGAAACCCGGGATCTCCTGATCAGAAGCCGAGCGCTCTAACTACTGAGCCACCACGGCGGGTACGTCGCCTGTGCATACGCGTTTCTGCTGGGATCTGAGTGTGCACAGAGCTGTTTTCTGCAACCCTGCGCGGTGTGTGTGTGCAATAAGAACTGGTGTGTGCGGAACGTACTGCTGCTGCTGTTGCTGATAGGAAGAAAAGGAAAGTGCACGGGCCTGCCTCCTGGCTCAAGCCGAGCCACGCTTGCTGCTGCGTGCTGAAAGTAGGAGAGGTATAAGATAGGAGAGGAAGAAAAAACAGAAAGAAAATGTGCGCTCTAATATGCCCCGGGCCGTTCCCGGAGGCAGTGCAATACCGGGCAAACCAGCGCAAGAGTGCTTCATGCCGAGCATACCGCCATATTCCAAAAGTAAATTTAATATCTTGGGTCCAGGGACCCGCAGTAAATATTAAATCAGGTATCAGGTATGGTGGTGACAGATTAAATCTAGTGATAGCATCATTGGCTCAACTAATTGGGGGGGGGGGCATGATTGCCTACTTGGTTATGAAAAAAAATTTTGAGCAACCGCTCATCGTACAGCGTTCCGGGTGTTGTGACAGCACTTCTCTTTCTGTATAGATTAAATGTTTTAGTCAAGTTTGAGGCTATATCTTGCGACAGGGGTTCGGACCAATGACATATGCACCTTCATTTGCATGCATTAAGGCGCGCTTGAGGTGCCCAGCGAGATGTGAGAGCTACTGCGACCTTTCCTTTCTTAAAACGATGCGCTCGGCTACTGATTCGGCGTACCCGGGTTCGAACCCTGCTGCGCCGGCCACATTTTGAAGGACGCGAGGCGCAGAGGTGGCTGCGTGCTCAGCGATGTCGGTGCACTTTAGGGATCCCCAGGAGGTTGCAATTATTCCGGAGCCCTTCACTACTCCATCTCTTATGTAGCGGGAGCTACACTATGCTACCGGTCGAACATTTCGCGGTACACGCGAAAGGCAAGTTGTGCGCATGCGCCGACCATGGTACATGGGGAGGAGGCCAGTTGTACGCATGCGCCGTTACCATGGCAACCGGGGAGGAGGAGTGGGTGCGCCGCGCGCTTCGTCGCCGCCGTCGCCGCTTTTTCTTCCGGAGTCCCTCTTTTATCCCTTCCCTTATGGCGCGGCTCAGGTGTCCGCCGATATGTGAGACATATACTGCGCCAATTTAGATTCTTCGGCGGGCGCTCGAAGCGAGCGCACGTGTTTTCTAGCTCTCTGCTCCTTCGGACGCTGGGCCTAAGGCTTCGCGGCGTTGCGGGGTCTCCCCATGGAGGCCACAGACACCGTGAACGAGCGAAGGCCTGTGTTCGGCGGTGATAATGAGCAACGCAGGGCAGGCCGCTCACGCTCACGATCGCGGAGACGAACGCCATCCAGAACAAGGTCGTCCAGCACCATTCGGCGAATGCAGGCCGAGATCGCTGATCTGCGGGACACGGTGAGGAGCCTGACGGCGGCGCTCATCACCACCTCGGCGAACCTCGAGTCCGTCATCGGGACCTAGGACGTGTCGCCGGCGGACCCACGCGTTCTAGCCTTGAGGGACGCCATGGCGCTCGCTCACCAGACGCAGAACTCCATGGCGGCTCCCTCCCGCCTCTGGCCACTCCTGCGCTTCCTGCCGCCATTGCTACACCTGGGGAACCGGCTGTGATGCCCTCTCCCCCTGAAGCTGCTGCTGCGGGCTCACCGCGGACACCTGCAGCCGAGGAGAGCATGTGCACCCCGATGGACGAGTCTGCTCTCCGGAAACGGCGACGCTCAACGGGGTCCGAGGAGGAGAGGGACACGGAAACCAAAAGGGACATCGCGGTGGCCAAGCGGGAAGCTCGAAGGTCCCCCACCGTCACTGTTCCCTCTCCCTCCACACTCGAAGGAGCAGGGCCTTCCCAGCACGAGCCCCATGGAGCCCACCTCCAGCCTGCTGCTGATGCTGCTGCTGTTGCTGCTGGGCCGATGGCATCCGGAAGAAAACCGCGTGCGTCCTCACCAAATCCCGCCACACGAGACCAGGCTGAGGCTGGGGCTTCGTCTGCTGGCAGCGAGTGCGCCCAACTCCGCGGCGCGCCGCAACAATGCGCCGCAGACAGCGGCGACGCTGATGCTGGGGCCAGCCTGGTGCCGTGGCGCATTATCACTACCAAGGCGCAGTGGCGTCGGACAGCTGCCCTGGAATGAGCCGAGGCTGCCGTGGAGGTCCCGTCCAGCCTGTTGGGGACGGTGCTGTGTCGGCCGGCGAACCGGGGCACCGCCTTCACCAGGGAACCGGGCTGGGAGTTGGCCGAGGAGATCGGATCCCGCCCTGGCGTCCTCGCCCTCCGGGTAAACATGCGGTGGAATGTGGTGGCAGTGGACGCGGGGAGCAGCGATGCTCTCCAGGCCCTGCTAGCCACAGCCGTCATCTGCGGCGTGCCGGTCTGCGCCAAGGAGCCTCCTCCTCGGAATCAAAGCTACGGCCTGGTCTTCGGTGTGGACGGGCGCAGGACGGCGGAGGAGCTGCTAGCGGCGACGGAGTCAACGGTACCGATGGTGTCGGCGTCTCTGTCGAGCAGCACACTCGCTCTCCGTTTTGCGGCGCCGACACCCCCGGCATTCATCACCATATTCAAGCGCAGGCTCGCGGTAGCCCCTGCCGTCCCCGGCCGCTCCAGTTTGCCAAGTGCGCCAGCCTGGTGCATGCCACTGAGGTGTGTCGTGCTCCTGCCCGATGCACGCGCTGCGGCGGGCCGCGCGAGCCTGGTACCTGCGCGAGCAAGCCCCGCTGCATTAACTGCGGGGGGCGGCACGAGGCCATTGACCCAGCATGCCCGCACAGGCAGCGAGAGCGTCACGTGGCCACTTTAATGGCCACATCCATGGCACCGATGTCCAGGCGGGTTGTCCAAGCCGTCGTCCAGGCTGAGACAGCGGCCCCAGTCCAGCAAAATCAGCAGACGCCGCGGGCGCTTTCTTATGCGCAGGCCATCAGGGGAACACCCCAGCAGCAGCAGCCACCGAAGCAACGGCAGCGCCGGCAGCGGCAGTGGCGATCCGGTTGCCCGGCGTCCCGTACAGCGTGGCCCGAGCCTACGGCCGCTTCTCATGGCCAGCCCCCTGACGCACGGGACGTGGAGATCCCCAGGTGGTCGAAATTATTCCGGAGCCCTCCACTACGGCACCTCTCTCTTCCTTTCTTCTTTCAATCCCTCCTTTAACCCTTCCCTTACGGCGCGGTTCAGGTGTCCAAAGATATATGAGACAAATACTGCGCCATTTCCTTTCCCCAAAAAACCAATTATTATTATTAAGAGAGGCGTATCACTCCGTGCTGTTCTGTGGCCGTGTGCTCCAGCCAGATACACCCGTGTTGCCAGATAAAATCACGGCAGTTTTGTTCGTTTCGCCTCTGAGGCAGGAGATGTGTGGTGGTAATTTATATTTAGTGCGTCCCCGCTTTTTGCTGTCAACTGTGCAATTGTTGAAAATTTCTGTCTAGCTAAGCTAGTCTACCTCAGCTTTATTGGGTCAGTAGCGCCTTCTGTCGTGGTGCGAAAGTGCCGATGTTTCGGTGATAGAAGTCATCAAGATTGTTCCAGCTGTTTGTCCGGTATAGGAACGGATTTCGCGCGCGTCGGTGTGACATACGCGCGATATCCGGCCGCATTTTTTTTTGTGTGTGTGTGATGTGATTTCTGCGTGAGAGCGAGTGTGAGAGGTATGCACCTCCCACACTCGTCCATTGTAGTGTGCGTCGTGGTGCGCGAAGTCGTTTGTCGGACTGTCCGACGGGAAGGCAGCGTATAGCTGCGGCTGACGAGTCTGGCGATTACCAGGATGGTCGTTCTTGTTGCAGCGTCGGGCCCCTCGAACGCATCGCGTCCCGCAGAAATGAAATGTGTGCAATTAGCCTAAATTTCCCCTCGAATGTGCGTCTTTAACGCTCCGTGCGCTTATGCCGACCTTGGCGGAAATATTTCGGACGTGGTGAGGGGAATGCCGGCGGTTTCGCAGGAGGGGATCGTAAGGAAAATTCGTTGGGAGCGCTGCCGCGTTGCCGCGGCCGTCGAGTGTCGGCGGTTTTCCCCACGTTTTCCCTTCCTGACTTGGCTGTGGCGATCACGCGCAGCAGTGCTCGCGGAGGGCGGTTTTCTTTCTTCCCCTGAGTT
Organism: Amblyomma americanum; assembly: GCF_052857255.1. Classification (NCBI taxonomy): domain Eukaryota; kingdom Metazoa; phylum Arthropoda; class Arachnida; order Ixodida; family Ixodidae; genus Amblyomma; species Amblyomma americanum. The sequence continues at coordinate 54,176,660 of NC_135497.1, forward strand.
GCCGTCGCAGCGGCCGGTGCTGGGTGAGGCCCTTCGTGCACATGTATGGTAACTTTAATTACCATACAAGTGCGGACACTTTTGCGGAGAGCCTTTGTCTACAACTTCATCAAGTCCACGCCAACTTACTCATGAGCCAAGAAAGGCTTTCGCCTTAAAAGGCAACGAAGAGCACAGCACTAAAAGTGAGTGCCAGTCCGGTTCGAACCCGGCCTGGGCATACACTTTTTTTAGTGAACAATCATTCTAAATGTTAATGAGTAACTCTTCCTTTCTAACGAGCGATTAGAAAGGGAGAGAAAATTTCGAAGGAATAAAGAAATTAAAAGGTAATGAAAAACAATTCTTTCGCATTCAAAGCACGTAAGTAGCCTGAAGTGCCCTCCGTAATTTTTTTTCTTACCCAGAGGGACCCCAGGGGTATACAGCGCGTCATTGAGAAATTACAGCGTCGCATTCTCTCTCTAGACGTCGCCTGGCCTACACGCTAGAGGAGGACTGAGTAAGTGGTGGTAGTGGTGGTAGTGGTTTTATTAAAAATAATAGTAAAAAGGAAGGAAAAGATTTTTGCTAGCCCCGGCATCTGCCATCGATACTGAAGCACCTGAGCTGGGGCAGCGGAAATAAAGGATAGCAGGCAGAATGGAGAAATGAAATGAAAGAGGTGAGGGGACAGGAAGAGAGGATAGGGGGAGAAGTAATATGTACAAACTATTTACACAATAAGAAATGTGTCCAGGTTGTCCGCGTGATTAGTTCATTTTAGAGGAATTAAATCACACACGCGCACAGCACTGTGTTGGTTACAACTGGAGTGGGGCGTCCAGTTATTAATCGTTCAAGGTAGAACTCGCGGAGCGTTCGGTCACTGCGTGTAACTACCTGACGGAGAACAGACGGGACGTCAAGCCCGTGTGTTCGAGGAATGCACAGAGGTCGCTCACGAGTGCGCGCACTGCCCTGCGGCCACAATAGCGCCTTGATGGAGTCTGGTATTATGCCCTGCGCCCTATAGGCCGCGAGCACGTCGCGACGAGCATCGGCGAACGTAAGTCGGTTTGGTTTCATCCGGCTGTGTTCTGGCGCTCCATCATATTCTCACGAGGAGGCGAAACTGAATGGATGCTCCTGACGCGACTGAGGAAGACTGATGCTGTGGGTTGTCACACCTGGAAGGGATGAATGGACCGGGTGTGGGGGGGAGGTGCGCATGTCTCGCTGCTCTTCACCCATAGTTTCGTAATTTAATTACTCTCGCAGCCCTGCAGCATATGTGTGCGGAAATTTCTTTTTATCATTCTCATTCTAACCCGGCAACAACGCGATGGAAAACGCGTGAACAGTTTGCATTGGAAAAGAAGCATAAACAGGGTGGGGGTGATCGAAAGGCGCCGGCGTTTTATCGGACCGACGCGGGGCGCACATGCATTCGCACTTCCGGTTCCGCTGCGCCTTCCGAAAGGGGCGAGCTCCCATCGGAAGAGAAGGGAATGGAAAAGTTTTTAGGCCGGCCGTCTTAGGGTGCACGGAGAGTTGTGTTTGCTCGCTGTCTTCTCCGCGGTTCGTTTCATCCGCGCGGGACACCGTGTTATGTGCGGGGGTCGTCTCGGCGTCACGCCGCTTTTTCTTTCCGGCCCCGCCGTATTTACAGAGTTGTTTGTTTTGCTCCTTTTGGGCGCTGCCGGGGGCTCGCCTTCTATTCCGGGCGTCTGTGCGAGAGCGGGACCCATCTCCGCGGTCGCCCGTGCGCGCACATTTGTTGCTCCGACGGAGGCCGACGAAGCGCAGAGCCCCCTTCCCGGCGCTGTCTTTCCCCTCACGTTGATCCGGAAATGCGTACGCCGTCAGCCGCGCGCTGCCTGATGGAGTCATCACCCGCCGCGGCCGCTGAGTGGCTACGGCGTTCGGCTGCTGAGCCCAAGGTCGCGGCATCGAATCCCGGCGGCCGCATTTCGTTTGAGGCGGGGTGGAAAATGCGCCCGTTTGCTGTGCGATGTCAGGTGGTCGAAAGTAATCTCCACTGCGGCCTCTTAGCGCATAACATGCGCAGAGCTTTCTGGGGTGCGGTGCTAATGGCATTCGATGGTAAAGTAGTTTGACGCAAAGTGGCATAAAGAAATGAGAAATTTTGACTATAATTTTTTAGTCATGTTGTACCAATTGTTTGAAGACTGACATTCATTGTTTATTTCTCTTTTCACTTTTCTAAATTTTCCTCTCATTGCAACAGTATGCGTGATCATTGTTTTGCATGCTGGCGGTAAATGGCTGCAAGTTCTCCACCAGCTTTAAAAAGTCAGGACTGGCTGTAACCGCCGAATTCACAAACACGCCTCGACAAGAACTTCAGCTGCAAGCGTCCCTGGATGCCTATCCCGCGTTTCAGAAACCATCCTCTACTCGAATCGCTTCTTGTGTGGAGTAAAAATTCGAGGTTTCCGTCGAGACACGTCTCGAGAAGGAACGACATCGCTTTGGAGGAGCCCTGGCCTATCGCGGGGCCCCTCCTTTTTCAGAATGGCGCAAAGGGAAGTTGGCGTCGGTGATATTGTCAATAAAGAATGGTGCTAGGGCGCCATGCTCATTGCTAAAGATATCCTTGTCATAAAAACACCAAGCATTTTAGGTTCCTGTGAGAGCCTGCTGTTAGTGGGCCGGATACCACGGATAATGATAAATATTCAAACAAAAAGATTGGCGCGAACGTATGGAGACAGTGAGCGAGGCCGATGGCAGTTCGCCAACAGAAGCCGCCGCGGTGGCTCAGTGGTTACGGCGTTCGGCTGCTGTCGCCGAAAGACGCGGGTTCGATCCCGGCCGCGGCGGTCGAATTTCGATGGAGGCGAAATTCTAGAGGCCCGTGTACTGTGCGATGTCAGTGCACGGTAAACAATCCCAGGTGGTCGAAATTTCCGGAGGCCTTCACTACGGCGTCTCTCATAGCTTGAGTCGCTTTGGGACATTAAACCCTCCTAAACTAAACTGTAATTACACTTCCCCAACAGAGGCGGGAGACATTTGGGACGCCCGCAGCTCTGCAACCTCTGTGAGGCAGGGGCGCTTGCTTGCGCGGGCACGTTATTTGAAGCTACACTCTTCCTCATGTTGGAACCCGCCGCGGTGGCTCAGGGGTTAGAGCGCTCGGCTACTTATCCGGAATTCCCGGGTTCGAACCCGACCGCGGCGGCTCCGTTTTTATGGAGGCAAAACGCTAAGGCGCCCGTGTGCTGTGCGATGTCAGTGCACGTTAAAGATCCCCAGGTGGTCGGCATTTCCGGAGCCCTTCGCTACGGCGTCTCTCATAGCCTGAGTCGCTTTGGAACGTTAAACTCCCATAAACGAAACCAAACCATCTTTCCACAGCGAACGACCTGTATAGCTTCAGGTGGCCGAGTCAGAGCAGTTCAGTCATGCAAGCCTCAAGAGCCGCGCTGTGCTTGCAGTCGCGTGCATCATCGCTCGTACATCATCCGCCGCGCCTCGTTAGCGCCCCCTTTTTTGCTGGTCGCGATAGTGCGCGCTATCATCGCCAGTTGCGCGCGGAAGCGGGACGGCGGCCGACTGTGGTGCGTCGTCGTCCCGCCCGAGCGTGGCTGTTCGGAAGTTGGCTGCGCGGTCGGAGAAGCGCCAGGCCCTGCATCGGATGCCCTCGTGTGTCGCTCCCAGTCTATCGCGCTTTCCAAGGTTTCGGCGATAGCGCTTGGCACGGGTGCCACAATTTAGTTTGTGGTTCCGTCCTTCCGTAGTGTTTAGTTGCTGTTACTACTTTCGTAAATGCATTGTCTCGACCACAGGCGGGCATTTGACCTCAAAAATCTGGACCTCACCTCAACCTCAAAAGGAATTGGCCTACCTTACTCAACCGCATGAGGTCTCCTTAGGCACCCTCACCTCACTTTTCCTGAGGCCACCGCTGACCTCACTCAACCTCACCTCAACCTCAAATTGTGAGGCTGAGGTCGGCTGCTCGGCCTCAGAGAACAGAAACGAAAACAATACACAGAGCGATTTAGAAGTTTTTCAGTTAAAAACAATTCAGAGTATTCTGTGAGACAGGAAACCCAAATTATGGTATTGTTTAATAAGGTGTGTACAGACACTATGGATGTGCACGTGATAGGAGAAGCTTATAATCTGGGATGAACCCTCAAGTATATGGCCTGCGGGCAGGGGTGTCCCATAGCGGTTACCACCAGTACGTCGGTGAGTACTTTTATGTGTCAGCCGCCGCGGTGGCTGAGTGGTTACAGCGCTCGGCTACTGGCCCGAAAGACGCGGGTTCGATGCCGGCCGCGGCGGTCGAATTTCGATGGAGGCGAAATTCTAGAGGCCCGTGTGCTGTGCGATGTGAGTGCACATTAAAGAACACCAGGTGGTCGACATTTCCGGAGCCCTTCACTACGGCGTCCCTCATAGCCTGAGTCGCTTTGGGACGTTAAACCACCATAAACCATAAAAACTTTGTGTCAATATTTGAGAGCCTGCTTCGTGTATACTTGTTCGTATTGGAAGCCTCTCGCTCATTCACGCACGAACCGGCAATTGACAAACACAGTCCTTCTACACCATCTACCAGAAATTGGGAGGAAGGGGGAGGTATTCACGATACCGTTTTCAGGCTTGAGAAAAGTTACCGAATATAAAGAAACTGGTCGTCGATGTACTTTCCAATGCGACGGTTATGCAGATATATATTCCGATTTTCTAGGTCCATCCGGCATAGCGACAATGCTCTTATCAGTCCCCTGTATGTTGCCTTACATTTAACAAGCTGCGAGTGTAGTACGCCAACAGAGGCACGTTGTATTTATGTCTGTGTAGAAGCGAGCGGCTTCTTTTATTATTGCGAAAGCATTAGATGGCTCACTTTCAAGGTCATATCCGGAAAACAGTGTCCGCAAGAAACGGCGCCATGCGACGCCACGAGCCGGCGAGTCGCGCGACCACGATGATGACGTCGCATAAATAATTATTACTCATTAGTATAATTAGGTAATAATAAGACTAATTAGTATAATTAGTGCTGACATCGTGTGCGTATGACGTCATACCAGGTCACGTGACAGCTATGTAATGTGCCATCAAAGCTATTAACGTGACGACCCTTTAATATGACATCACACCTACTCACGTGACAACGATGTAATTTCTCGTCATGGCAGGCCCCCATCCACCCCCCTTCCACCCCCATTTCAAGATCCATATGGATCCCACATTACTACACATGCGCGCATGACGCATTACAAAGAGCGCCCACAACCCGGTCCACATTAATGGCATTCGGATTGTCCAGCAGGTAAACGCGCCAGTTCTCATGTGTGCATACTGCAAAGATCATGCAACGACACATGCCCTTGACTCTCGAGATGATGGCGATGATGACGATGCTAACAGTGTATCCTTATGAGCCCGGGGAAGTCTGGTATACCGCTACCAAAATAAAAGTTGCCAGAATATTGATTATTGCGCATTACCCAGCAACCGAAGAGAATTATTGTGCGGGAAAATAGGAATACCTGTAGCTGATAATTAAGGATGATGATGTTGATGATTCTGGAAGGTCAAGACCCTCCCCTGTTTCCGCTACTTCCCTTCAGGTGGCGATATGGTAATGCGTTTGAAATCCTGGGAATTCTCCGATGACTCAGTGAACCCGCGGCATTTTGAAAGAAAGGGCTAGATTACGTCTTCGAACACTGTGCCAACTATTAAAATCACACGGATAATAATAATAATAATTGGTTTTTGGGGAAATGGCGCAGTATCTGTCTCATATATCTTTGGACACCTGAACCGCGCCGTAAGGGAAGGGATAAAGGAGGGAGTGAAAGAAGTAAGGAAGAATAGGTGCCGTAGTGGAGGGCTCCGGAATAATTTCGACCACCTGGGGATCTTTAACGTGCACTGACATCGCACAGCACACGGGCGCCTTAGCGTTTTTCCTCCATAAAAACGCAGCCGCCGCGGTCGGGTGCGTTCAAAAACAGCTATCCTGGAGTGGGTAGCGTGAACCGCTCTCTCTGCCAAGAGCACCATGGCTCTCCGCTCAAATTTCCCCGAAACGAAATAGTTTTTCGAGCCCCCCCCCCCCCCCCACTTACACACACCTCGGGCAAAAAACAAACAAACAAAGAACGCCTAAGTACTCATACGCCTCAACGGAATTCTGGGTACCATTTCGTCAACCAGTCTGAGACAAGCTGCTTTAAGTCAATCACTTGTTTTACTTCAAAACAACTAATCAATGGTGCGCCAGCATCCTGGACGTTTTTTACCCACGAGCACCGCGCGAGCATTCTGCGTAGCCGTTTAAGGTGAACGATGGGTCTCTGGAAAATAGTTGAAGGAAAGATAACGGGTAGTGCCTGGTCGTCTGCAAGGCAGGCCGCAACCTAACACAGGCCGCCGCGGTGGATGAGTGGCTACGGCGCTGTACTGCTGACCCGAAAGACGCGGGTTCGATTCCGGCCGCGGCGGTCGAATTTCGATGGAGGCGAAATTCTAGAGGACCGTGTACTGTGCGATGTCAGTGCACGTAAAAGAACCGCCAGGTGGTCGAAATTTCCGGAACCCTTCACTACGGCGTCCCTCATAGCCTGAGTCGCTTTGGGACGTTAAACCCTAACAAACCAAACCAAACCAGCCAACCTAACTGGTACGATACGAGAAAAGAAAGAAATAAGCGAATGATTAGAAACATACAAACAAAAATCGCACACTAAAAACAGAAGCGAACAACAGCGTGCCCCATTAAACGTCATATTAGAAGGTTTGAAACAGCGACTCAGCAGCACAGCACGAGCATGCAATCAGTTCCATGCACACATCTTCATTTACAAAAAAAAGGGAAAGGAATCAGCTACCACATCATACATTCATTATAGTTTTGCATTTTTTCGCCGCTGCAACACCGCTATGCTGATGCGTTCGCCTCGTGTTGCGGTGTTCCGGCATAAGCGAATTTCCGAGAACGAACACGGAACCGGAGAGTGAAGAGAGGTTACTTGGAAGGATAAAAAAGTGATATTATATTTGCATCTGCTTGCACTACGGAACGGGAATATACAGAATTAGTGTGAGGCTCGAAAGGGGGAAATCACCGATTTTTATCTGTGTTATACAGGTTCGACGATATTATACAGGTTTTTCTGGCTTCGTGCTTTTTTAATTAAATCAGCAGGTGTCCTTGTTAGATACAACCTGAACCACATTCTCTCGCCTTTGCCGACTACTCCAGTTTCTGTTAAGTCAGCTTGTAATGTACAGCAGGATCCCCTTTGTTCGACTGCAAGGCAAGAGCTATGACGTCAGTGCCGGCAACGAGCATGAACACGAAGCTGTCTTGCTTGGGGCCATCCGCGCTGCGACGAATTTATTGCGTGTTTGCTGGACTGTACTTATTTGTTTGCGGCATCAAACAAGGGTACAGCGGGTCAACGTGAGTTACGTGCTTTGCGCACTCCCGGGAATTTGAGCCGACCGGTAGGCAGCCGGATGCTACGCCAGCGGGGCAAGGGGGAGGGAGAGTGGCGTGCTGTGACAGTAACACTCCTTCCGGGAAGACCAGAAGGGTGCGTCTTTCTGTAGGCTCGGACTGAACGGACATTACGGCGCAGCACCGGAAGCTAAGAGGGAACTGTGGCATCGGGTTGTCGAAACAGGGGAAACCGAACACCAAGCGTCATTGCGGTGTTGCGCTGCAACTCCGCTTCGGAAGCGGCACTCGTCGGAGTAAGACGTGGCAACTGCTAAAAGTCTCGACCTCAAAACTTGGACCTCACTGAATGACGACCTCACTCAACCTCAAACTGACGCGTGAGGTTGAGGTCTGATTTTCTTACCTCACTCACAAAATCTCGAGCCGTTGCCGACCTCACCTCAACCTCACCTCACGACGTGAGGTTGAAGTCGACCTCATGAGGTAGCCCACCTCTGGTCTTGTCCACTGTTGTGCTTCATTGCAGCTTGTTTTGCGTAAGGAGCAAGCGCATCTAAGTGCTGCCGTGTTTGAAGGGAACTTTCATAGGACAGCTTTGGTTGTCCCCGACATAAAGTTGCAGCTCTTGCGGTGCGTCGCAACGCACGCGAGCGGTGTCTGCTCATGTGCCCGTTTGCGTTTCTCTTCCGTTCCTTTCTGTTGCTTGCGCTGTGGCTCGTGTTTGGCCGAGCGCACTTCTCTTGCTCCCCCCCCCCCCCTTCTGCATTCCTCGTCATTCGTTTCTTGCGACATCGCGAAATGTTCTCAACTCGGCTGGCGTGTGACGCGACTGATGCGCATGCATGCATTCCAATGGGGTGTCCCGCTTTCAAATGTCGGGACGAGCTCTAAACATGTTTGGCCGCCAGCGGAAGCCCGCTTTGGTTTCGAAACCGCGCCACGTGCCTCTGGCGCTTTCCTCGTCGTTCCCCTTTCGCTGACGCCGAGTACGGGGCTCAGAAGGTGTCCTCACTTTGAAAACTCACCACGAATACATTCGGGGCGACGGAAGAGGCGGTCCGTGAAGTTCCATTTCATCACTGGAGCAATTTCCAAGTCGCCAGTTGCACTTGAGCGACATTGACGCCAAATTAAGACGCGGTGATAGCAAAATGATGCGGCGCTCTTGCTTGCCCCTCTGGTCCAGGCTTCCGTCATTCCGCCGCTGCCGGGTGGTCCTCAAATGCATTCTGCGGCAGATTCAGCGGTAGCGTAGCGGAGGCAACTTTTTCGCGCGCTTAATTGGCACCGAATAGTAGGAAGCGCGTGACCAGTGCCTTTGCATTTTCGACGCGCGTGGTGCATATGCCGGATCGACGGCCGTATATTTATTGTGGTTTCGTCTCCATGGGCTGGCTGCGTACCCCTGAATGCCACGTCTGTGAAAGACTCGTCACCCAAGTGGTCTCTCCCGCCCCCAACGTATTATACGTCACGTGTGGCGGCTCATGTGCACCAACTGCCTCGACAGCCGCTTCTGTCGTGCACCGTAACGTATATAAGGTTTCGCTGGGCGCATGAGTCACGCGGCCTTCGGCTCTTCTCTTGTGATTCTTGTTCGCTGATCGTTAGGGACGCGCACTTCTGCCCATTTCCTCCTTTCTTGTGCCGGAGTGCATGGGCCGACTCGGCACGGCGCTGACTGCTGCTGACTACAGTAAGCGCCCCGCTCCCCGCCCGGTCGAGACAGCCGCGCTTCCGGTTTTTGTTCGACCGCTGTATGCGCAGGTTCGTCAGGCTGAAATGGCGGCTCGGGTTCAATTAAGGGCATGTTGGTGGCAGCGTCCGTCTTATTTCATGTCGCGTCTCTCCGCTGTTACTTTTATCCCCCTCCTCCTCATTTCTTTTTGTTTTTGCCGCCAAATTTTACGAATGTCGTTGAAAAAATTTGTTTTGAGGGAAGTAAAATGACTATGTATACTGTCTCACATATCTCGGCGGACACCCGAACCGCGCCGTAAGGGAAGGGATAAAGGAGGGAGTGAAAGAAGAAAGGTGCCGTAGTGGAGGGCTCCGGAATAATTTCGACCACCTGGGGATCTTTAACGTGCGTCGACATCGCACAGCACACGGGCGCCTTTTGCGGTTTGCCTCCATCGAAACGCGGCCGCCGTGGTCGGACTCGAACCCGGGTACTCCGGCTCAGTAGACGAGCGCCTTAACAACTGAACCACCGCGGCGGGTGAATGTCGTTGCGCCAAGTTCCTTTCCGAAATGCATCTCAGGGATTCCGTTGCGTGCTTGGCTCCTAATTTTCGCCGCTTAACGGTCGCTCTTAGTTGTTTTGCAGGAATTATGAATACGTCAAACAGAACAGCCAAGTGACCTACACGTAAATTTTTTCCCTCAGACGGTGAGGGATACCGGAGCGGTGGCAGAGTGGTTGAGCATTCGCCTCGCATGCGGGAGGTGCGGGGTTCGATCCCCAGTGCCGCCGGGTACCCACCGGTGGTACAATGGCTACAAGCTTTCCCATGGCCTGGTGCTCGGCTAGTAAGGGCTGAAATGCCTGGAAAATGGGTCTTTGACCCCACCTTCAGTAATTAGCCGCCGCGGTGGCTGAGTGGTTATGGCGCTCGGCTGCTGGCCCCAAAGACGCGGGTTCGATTCCGGCCGCGGTGGTCGAATTTCGATGGAGGCGAAATTCTAGAGGCCCGTGTGCTGTGTGATGTGGGTGCATGTTAAAGAACCCCAGGTGGTCGAAATATCCGGAGCCCTCCACTACGGCGTCCCTCATAGCCTGAGTCGCTTTGGGACGTTAAACCCCCGAAAAGTAAACTAAACCACCTTGAGTAATCGAAAAATACCTTGTGCCATGGCGCTCTTTGGCCATAGGCGCCCTTGCGCCATAAAAATTCATAATCATCATCATCACCTCAGACGTTGGAAATGCATGCGACGCGGTCGGAAGGGCGGTACCAGCGTTGCCGGTAGTGAAAACGAAAAGAAAACGCAAAAAAGAAACCGAGAGAGCGGGTGGGAGGGGGGCGATTGCAGCGGAGCCACGCGCGGAAAGGCACGAACTGGGGATGTGGAAAGCGCCGCGTGCTGCACGCTCTGCAGCGATTGCGTTCGTCGGATGAGAGCGGGGCGCCGCGCGCCAGCGGCAGACTCTGCGGCGTGGTCTCGCTGTGCGCGCCCCTTTGGCCGTCGCCAACGCACGACCTTCGTTCGCGGCGTCGGTGCCCCTCTGTGTCGCCAGCGGAACTCTTGCGTTGGAGGCGGGAGCCTCTGTATTCGGCCAGGCGGTGTTTGAGTCCAAACAGAAGATGCGGGGCTCAGCTGCCAGTGAATCTAAATTTTACTGCTACTATAGCCGTATAGAACTCGAGAGCGCAGCGGCAGATGCCGCGCCAAGGGCCAGCCAGTGGCGTCGACCGACTGTCATGACGCCGCGGTGCTAGTGACATCGCTAGCGGCTGCCAGGTGCAAGGAGATCAACTGCGACGTCGTGACGATCGCTCGACGCCACTGGCTGGAGGGCTTCCTTGGAGAGGCACTTGCCGCAGCGCTCTGAAGCTGTATCCGTCTAAAAGCCAGCCCAAAAGGCACACGGGAAACTGTGCGCGCTCAAGGGCGAACAGGAAAGCACAGGCGATGCTTGCCAAGAGGTGGCATTTCCTTTTGAGTAAAATACAGTTGTTAGCCCGACAGTTAAATTATACGCTGGTGAGATTTGGTATGAACGGGCTCGGCAAATTATTATTTGCGACAACCTGCTAGAACATTCTTGCCGTGGTCATTTGCTAATTGGCGTGCGTACGACCATCGGACCGGATAGGCTGGCAAAACCTGCTGCGCCGGTGGTGTCATGCAACTGGGGACAGTGATCGAAGCCGGCTCTCAGCGAATGGCGCAAAAACGCTGCGTGCGCCTTTGCGAGAAGACGCGAGAGCCCGTTCAGTAACGTACAAAAACAGCGCCGCTAGCAAAGGGCGCTGTCAGACTGTTTTAACCAGAACACTTTACGAATGCTCAGTCATTGCGACGTCCGCGGCGTACAAATATCGCTGCATGAACGGGCTGTCGGAAGAGTGAGCACACTGAAACGACGAGAATAGAATGCGAAAAAAAGCCACGAAGGTCGCCGACTCTTCGCCTAAGTGAATTGTATTAAAGCTCATCGAGGTAAGGGGGTATACATGATTGTTGGAGTGCGAGAGCGGCAACTATGGTCTCCCGTTTCTTGCTCTCTGGTTAGCCACCGAAATGGGCTTGCTGGGAGGGGCTTGCTACCGGAGTGCACGCCACTACGCGTGTTTGTGCTTTTAAATGCGACAGCACCATTGGTGGGCAAAGTCCCCGCAAGGGCGCGGGCTGGCTTCCGCCGACCATTTCGCTGCGTGGGAGGGGGCGCGAGCCGAGGGCCGAGCTCGAGCCCAGCGGTTTTCGAGAAGCGGCGCGACTGGGAGTGATGGCGCGCCCGCGCGCGGTTTCGGGAATCGGCGTGTCCGCGCGTCGGAAGCGCCGCCATGCGCCGCTCCCGTGCGAATGAATGCGTGCGCGGACGGGCCTTCTCGGAAAGAAGGCGCGCGCGCTCGGAGACAAGAGCACTCCTGCTGCGATAAGCGCAGAGCGCGGCGCGCGTGGTTTCCTCACCGAGCAGTGAGATCGCACTGCGGCCTTAATTGTCGGGCGTGTTTCGTCCTGTGTTCGACCTTCCATCTTGTCTGCTGCTTGACGCCAGCGACCGAAACGTGGGTTTTAGGTGTAAGAACTGCACTTAACGGGAGAGCTTAGAAAAGTTTTCATTTCAGCTCGGCTGTTACATGCGGGTGTAGTTTGAGTGGAACGGGTTGCAATAGTCTAGGAGTCGACTACCCTGCAGAGCGATAGTTCCTTTGCCACGGTGGCCTGTCCTGTTTTTGGAGCATCAATATAGTACGTAATGCCCCTGCTCTTTCCTGAACGCCCCTGTCGTGCGTTGCTGCCGTGATAAAATGGTGCCCCCGAGATAGAGTGACCGATGTGACTCGCCTCTGAACATTTCACTCGCTAAGCGTACTGCTATGACCCTGCACAATGGCGCCGACATCGGCGGAACCTTCCACAAGGGCCGCTGCCGAGCGCCGAGAACACGGATCGCTTTCGGAGTCGACAGGCCAGATCTTTAACCACGAAAGGGGACAGACAGATATGATCGCCTAAGGGAGCGCCGAGCGAGGACTTTGACAGCAGGCGAGGAACGTGAGCAAGAACGCCTTATGAGGCAACTGGCGTGTACATTGAACACACGAGAGCAACGTGAACAAGAATGCCCTTGTAAGCAACAAGAGATGAGTGCCAGGACCAACAAACATGCTCTTATACTTATACAGCACAAAACACGTACGCATGAATGAAAGTACATTTTCCCAAAAACCGTTCTTTCCTTATGGCAACGAAACACGGATCAGTACGCATGCATTCCTGCATTGGGGGTTGTCTATAGGCGTAGCGCGGATTACAACGTTGCTTTTTTTTTGCAGTGATAGCTACATTACGGTAGCATTTCGAGCCTTCAGCGTGGCTGCACCGCCACGCTGTCACGTGGTTGGTCACGTGGTGCGAAGCAGCTGCCGGCGCCGTGGCTGATCACGTGGTTCGTCACGTGACCAAGTACCCCTCGGCCAGCCGTAGCTGTCGCGTCACTCCAGGTTTAACCGGAGCTAAACCACCGCCAATTCTTTCCTGGTCGCCCGCGCTCGGAACAAAGTTAGCGAAAATCACCGGCTACTTGAGCGTCTCCTGTGAAAATCCCTTGCATTGTCTGCTCGTCATGGTAAATCCAAGATGGCGCATCTGCCGAAACCGGCGTCACTGTCAGCAGATCTACGCTGGTGACTGCGGTGTCTGGTGTCGTGGTGCCGGTCGTCATAGGGCCTGAGACGAGAGTAGCGAAGGCTAGCGAAGCGTTGAGGAATCACGGAGGCGAGGCGCTCTCTTAGTAGAAGCGGAAGGAATTTCTTTACATGTCGGCGGAGGCAACCACGGTTTCTCACGCTGCGAAACCAGACTAGTGCTCGCGTAATGTCCGTTGCTCTTGGCGTGCACCTGTAGGCCGCCGTGTCTGCATGTTTGTTTCAACCGGCGGGTTAGGGTAGACAAAGCCCCGTGCGGAGCCGGCGATGCTTTCGCCTTTCTTTCGCCGCCGCGCCTTGGGTAGACCGCCGTTTCAAGGGTGGCCTCCTGTATTGCTTCTGCCGCATTCGGGTATCCGATACGACGCGAACTGGTGCACATCAGTGTACGGTCACGCGCGAGGTCAGCCCCCTCTTGAGGCGTGCTTGTTGCAAGGCCAGGGCTGCGATCCGCTTCTAAAGCTCTTCAAGGTGCCCTTGTCATCAAGGAGACCTCCAGAGTCGCACGCTCGGTGCAGTGCGCGAAAAAAGAAAGAAAACTTTATGCGCTGAGGTCGCTCTACACGGCACTGCTGAGCACTGCGAAGCCATACGTTGATGTATGCGACTTTCCTAGAAATTGCGTACTTTGTTTTTCTTTATTTTTGTTCATACTTTACAGCCTCCTGCTTGAAACTTTTCGCCTCACCTGTGGTTTAGAAATGTTCACGTTAAGAAGTGCTTTAGTTGACCGCCAAGGATCCCTCTCGGGTTTATCGCGAAACGAGCCATGGCTGCGCTCGCCGAATATTTATTTACATCTTTAGTTGACTCCGCCGCGTGACTGTGGGTCGCACTGACTGCCGGCATCTTTGTCGGTTGAGACCGCCTGCGCCATGCCCGCGTACGCTCCTTGTAGTCTCGTCGGCTGAGCCGGGCGACCACACCTGCCCGGAATGCGCGGTCAGTTGGCGCGACATACGCATTGCGCTGTTTGCGGCTTTGGCGGCCGCCTTCGGAAAGGTCACCGCGGCAGCTTCTTCCTGGTGCCCGCCTCCGCCTTGTCTGCCCCCTTGTTTCGCAACGGCAGATTGCGTGGGCGAAGCTGGGAGGCGTGGCCGTGGGATAGAAACAGAGCCGTCGGTTCGGTTGGCGAGAATAACACCAAAGATGCAAAGTTTGCGCGCGTCCCAAGTTGGTGCCGCCAGTTTGGAGGCCGTGGCCACGGAGGAGACTATAAGGAGTGGAAATTCCGCCGTCTGCGGCGACCAGAAAAGGTCACAAGCCCGCGGCGCCACTATCCTGCTGGCGGCCTGGAAAGAAACTACTGAAATACAACGTCACGGCGTGCCTGCTGAAGCAAACACCCGTGTCGTCTGCTTTGAGCGCGCGTCGGCGGAGAGCGCGCCGGAGCCGCCTGCCCGGGCGCTGCATTTTTTTTTTCCTGCTGCTTCTACGAGGCGCCGCAAGGCGCCGCCACTGCATGCGGCCCCGTCGGCGCATACAATTGTGACTTTATCTGGTCGCCTGCGCTCGCTCGCGCAGACGGGAGTTTCACCTCTTGTATAGTCTTGCTCCTTTCAAGCTTGCCTCGCTGCTCTTGGAAGCTGTACTATAGCGTGGCCAGGCCGACACTTTTTCCTGCATTTGTCTTTCGTAGCGGTTTCCATTTAAGGTAGATTATTACTTTTGCTTTTCCTCGTGTTAAAGTTTGGCGCGACGTTGCTCTGCTGCTTCGGCGCATCAGTGAGCATCTGGAGGCTGCGTGCGCACGGAAAGTCGCGCAAATGCATCCGGTTTTGCCGCTGTTCCTGGCGCCCCCTTTTTTTCCTTCCCACCACGCGCTGAACTCCATGGCAGAGCTTGGCTTCTTATTAGACCGCTGGCAAGCTAGCTCTGAGCACTACAGATTGTTGTGCGTGCGAAACTATCTACGCAGGCTTTCTTTCCACGGGGATTCAGGCTGCGAACGGGCAACGGAAGTCGGGCGCGCGGTCTCGAAGAGGGAAGAATCCGAGCGCCTGGCCTGATAGTTGTATTCCGCTCATTGCTGTCCGCGTTCGTGAGCCGCACCCACTGCGCCAGTCGGGCCAGTTTGGGAAAGCGCATGGCGTGGCGCTGGCGTGACGTCTCTACTAGTGTTCCTATATACAGGGTGTTTCACCTAAGGCTTTACAATATCTGGCCTTTCTTTCCCTCTTTTTTTTCTGTATGCACGCGCTAATGGTGCCAATATTCATGGTGCAACCCGCCGCAGTGGCTCAATCGTGCTGCTGAGCATGTTTGGGCAGCTTCTGTTTCCGGTCATGGGGGTCGCAGTTGAGCAAAGGAGAAATGGGAAAACTCTGTAGTCGTGCAAGATTTCGGTGCACGTCAAGACCCAGGTGGTCGAGATCTGTCTGGACCACTTTACTGTGGCGTGCCTCGTTCATGTGTTTTTGCCTAGTAAATGTGTAGCACTTCAATCCTTACGATGGACAGTCTTCACCCGCTCGTCTGGAGCGGATAAATGCTTGAACTATATAAGCGTGCGAAAGCTGAATTGCATGAACTTTGACTTGTCTTGTTGCTTTACTGTTGGCTTATCATGCTGTCGATGTCGTAAATGATAGGGTGTTTAAGGTATTTAGACCGATTAAATCAATTGAGGCAACACCGCCTCAAACGCATTCGCATGATAAGACACGAGCAGCGCGCGTCCATCGCCGCCACGCGGTTGCACGCGTGATTCCGGCATCGATGGCTGTCGCGCGTCCTGAGCGGGGACGGTAGAAGCGCACCGGCGACGCAGTGTGGGCGCAATTATCGGCCAGGCTTGGTCGCTAAGAGTTTTAAGCGATGTTGTGGGATGGCGTCACTGTCGACACTGATGTCACAAACCCACAGACATCGCAAGATATTGCTCGGGGTTTACCCATCGAATTAGTTCTGTCAGAACATGGGCAGCTGATGTCTTTTTTTTTTTCCCCAGCTTTCATTTTTCACACTTCAAATCTGTGCTCCGTATGACGTCACTGCCGTGAGCGCATTCGTTCGCGACTCGTGGGATACCCGCTGCTCCGAAACACTTCGCATCGTGACGGCCCGTAGTTCTGTTAATTAACGCCAGGCGTTAGTGTGCGTGCAGTGGACGTGGAAACGCGCCAACTTCGCCGCCGAACGTGCGTTGCGCATCCGGCTGAGTGGCGCGGCAACAAAGCGCGAACGACCCGTCGCTAATCGCGCCCAG
Organism: Amblyomma americanum; assembly: GCF_052857255.1. Taxonomy (NCBI): domain Eukaryota; kingdom Metazoa; phylum Arthropoda; class Arachnida; order Ixodida; family Ixodidae; genus Amblyomma; species Amblyomma americanum. The sequence continues at coordinate 54,193,185 of NC_135497.1, forward strand.
TTCTTCATCGTTTGCACTTTTGCTTTCTGCGGCTCGTTAAAGAGCGTACTTAGACGATCTAGTCGCGTCCTGCCGCGTGTGGGCATTGTGGTAATTATTGTTATCGGTGCCGGTAGCATCAAGAAGCAACTGTGGCATCTTACGCGTGGCATGCAGCGTGGGCGCAATTTTCGCGTCGAGATTTCACCCAGCTTCAAACGTTACTCGGGCCGTACGGAACAAAAAGCGGATGCGACTGAATCGAGTATCGCTGTCGTGTGGTTCGAAACAAGGTCGCCGGCCCTGCGTGCGGCCTCGAGCGTCTGACGCGCGCGCGGGAATTCACCTCTTCGCTTTCGCGGAGATTGCACCGCGCTGTCTTCCGCTTTTTGTGCTGCTAGTCTTGGCTGCGTGTAGTACGTGTTCGCTGTGGAAGACGTTGCCGCTGCCCGCCGTGTCGTCGCTTACTGTGCGGGCAGCTTCAGCGTCTGCTTGTTCTCGTCCGACGATCGTTGCCCGTCGCGTGCCGACTTCGTGCGCTGCGCTCGCCCCTTTCTCTGCACAGAGCTCGTCTGCCTGTCGTGTCAGCGCTCGGATGTGGCGTGCCCGATCGAGTCTTTTCTGCGGGGTCGATTGCGCATGCGCGGCTTTGCGCGCGCTCATCCCGACAGGGGAGAAACATCGTGTATCCATTACCGGAGGCGCGCGGCTGCTTGAAAGCGGAAGAGAATCTAGGTTGCGCGTTTTTTCGGCCTTCCTCGCTTTGGAGCCGTCGGCGGCGGCTCCGCGCGGGCCGCCAAAAGTCCTTCTGTCGGCTGCGTCTCCGGTGTCGTGGCGTGCGCACTTGTCGCCTTGCGCAAGCTTGACTGCGCGGCTGGTGCGTCTTGCGCCACTTGTTGACGTTGTAATGATATTCGGGCCGACCGCGTGCGCCAGCCTCGTCTCTCACTGACGCACTCTTTCTCGTCTAGCTGGCCGCCCACTACTTTGCGTTTGTTTGGTCTGGCTTTTGCGTGCACGGCGCGCGTCCTCTTGTTTTATCGTCCTATCTGACCGCTTTTTTTTTCTTCTTGGGAACTGTAGATGCGGTCCAGTACTATCTGTGCTTGTGAAGTGCATGCACTGAGCGTGATGCACTTGGCGTTGTGAATTTCGCTACCGTGTCGCACGGTTCCAGTTGAGAGGGTAATGAAAGAGGAAGGCACCTGGGCAGCTCAAAAAGGAGCGTAGAGCAAATTCAGTAAGCTATGCGACTGGCTGGTTTCGTTTCGCGACCACAGGCGCAACTTCTAAGACGCAATGATAGTTACTTCAACAGATACGCACCAAGTTATGATATGAACCCGAGAACAAAGGAGCGTAATTTTTGCGTCATATCTTTGTGACACGCGCTGCTACCTCATGCTTTTGTCTGAGGTGGTCAGAGTCCGGTCTTTTGCAAAACTACCGCCATCACTGAGTCGTAGCAACCTGGCAAGGCTGTAGTACGGGGAACTACGACCAAGCTGTTCATTTTGTGACTTATTTATCTGTTGTCTTGATATTGTTCTGAAAGTCAGCAACCGGCCGCTTTAGTGCGTTGAATGCCGCCTCGCTAATTTTTATTGCTGCAGCTGCCCAACCAGCGGGACCACGTCCAACCTTGTGGTTTGTGGCCAATCGATGTTCTGTTTTGCTGGTCTTCAGACGCGCATAAAATTATGCGGCTGTCCATTACGAGAAGCTGCTCGGTTCTCTCTCTTTTTGTCGCCCGTGTGCTTTAAAACCGGCTCGCGGGAGCCTCAGACGACAGTCTCCATGGTAGTCCAAGTCGATAAGTGCGGCGTTGTGCAGGTTTTCGGTTTTCGTGCAACTTGCAACTCGCCTTGTACACACTAAATATGCGTTTTGTTTGATCAGCGTTCAGCTGAAGAGCGTTTTGTTCATCTGATCTCCCGATGAAAAAAAAAAAAAACTGTGCCGCAGTTACTGGGCTTGTTCTGGAATAAATCCAAAATAAACCTTTTCTACGCTTTCCTGCATTTACCATCATTCGTATCGTTAGCCTGCCGTTCATTTAGTCAAGAAAATTAAGAATTTTAGAGCGTCAGAAAATAAAAATCAAAAGCAGAAGCAAAACGCTAAGGCGCCCGTGTGCTGTGCGATGCCAGTGCACGTTAAAGATCCCCAGGTGGTCGAAGTTATTCCGGAGCCCTCCACTATAACGGCACCTCCCTCTTCCTTTCTTATTTTACTCTCCTTTATTCCTTCCCTTACGGCGCGGTTCAGGTGTCCAACGATATATGAGACAGATACTGCGCCATTTCAATTCCCCAAAAACCAATTATTATTTTTATTATTATTATTATTATTATTATTATTATTATTATTATTATTATTATTATTATTATTATTATTATAATTATTATTATTAAAAGCAGAATCCCAACGAAAGGAGCGCTTCCTGTGCAACACTCGGCGTGGCACAACCTTCTAGAAGTCGGAGCCGTGGCTGTCGCTTTCTCCGCGTCTGGTTTGCTATCGCGCAACGGATTCGTTGTTATCGCTTGCGACGATAATTGGTTGCAACAAACTCGGAAAAGCTCCATCTGTGCGCCGCGAAAAACTTGGGCGTTGGGATGCAAGACAGCGGCGGCTTGTTTTTTTTGTTTTTTTTTTAAGCGCTTCGCGCGTACTCCGTTCATTCCTTCGTTGTTTCTGTGCCAGGAGGGTATGCAAACAAGTCGCAGGATCGTACTTGGCCATAGGATCATGCGACGTGAAATGAAGTGGCAAAGCCGAGGGAGGGCAATGTGCAAGCGAGCAAATCGGGATCTTTTGCCTGCACATCGGAAGGGAACCTGCGCTGCCAAGGTGGCACTGCAACTGTTCCATTCGGTGGCTCAAAACTGCTTTTGTCAGCCGCTTGGGCCGCTGCAAACGCGAGAAAACATTCTGCGCGATTAGATACCCGCGTTTGGCTGACAGCATTCAATGCCTAGCTTCTCTCGGCGTAGCCCAGATAGCTGACGCACGGCTCGTGCGCCTTCGACAGAGCGCGGAGGCTCACGCTAATAAGCGCCTGAAGGTGGCGCGGAAAAGTACTAAGGGCACTACCCAAAACTGTTTGCTCTTCTCGCTAGGCAGTGTGTTATGGCGCTGCGATCGGCACCGCAAACTTCAGCGCAAGTTCCCCATAGAGCAGAACTAAGGGGCTCCGTCCGTGGCTTAGGTTTCTGTGCTATTTTGATCGGTGTATCATTTAAGGAGCAATTTGCACCATCAGCGCTGCAAAAACAAAAAGCCTTGAGGGGCGTTGTTTATGTTGGTGCGTCCTTGTTGCAGTTTGCAGCGAGGTTTGGGGATTTCTGGCTTTTGCTCGCACACGGGTTTCGTCCTCTGAATGGGGAGAATGCGTTTGCGGAAGTTCATGCCGGTGTTTTGTCTGCTTCGAGAATCCACCGCAGCGTAGTACGCGAAGTGCGCGACAGACGAGTGAATCGCGCGTCTGCGGAGTAGCGTTCACGGGCGCCGGCCGGCAGTCAAGGAAGATCCTGCGTTCAATCGAGAGGCCGATGGACCGGCGTTCTTTTGGGCAAGCGGCGAGCCCTGCGTGGAGTCCCTTCTGGCTCGGTGGTTGCGGAAAGCGCCGAAATAAACCACAGGAGAGAGAGAGAATAAAGAGAGAGAAAAGAAAAATCCCTGGAAGAACGGAAACGAGGAAGCGTGAAAGCGCGGTGTAGCGGCTGATCGTGACACGCGCTCTATACGCGTGGCCCGGACTGTTGAGCTGGAAAGCTGTGTTGCGCGAGTGCGCGCCGAGATGCTACTGTGTAAGTGCCCGGTCACGTAGTGAGCGTTATCGGATGATTGCGTTGCCCAGGTTGGCTACGCTTGTTCTGGGAGTATATTTCCGTTGCTTTTTGTTCTTTTTTTTTCCATCGCTGTCGTTGCGCTTTCCTGCGTTGCGTCCGTGCTCCGGCTGGCCGCTAATCTGGCGCTGTCGACAGCCGCCCATTGTGGAGAAGTGAAAGCGAGGCTGAGGTGAAGAAAGTGGCGCCACTTCAAGCAACGTTCGCCGGTTGAATAGGAGCGAACGGATTCTACGCAACCGGGTCAGGAGAGGGGAAATTAACGAGGCAAACACCGCGAACGCTGCGAAAGAACTGATCGGGCGTTTATCGTCTGGCCAATAAAAAATGTAACGTCAGGTTGCAACGCCACACCTCCGCACGCTTTCCTTATACGCGGATATTTATGTGTATAGGTCGGTAGGTGCATCATCGGCAAAACGGCCGTAACGCCATCGCATGCGTAGCGGCGAGGACCTTAATGTGAACATTTTTAGCCCTTCTCGCTTAGCACGTCCTTTTCTCCTTTTTTTTTTATTTCCTGCATCTCTCTCAAAGCCTACTTGTTTGTAGCGGTACGAGGGTAAATAAACAATCTTGGCGTCAGTGAACAAGAGTCTCTTTGTTCGTGGTTTCTGGAGGATTTAGGAACGGGAGGTGAAAGCAGTGTGTTGATACTGCAGGCAGTGCAATAAATAATGGGTAACCAGACATCGTGAAAGGCTCGGCATCCCATCGTAGAGATCTATCCTCCGGCCGTACCGGTGACCTGCTTCCGCGAAGGCGGCTTCATGGTGCGCGTTCATGCGCTGCAGTGAAGCGTCATGACCACGCTGCATAGATTCCAACTTTGAATACGGGAGCGCTAGTAATACATAACAAAATGACTTAGTTCTGGTAGGTTACGTAACGCCACCATTGCAAATCACAATTACCTGCGCAGAAGTTTTTTTGATATGAATATTGTGGAACCACGTTCGCGAAGTATGTTTTGCTGAGGGAAGCTGTGCTCTGACTCGACGGTTGTTGCTCAGTTCTCTAGTTCGCACTCGCCCATCATACAGCGTCTAACGACTGTCCGTCGCCTACGCGTCATAGCTCAGCGTATTCAGGGCCGTCAGAGTATTTGCTGTATATTATGTATATGAAGAAAAACTCAAGAGGAGCGCGCACGATTTCCCGCGCTGAAATGTCCCATCCTTTGGCCTGTATCCTGCTACCCGCGCGACCATCGAAAATAACTACAGAAAGAGCTGTTGACGGACACACTTAAAGAAGTGCGAACAAGAAAAGCACCGCGTCTCTTGAACCCGTCAAACGCGAAATATGCGAGCGGTGACCATTCCCCGATGCCTTTCCTGCCGCCACTGCTAGGACTACCCATTCAATACGCACATTACGGGGGCGTGCCCGCGCACAAGACCGGTAATACTCGACACCCTTTGCCACCTGTCCCGAAACTTGCACCCTTCCTTTCAAAAAAGATGACTCTCCCCACCAACAAGGCAACTCCAGTGCCTCTCGCTGCCGCTCGTGATTCATCGCGCTTACTGGGCATAGATAGCTCTGTGGTGTAGTACGTACACTATACGTGGACGCTGCACTGCGTGTCGGGTACACTTCTCTCGCGCTTTTTCCTCTGGCGCGAACTGCAGTTGCAGAGCCTATGCTGTGAAAATTCCCGGAACGAAGGTTTTTTCGCGTTGTAGTGGCATTACGAGTTAAATTTAGCATTTGCAGCTGGCTGCAGACATCACTCCTGCTCGCTGAGCGTCAGGTGAGAGTTCGGTGTCGGAGCGATGACAACAGGAAGTGCGTCTTTTTAACGTTTGTTTTGCGGCGGTCTTCATCACGGGTTCTGTAATATATTATACACGGTGTTTCGCCTGATTTTTAAAAATAGGCTTTTTGAGTTAGAAGAGCGCTTTTTTTTTTGTCGTCCTAGCGTTGTCAGCGGTGTAGTACATCGGAATACAGCTAAGATGTGCTAACTAGCAGGCTGGTTAATTAATATTGAATAGTTAACTGTTAGGCTCCTTAAATTATTGAGAGGCGTGAAGCCCACCGTAAATATTATCCGTATCAGTTTTTATAATTTCGAAAACGCAGTTACCCTCGGCGCGGTGGCCCAGGCAATTTTGGCTACTTCGACGAGTTACGAGCACTGGAGAGGTTGCTTTGCTTGCAAGCTTCTCGAAAGCGCACGCATTTTCTTATCTATTCAGTATTAGTTAACCAGCCTGCGAGTTAGCACGCTATAGCTCTATTCTTATGTACTGCACCGCTGAAAACGCCGAAAAAAGCGCTCTCCGAACTCAAAAAAGCCTATTTTTTTTTAAAGAATTGTGCGAAGTCTCATGGTGAAACGCGTATGGTGTGGTGGAAGCACACTTTCGGAATTCTGCGTGAGGCCTCTGTGCGCAGATAGTTACAGCGCGCAGCTCAAGTTCGTGAGCTGCAAAATGCTTGTTTCCGCTGTCTCCATCGTTACGTCTGGCGCCTGTGTCATTTACTGGCCCATCTTTCAGCGTGGGCTCGTACCCAACTGTACGCTTTGCGGCCTTGCAGTTTGTGGGTCCCCTGGTTGCCGTGGTGGCGACGTTTCTTCCACTTCGGTGCTCGGAAAAAACAGAAGCAGGCGCCTTCTAATGTTTGTGCTAGAAATGGCGACTGGCTTTTTGTGGTTTTGCTGTTTGCTTTAATGTTCCCCTCCTGTAGTCAGCGCCGAGTACGTACCTCCCCCTCAACCCAAGTGCCTGCAGATGTGCGCATGTTTACCCTCGGCTTGTGTATACGTGTGGAATAAGTGCACTAAAAACCGGCCCTGGTTCAACGGTCTTAGGGGGGGGGGCTTCCTGGTTTTGTAGCCGCCGCGACCGCCTCCCAGGTGCCAAGACGTTTTTTTTTTAGTAATTGTAAATAACGAAATGAAAACAGGGATCTGGCAGAAAGTCAGCTGTGCTCACCCCTGCTCCCCCCGCGCCAGCTCTTCCATACGCTTCTGTCTCTAGACGGTCGTCTGTCATTTCTTTGGATTTGATGCTTTCTTTTCTCCCGCCTTCTGGGGCCTGTCAGGGGCGAGCTCAAAGCTCACGGGCGCCCGTGTGTTCTGGTTTTGTGGGCGCTCGCGCTGAAAGACACACTTAAACTTGAACCCTGCACATATATAGCTACGGCGTCCCAGCCTTCCGCTGACTGGTAAAACCGCTCGCACGTACGTTATCCCTTTAGTTTTTCGTTAAACCGCATGTTGAAAGGGACCAAGCTACTTCCTGCTTACTTTTATATCTGGGCTTTTCCAGAACAGAACTTCACCTGCAAGGATGAGCTGCAGGCGTGCAACACCCTAGCCGTGGCTACGCGACCTTTGCCCCTGATGCTTGAAACGCGTACGCGGATGTTTATTATTGCGTGGAAAACTGCTAGCCGATATTTCATGCACCATTATCCGACATGGCGACCAGAGGCCTGTTTACGATCAATTTGCGCGTCTGGCTGTCGTCAGAGTGCGGCCGCTGGAGGTCGAACCTGCGACCTCGGATGACGGGCGAACGCTGTGGTTAGCAGAGCGCCGCAGAGTTGTCGCAGCGGGTCAAAACCAAGGCCGTTGTCATTGACATTTCGCATGGCCACCGCATGCTCATTGTGTTCAGGTGGTGGAGCCACTGAAGCGCGCTTGTCGAAGACCCGTTCGCCTTGTTTTTTTCTGCTTTGCCAATGTTGGCGCTAGCTGAGGCGGCGTGCCTCGTAGCAGCAGCAGCAGCAGCAGCAGCACAACGGTATTGTGATCGATTCCGTGCGGCGCGCTGGCGCGGAGCGGAAGGGGCGAGTTTGCGTAGCGCATGGCTGCTGCGGTGGTGGGGCATTGTTCTCTGGCCCGGGCGCACTGCTCGCGGGACCGATAATGGCCTTTTGTCCCGTACGGTCGTGGCTAGGGCAGCGTCGCGTCCACGTTCAGCGCCAGCTTTCAAGCTGGCTCGCGCATCGATGCTTTTCGCGTCGGGGCTTTCGCTTCCCAAGCCGGCTTAATTGTCTCACTCGTTTATGACACCGTGGCAGCTTTTGTTATTCGAACTGCTTGTGCCGCGCAGAGACGGCAGACGCGCGCTGTTGGTGATGAGCACTGTCTAATTCCTTTATTGCGAATAGTGGATATGCTTTATGGCCAACCATATTTAACCGTACACGGGAAGAGACATTTAATGCGAAAGCCAAGCATTTTCCAAATTTACTTCCTGAATGAATTCCCCATTGGTTTAGCAATTTTCTTCACGCTTTTTGTGCGTGTCTTGGCTGTGTATCTGGTGCCTACTGCGGATGGTCACCATTTCTCGATCTAGATATTTGCACACCCAACCTTTAGCAAAACCTTTAGCAACATCAAAAAACAAAACAGAAAGGGAGGTAGGTCATTGAGGCCTACTTTATTGCTAAGGCAGGGGACAGGTGCATAAGCACACCCTCAATTTCACTGCACGAGAAAGAAATGCATTTCCTTGACCATGCCTAAAGATTCCTGATTTTGCATGTTTGCCTGCCACTTCCCGTTTGCTCATGTAGTTTTCTTATGTTAGCCGGTGCGCATTCTTCTCCTCAGGTTTTTGGTGCGGCTCATAAGTGGTAATCGTCCAAATTGTGTATTACATGTAGACTGTTTTTTACCTCTTACCTTCTTGGCGTTGACAAGTTTTCTTGCTCCATTTTAGGCTGTATTCGTTTGTTTTTAGTTGTTTGTGGCATCCGTAGGGTTGTATGACGTTTTATCTGATTTTAGATTTCTGACTTTTGCTTTTGTTTCGCTTGCTTGGGCCCTTTTAGGCTCGCTCGTTGTGGCTGTTAAAGGGTTCTTGACACCGCCCTTTGGCCACGATGTTGTTTGGCACGTGTGTTTTCCTTGGTTTTTTGCTGGTTAAAGTGCTTTCTGATATGTTCACTTCAATAACTTTCACGCCCTTTTTCATTTTTTGGTGGTTTTCTTTCTTTCTGGTTCATGCATGTGTTGGCTGCCCCTTGATGACTGTGGATTAGGTTGTAATCTTTGGCCCCCTGACTGTCACGTGGTTTTTTGGCTTGTATTGTGCTGGGTGTTCCTCGACAATAAAGAGTTGTTAGTCAGCGCCTGTCCTGTCGTCAGTGTTTTTCTTCTCGTGTCCCTGTCTGTTTCCGCGCTGGTCATTTCAAATCATGTCCAACCAACTCGCCCAAACGGCAATTTTGATTTAGCAAAGCAGCTGCTCAGTCCCAGTGGACATTAAAATTCCCATGGACATCCTAGGGACGTTGAGGACGTGAGGAAGTTCCAGTGCCAATTGAGGTCAAACGTTCATGCTCTTTCAAAGTTCATGATCCTGTTTGTCTGGCACAATTGAATTTATCGTGCCAACCCTTGAATGTTTTTTTCCCCCCAAATAATGTATGTTGCCATTGACAGCAGAAATGCACAACATAATTTTACTCAAAGACTACATTAAGTGGTTTGAGATGGAAACTTTCATTATTTTTAATTTTTTCTTTTTTACTTTGTATTCCAGGTGCCCGGCAAGATTTCCTTAGGTATGAGCGAGTACATCCCAAAGTTTTTAGTCATGGGCGAAGACGTCGGGACGTCTTGAGCCTAAAAAATACTGTAAGTGTTTGAAGCATTTTTTTTTAAATGGTTATTTCTGTATTAACAGCTGCGGCTGTTAGCTAGCTTCTTTGTAGCAAGTGTGCTGTTCATATCACAAACATGTTCTAATTGCATGAAAGTCTGTATGCTATTTAATTTAGGCTGTGAGTAGATGAGGAAGGAAGGAAGGTAGTGAATATGATTTAATTGATTAATGGTAAGGTTCAATTACTCTTTTCAGACTCATCAAGATGTTCTGCAAGTTTCATTCAAGGCATTTGGTCAGCCTTACACTCTAGACTTGCGAATGAAGAAAGACTTGTTGCCATTAAATTATTTTGAAAAGCACCATGAAAACAGTAGTCACGTCATAGATCATCCTATGAAGAGGGTAAGTTGCTTCATTGTAGCACTTATATATAGGTTCTTGTGTTATTTGTTTATGTTGTTATGCTATTCTTTTTTCCACATAGACCAACAAGCACTGCTATTATCACGGCACAGTTCGAGGACAGAAAAACTCTTGGGTTGCTGTTAGCACATGCAATGGACTAAGGTGAGCAGGGTTCTTTTCTTTCCACAGGGTCGTAGTGAGTACATTTGGCATTGCAAGTTGTTTACTGTTGCCTCTAAGTGGCAGTTTTATGAGGTTTAGTCTCAAGCTGCGACACATATATAGTAAATCTTTCAGGCTCTGGTGAGACAAGATAAGAGCAGTTCGATTCCAGTTTTAGGGCGCTTACTTAGTTTGTAAATCTGTACTATGGCAACTTTGGAGACCATAGCTTTATTTCAGTAGTGTAATTCATCATGCAGGTTAATGTTGTCATGTCTTGTTCAACCTGCATGGACTAAAATAGAAGAGTTTTCCTGCCGATAAATTTTCTGATGTAAATTTTCCCCACAGCTAGGCAGGGCACGGTGAAATGATTTCTTGGAATTTGTTATTACTTGATGCTGCACTGCTTATTTATTTTTAACCTCATGGAAAGAGAAGTTGGCAGTGTCATGTACCAAACCTTGTGACCCTCCTCAGTGATCTTATGGTAAGCATGCTGTGAGCACAAAAAGTTGCGTCACAGATGCTGGAGTACATGTGAAAGGGCATTAGTTTCACTTGGAAAGCTTGCAGCTTGCAAAGCATAGACAAGTTTAGGTTATTTAGCAATACATAGACAAATTTTCTTATGTCGGTAATAAGTTATTCAAACCAGTGCCGCGGTGGCTGAGTGGTTATGGCGCTCGGCTGCCGGCCCGAAAGACGCGGGCTCGATCCCGGCCGCGGCGGTCGAATTTCGATGGAGGCGAAATTCTGGAGGCCCGTGTGCTGTGCGATATTAGTGCACGTTAAAGATCCCCAGGTGGTCGAAATTTCCGGAGCCCTTCACTACGGCGTCTCTCATAGCCTGAGTTGCTTTGGGACGTTAAACCCCTATAAACCAAACCAACCATCAAACCAGTGCTTTTAGACATTAACAGGTTCACATTAAAGTTGCCAGGTAGGAAGCACTGGCAGTAATTGCTAGTTACTCTGAACATACATCTTCTATGCTGTGCCATTAATTGCCCTTGCTCATTTTCAGTGGGCTTACCTACTTTCCCTTTTATGCTTGAGGTGGTGCAGATATTTTAATAGTCCCAAAATAAGCAAGTGAGGGAATGCCATCAATGCTGAATATGTAAAACCTGGATTTTTTAACTGGCCTCTTACGTTGAATAATTCATGCAACATCTTGCTGCCATGGAATCATATTACTTTTTTTTTCATATTAAAGTGCAGGGCATCATATTGACCAGCTTCTAGTATCAGCGTAATTGATACTGTCTGTGCAGTGCTCACTTTTCTTGGTTGAAACATGAATGCAAGTGCAATGTTGGCTCTTTTATTTCTCGTTTTTCCCTACAGTGGAGTTGTGTTTGATGGAACGGAGCTTCATTATATTCACCCTGACCTTCCTGAGCATTTGTTTTTTAAGGCATCTGATATGAAAGCGAAGACCTGGAGATGTGGTATGTATTGCTACCATGCCAGTTCTAGACTGTTCTTAAGCTTACTGATTGAGGCTATATAATTTATAGAAATGCGTGACAGTACATATAAACTTTGTGTGCAAAAACTGCATGGGCCCAAAAGCATCATTTCCAGCTCTTTATTGGAATCTTGGTTGACTCTTTTTTATTACCTGGCCAGGATTCAATGACTCACAGGACCTATGGGGCAATGCTCACAAGCGGGTAAGGTTTTTTTTTTTTTTTCAGCTGTCTTTTGCAAGATTTTTTGCCTTGTTTGAGTTGCTGACTAAAATGTTCATGTTTATTTTTCCAACCTAATTTAGGCTAAGAGGTCTGTTGTGATTCAGCCCCCTTACAAAAGTAATGCAAGATCTCGCTATGTAGAGCTTTTAATTGTCAACGATAACAAAGAGGCAAGTTGTCTTCTTTCAGTTTGCTGTGCTGGCCTTCACTTTTTTTTTTTACATTACAGCACGGTGTATATTTATTTTGGGCTTATTATTTACTTACAGTTCATAAAGATGAAGCGGAATAAAGAAGCTGTTTTTGAGAGAAGCAAGGAAATAGCTAACATAGTCAATGCGGTGAGTTTGAAGGCTTCATTTGCCAGTCTGTGTTGCTAGGCTAAACTTGCATGCAACTAAAAGCAGGATCGTCTCATTTCCTTGGGTAAGACAGCAGGGAATGGAGGCAGTGCACACGCGGGCTGCTATGTGGCAAAGTGAAATCTGTATTCTTTAATAGCTGCATCTTCCTTCATTGATATTACTCACCAGTTATTATGATTGGCATCTTTTTTTTACGTGGTTTAACATCTTGCTTTCGTTGCAGCTGTATGCACCATTGAATATATTTATTGCATTGGTTGGAGTTATTGTTTGGACAGAGCATGATGAGATAGTCATGTCATCGGATGGCGATGCTACATTAACCAAGTTTTTACAATATCGACGAGAGCGGCTTGCTCGAGAGCACCCAAATGACAATGCTCAGCTAATAACGTGAGTAATATGTCATACTGCATTTGATCTTTTCAGTTTGTTCTGTGCATTGGTATCTTGCCACTCATACAATCAACTAATAATGTTTTTTCATTACCTTATTAATTGCCAGTGTTCATGAGTGTGGTGTCTAGGCATTGAAATGGCAACTCCAAGATCTTTTTGGATATTTTGAGTTGATCCTGAGATTATATTTCTCATAGCCCCCACTCTTTTTTACAATGAATACATTTTAAAAATAAGATGAAGGTGCGGGGAGGTGGGCTGAGCGTGGCAGTGGGTAGGTGGGCAGCCCCCTTGCTAGATGGGTGGAGTGGGGAGGCGGCTGGAGGGTGGCACTTCTGGCTGCCAGCCGGCTTTTGCATGCATTGCAGTTGGGCATTATCAGCAAAACCCTTGAGCATTTGTTGAATGGCTTAACTAGCGAGTGCAATTAATGACCTTTTTTATGAAACATCTGAAATTCCTGAAACAAGCACGTTCTCTTTTTCTATTTGAACTGGACTCCCATAGCTAGGTCATGCTTGTGATACGGTAAACAGGTGGTAGCTTGTGGGGCTACTGTCACTGATTTCACACTGCGGGAAATTTCAAAATGGATATAAACAGGTACAAAACACCCTACAGCTGCTTAATACGATATAAATGGTCAGGATAGGGGAGAGAAAATGCAGTAAAAGCTTCATTAAGATCCATGTACCTGTTAGAACACCCTGGAGTTGGCCTGTAAGGTTATAAACACTCAATGAAGCTCATAAAACAGGTGGTATAAAAAGCCTTCTCTCAAATGCACTTTGAATCTATTTTTCAGTCATTTTATTTTCCCTCTCCATCCCACTTGTAGCAGCTGCCCATGCCACTTAGGCTGATGCATGCCTAGATGTACAGATTAACCTTGTTCTGATGAAACTGTAAACAAAGCAAAATTTTTATCATTATAGCTGCTGTTCTTCATACATGTGGGTAGAGGACTTGGTACAAGAAAAGTGCAATCAGCTCTGTGCGAGAGACACTTGAACAGGAACAGCACGGTTATCTTTAAACACACCAGTGTGAAACTCATTCCTGGCAGAAGTGTATGTGGCCTTGACATTGCCTCTTGTAGACGTTAAGAATAAATGTGGAATGGCTCTTTGTATAGTATTTCTGCAAGCTATCTACAACCAGTCACTTTCTGCATGACGGAATGAACACTTGCTTGACGTATGATTCAGATACTCAAAAATTCCTCTTGTAAAGACTCTACACAGTAAGAAAATGCTCCTGTCTAACCAGTGTAGAGTCAGACTTCATGCTCATTTTGTTGTTGCCTTTAAATGCTCACATAAAAAGCATCTACAAAGTTGGTTATCATAATGACCTATGAACCATAATTTATTTATAACTATGGGTTGGACTTTTCAGTGTAAACCAAAAAAAAAACAATAAAAGTATGCCAAATTCACTTTTTAAAATTAACTTTTAACCCAGAAAGTTGTATTTTTGGCTTCCAAGGCATAGCTAGCTGGCTGCTGACTGCGAGTTGCACTCACTTAAAGTTGAAAAATGAACTAAGTAGGGAAGCCAGGGGCATGATGCGATGATGTTATTGTAGGATAAACAGTGCAGTTGTTCAATTTGAGGCACTGTTCCGTTAGCTTACATGCCTCTGTAGACCGGGAAGCATCATCTCCTCGACGTCTTCTAGTTGAGCACTGTTTCTTCACTCTCATCACCTGCTTAGAGCAGATAGTCGGTTAATTGGGCTAATCAAATGCATGTAGGGCATTGACACAAAACTGCGAATGGGCATCACATAAAAGTATATTTTGGCTACCGCACGCGACGATTGGGTAGCAGTTCCATCGTTGCCATCAACACACAGATCACGGAATGCCCCGCCCTAGCGCTCAATGCAGTGTGACAACTCAACGATAACATGCCAGCCTAGTTCTTAGAAGTAAACTTCCACTTTCATTTTTATCTGCTGGCCATCTCATTTAGCTTGTTACAATTTTTATGAGGGTAGGAATTTTTTCTTCACGCATAGCTCCAAGTACTACCGTTTACACGTTAATTACTGGTAAATAACCCGTTCAGGATGACAAAAATACCAAGATAGACTTTAAATGACTTTTGACCACATAGAATTGCTACATTAAGTCACCAAGAAAAGTCAGTATTTCAGTCTTCGAAAATAATATTCGTCGAAAAAAACCAAATGCAGCATCCTGAAATAAAAACCAAAGTCAGCCGAATTTCCAAGAAATAAAAACCGGAAAGCCCAACCCCTAGTTATACCTGGATAGCACAGTGACTTTGTGGCGAGCATTCCGATGCTTTTCTGCTTATTGTGCCATACTGTTTCAATAATATTAATTTTGAAAGTGTGTATTATTAGAGTAAGGATGCTTAAAGAGATGTAAAAACCTGCAGATGGCACCTTACATCTTTGTCTCTCTATCTGAATTGCTTATTTGCTCATATTAATCTTCCTTTCTTTTTTTACCTTCAGAGACATTGTACTAGACAGCAGTGTTGTTGGAAAGGCACTCAAGGGACCCATCTGCACATACGAATACTCTGGTGGTGTTAACAAGGTAAATCTTCCTAACTTATGTTTAGTGCGAGAGCACTAAATCAGTCGGTAGCAAAAAAGGCGTCAGTGTCACGATAAAGCCTGATAAGCAACAGGTGCGCAGTGGGATTGGTGGAGGCGGAGAGGGTTGCATGACGTGGTGGTGCACGCTTGGACAAGGAGAGGAAGGTCACGTGTGTTGCTTGGCACGGCGACTGCTGTATGAAGTGGATTACTCCCATGCTTGCTTCACACATGCTTTGCGCTCGTTTCACGTGCGCTTTGTGCCACTGTTAAACAGGTGTAGATGTAGTGGGCATCATGATTACATGGTGTAATTAAAAACACGAGTAAAACGCAGCCCTACAACATGAAATTATATTACTCAAGAGAATGCAAGGTGGACAGGAGTGCAACAAAAAGAGGGCAGCGACCGTCTGATGCTGCTAGGAGAGAACACTGAAAACTGACTTGTTCAGCCAAGGTCACTGCACACGTTCGGAGTGTACAGAGATGGCAGGGAGCAGTGGCTCTGTCTAATCGTTCACTGTGTCACCGCTGGCGATTGATGTTGCTACATAGGCCCCTGGGCTAGTGAAGGAGCCTGGTGAAAGGCAGGAGCAAGCATGATACAGAGGGCTGTTCAAGGTTGTAGCAGTGGTAGGGGTCGTAGAGTGTGACAAAGTGGCAGCAGTGGAGGTGGGAGCAATGGCGTGGTTGGTTGGAAAACAAGTGTGGCTTCTCTTCAACAGCTCCGCCAAACATGGTTACGACTGATAGGAAAACATGTATACCTAACTAGTCTTTCAGACGCGGGTTCAATCCCGGCCGCGGCAGTTGAATTTCGGTGGAGGTGAAGTTCTAAAGACCCGTGTACTGTGCAAGGTCAATGCATGTTAAAGAACCCCATGTCGTCGAAATTTCCGGAGCCCTGCACTACAGCGTCCCTTATAGCCTGAGTCGCTTCGGGATGTTAAACCCCCCATAAACCATAAACCATTTTTCAGAACAAGTCCAAGATGTTTTCTGTTTGTCAAATTACTTTACCGATCACAAAACAGTGTTTGTATTGTTCATACCTGAGCACTGTCAACCCCATTTGAACATGGAAAAAGGACCGTGGAGATGCGAGGTCTTCAGACATTGTGCATGTTATAAGATGTCAAAATAACACATTTACCAAAACTTCTCAACAGAGTTCTTCATAGCCAGGCAGGGCTTCACAAGGGTGTAAAAGGGCTATCACACATATAGTGCATTTACAGACAGGGTTAAATCGTCAACAATTTTTGTTTTGAGCCAGCTTCAACATAGCATAGTAGAAAGACAAGGCACAGTACACAGCTTGTGTCCCTTTTCATGTTTATGCTGTTTTCACGACAGTGACATATCAACTAGCAAAGTTCAGTAATGGATTTAAGTCCTACAGTGACACCGCTGAGAAATTTTCGGTAGAACAGTGGGCTAGCTAATTAATTTCTTCATATGTTTTTTCAGCATACCTGCAGTCTTTATTTCGTACCTTGCAGTTTACTTTTCAAACGACTTATAATAACTGTGTGCTAGCTTGCAGTAATAGTAATAAGCCAAAGTGAAGTTGTTTGTAATGGCAGAGTATTTCTCATGCCATTGTCAGAAGTGGCATACCAATTTCCGGTCATTGTCATTCATTGTCCGAATTTAATGAAGAAATGTTAGTAGCCTTTTATTTTTAATACCTTGGGCAAAATGCTTGTCACATAGAGATGTAAGATTGAGTATAGGCATCTTCACCATACAGATGTCTAATTGTTTGCAATGTTTTGGTAGCTGGTTTGCCTATACTATGGGAAAAAAAGATGTTTGTTTGGAACTTTACCTTTAATATGGTGCACTTTGCCCTGCCTCTTTGCCAAAAACAGCCCTTTTCTTTATGCTAGTCTCTTGTGTGCAACCAATTTATCCTGTCTGTCTAGAATATAGAAGCCACTACTTATACGCGAAATACATTTGAACATATTGTGCATTTGTGCATTTTACTGTGGTCATAGACATTAAGATGACTCATCACTTATAGGTTTGCTTAGATGATAAGCATTGCAGACAAGTTCAGGCTGTGATTGGGTAACTGAGCTAAGGTGAGTAGCATGGCAGTTGTGCACTTGGCAAGTCTACTGCAGTTTTAGAGCATAGCTCTTAAGCACCCATTCGTGGTTTGAGCCGTGTTGCTGCCGTCGGTGTAACTGATTCAAACCGTAAATGAATAAATGAATAAAAATAAACATTACCGCGACTGGGATTCGAACCTGCGGCACCGCGAACAGAACAGCTTCGCAGGCCACTGCACGAGAACACTAGGCTGTCGCCGCAGCCGATCACGCCTCGGGTTAAACTGCAACACACTCTCACACTGTGCATTGCACATCATCGTCTTCTGCCAATACTGCTATCGAACTAATAAATGCACATTCTCGTGTGCTGTGCATTGCACATAGCAGTCTCCATCAACTAATACTACTATTGAACTGATAGCATTGCCAGACATGCCGATGCCTCAGCAAAGCAAAACAATGAGCCTACAGAGCCTGAGACACTGACAGAGCTGCACTCAAATTTCCCATTAGAGAGAATCCTAATCGTCTTTAGAATATTTAGTGTGCAAACTTCAGATTGGTGCTGCTCATTCTAATGCTTGTGAATGAAATGGAAGAGGAGGGGCCTCGATAATTTTGTTGAGGAACTGTATTCTTACTTCATTTATTTATCACAATACCCACAGTGCCTGTGGGCATTACAGCAGAAGGGGGGGGGGAAGAAAACAAAAACCAATAAATAATGTGGGCCGCCGCGGTGGCTGAGTGGTTATGGTGGTGTGTGTGCACACACACGCGCACACATGCACATGCGCACGCACATACACACAAAATATGCTGCTTTACTTCAGTAGGTCTACTGATTTAGCAAATACCTCATTTGAGAGAATCGTAGCGACATTGGATGGAAGCTTGTTCCATTCACCTATGTTTTTGGGAAAATATGACATTTTAAATGCTTAAGTTTTACATGGTATTTCTCTGATCTTATTTGCATGGTCCAGCCGTAGTGAAGTGTAATCAGGCTTGTAAAAATACCTGTGTGGGTCTATACCTGTGTGAGAGTGAAATATTATGTAAAAGTTTGTCTAAATATTCGCTATGTTTCTAAAGTGGTTCCCAAACAAGGCTTTCTTTCACTCTCGAAACACTGAAATTCCTGGTATGATTTGAAAAAACAAAACATAGTTATGATTTGAATTCATTTTAAACTGTCTACGTCACGTGCCAACCACGGATCCCACACAGTACAAGTGTAATCCAGAACAAGTTGCACATTTGATTTGTACAATGATACCTTTGCCTGAACTGGTAACTTTCTTGCATTTCTGTGCAAGAAACCTAGAACTTGGCGTGCTTTACTTGTGATATGATCGATGTGTGGGCGCCAAGACAGAACAGGGGTGAAATACGCTCTGAGATGTTTGTGCTTTTGACCTGATAGTATCTTGAGTTTATAGTGTAACAAAAGTCATGACCTGTTCCTTTCCTCGAAAAGCACATATGAACTTTTTTTTTGAAGTTGATAAGCATGTACCACTTGGTGCACCACTGAGTTACTTTGTTGAGGTCATTTTGTAAAACAATGCAGTTTTGGGTAATGTGAATAATTCTGTACAGAACACAGTCACGAGCAAACAACCTCATTTGTGATGAATTATCAGAGCAGATGTCATTTATGTAGATGAGGAACAAAAGCGGTCCTATATTTGATCCTTGAGGCACACCTGAGGACACATCAACTTGACGGGATGTTTTGCCGTTAAGCACCACTTTTTGTCTTCTTAAATTTAGGTATTCCTTGATCCAGTTCACAAATGTATTGTTTACATTATACTTTTCTAATTTTTCTACCAACAGAGAGTGAGGGACGACATCGAACGCCTTCTTAAAATCTAGAAACAAACAGTAAATAGAGGTACCCTTATCCAAAGAAGTCCATGCTGTTGGAGATTAAATAGTGCGCATTCATATGGCTCATAATATTAGTAAAGAGTATGTGCTCAAGTAATTTACATGCAACGCTGGTGAGATAGGCTGGTAATTTAAAACATTACTTCGCAGTCCTCCCTTATGTACAGGGACAACATTTGCAAGCTTCCAGTCATCTGGTAAGGAAATTTCTTGTAAAGATTACGTGAAGATAACGCACAGATATTTGGATACTTTACATGGACATAAAGAAAGCAGAGCAGGTGATAAACCATCAGGGCCGCTTGCTTTAGACGCGTTCAGTGTTTTGAGAGCGACTTCTATACCTCGCTGGTCATTTTTGATATCGCTCATGGGCTCACTAACCACTGCAGCGGATTGCACCACAGTGTTATGCGCATTAATGCGAGCAGTGTACACAGAACTGAAAAATGAGATAAAACTCTGCTTTTTCAACGTCATTATGGATGGTAGAACCGTCGCTGACAAGGGCCGGTAATGATAATACGTCTTTACTGTTCATTTTAAAGAATTGCTACAGTTCTTTTGGTCTTTTCTGTATACACAGATGGAATGTGTCAAATAATTTATCTTTAGCTGTTTTTAATGCAGTTTTCATAGTCAGTCTTTTGCTTGAGTTTACCTTTAAGCTTCAATGAGAGGTTTTTCTTATAAGCAGCGTAAACGTGCGCACTCTATCTGGCCTTGCGTTTAGCGTCTCGCGAACACCACAGCTTGCTTTTGCTCCGCCACGCAGTCATAACCCATGACGGTACATATCTTTCACGTATCTCGAGCATCTTGGCTTTAAAAATTTTTCACAACTTTTCCGTATTCACCAATTCGGCCAGTATCTCAAATACATCGAAGTAGGAATCCAAAGCTAAGGACATATCATTTGTAGGTGCTCTGTGATAGCTATAAACATGCCGCATACCACTGTTGAGCGCCTTCACGTACTGCAGATTCATATCTCACAATTCAGCTCTGTGGTCACTTATGCCAGGTAGCACTATTGTAGACCGCGCCAACTGAGGCATGTTAGCGAAAAGCAAATCTAAAACATTAGTTGCTCTTGTAGGCCCTAAAACTAGTTGTGTTAGATCGAAAAGGTGACAGACAGCAAACATTTCTTTGGTAGACTGGCTGCAAGCACTAGAACTGGGGTCAGCCAATGACCAATTGGTTTCTGATGATTGAACTCTCCGCCTGTAAATAGATAATCGGTGCTCACTGCTTCTGTAACATTGGTAAGCTCATCTAGACTATTAACCTTACTTCCTGGCGGGCGATAAAACGAACATACCGACAGTGACCTGCTGTTCTTCAATCTAATCTCAATTTACAGCATTTCACTTTGACTGCCTTCAATTTCGATCTTTCGGCAGCACATTGCCGCATTTACTAAAATAAAAATGCCTACGCTGAAACAATTGTGATCCCTACGGTAGTAAAGCCCTTGGGAAATACTTCGTCATCCGTGACGTCAATATCGAGCCAGGATTCAGATCCAAGAACGACGCTGGTCTAGACATATCAATGAGGCTAGAAAATTCATCGCTTTTGTTTCGAATACTTCTGCTATTCACAACAAGGAAAGAAAGAACTGACTCGTCCGTTTTCAGTCCCTGTCAATCTGCTTGCACAACTGTGTCTAGGGATTCATCATAGATGTACTTCACTTTATTTATATAAAGAGTAGTAAACTTAAGATTTACTTTGTCAGTCTTCACTTGATTGGCTTTAGCGTAATCCCACAGTCGTTTCTGCTTTTCCTCACATTTTCCGAAAAGTCCGCTGAAATGCCAATATCTGTGCCTTTTAATTTCTTTGATAACACTGCCTGCTTGTCCTTGAACGCGAGGAACTTGACTATTATTGGCCGCTTTTTACTGGAACTAAATCTTCCAAGACGATGTGCTATTTCAATTGAAAACTTTTCACATAGTAGCTTCCACTGACAAATTTCTCAGATGGGTTCTTCAGCCTTTTCATACGTTTTGTGCTAATCGTCATCTTTCACACCATAAAAAAAATTAAATTGCACCGCGTACATTGGTTTTCAAGGTCGTCAGCCTTATCAGTAAGGAATAGTAGCTGGACCTGCTGTACTTCGCAAATCTCTCTGCATTCTTTGACCACGCTGTGCAAATCTTGAAGTTTTGAGAGTGACGTTTCTAACTTAGTCATACGTTCATTCAGGTTAGACATAGCAGCATTAATTTTGGCTTGGTGTTTTCCAGTAGCCTCCAACATTTTTGTCATTTCCTTTTGACCTTTTAAACGTTGTTTAAGAACAGTATTGTCAAGGCCCGGATTCACCTCGACGTCACCACACAAGTAACAGCAAAAAATAAAATGCGAAACAATGTAATAAATTGAACCGATAACGCCTACGAAACACAGGTTGACCACCACATGCATGAGCTCTTACACTCACAAGAAGAGCTGGGGGTGACACTGGCAGAATAAGAATAGAATGAGTAGCACGTATTGCATTCTGACTAACCTGCTTAAATATTGAAAATATTTGAATGTGTAACTCCTTTACACAGCCTCATTTGTCTGTTTTCTTTTTTCCATACATTACCTTCTTAGGGGTGTGAAGTGAATTTAGTTTATGGTTGTATAGTACAGAATGAGCTGTGCACAGAATTATCTCTGAAACATGGCCAAAAGTTTTGTTTCATTAAGAAAATACATAGAGAACATCAATGGCAAATGTCACTCATGTAGTCTGCTTGTTTAATGGATTAAATAATTCATGCATGTTATTTGGTTATGATGGTTGTGTGCACTGATTGAGTTGAGTGCTACAGCACTGACTTAAATAAAAAAAACGAAGCAGCATGTGAGAAAAGTACTTATTTTCTTTGTTTTGGGTTCTGTATTTTCATGACAGAAAGAATAGACCCTTGCTTTACATGCCACAGTGGTGATGTGGTTACTACGGATTGCTTGTTGATCATCAGTGAGGAGGGAAAAACATAGAAAGAACCAATTGTCCAAAACAAATTAAGCTTTGTGCCATAGACTGTAAGGGTAATTGATATTGTGACTACACCGAGTGGAATTTTAGGCAAGACAGTACCAAGAATGATCGAACACACATTCAAGCATCTGTCTTCTATTTTTCATCGCTCATTCACATATTATTTAAATGTGCTTGTGTTCTGTAGCAGTATAGAAAATTGATTGTCTTAACTCTTTGCCTGTTTTTTTTTTCTGTTACTTCCTTTTTCAGGACCATCATGAAGTGGTTGGCGTTGTTGCCACTACTGTGGCACATGAATTGGGCCACAACTTTGGCATGGAGCATGATGACAAGGACACTAAGTGCCACTGCCCCGAAAAGAGGTGTATCATGGCGTCATCAACAAGGTTGGCTTCCATTTGTTGACTGTTTTGCCTCTTACTACTGCTCGTTGAAAGAAGCTTTAATCGCTGGATTATGTTGGTGGGTAATTTACTTATTAATGACTTTTGGTGTAATTTCAAAGCCTACAAAGGGTGCATTCAGGCCGAGTTTGCTCAGTAGCTCACAATATTATAGCCAGATTCGTGAACAGCTGCTCGCATTTTATTCATGCCTCACATCTGCAATAAGCTCTGGAGTCGGCAAGACTTGCAGTGCTTCAAAGTTCAGAAGAAAAAAGTATGATGTATGATGTGCTTGCAGAGCTCGACATTGATAGCTAAAAGTATACCTGGCTCTTAGGTATGTCCCGACAGAAAATAAGTAGCCGATTCCAGTTACAATTACTCCATCAGAAATGTAACTGATTACATTGATCAATTACAGCCATAATAAAAGGATTCTGGTGCCAAGACATACAACACACATGAAAGAAGACAATACGGATGCTGTCCCAGAAAAGTAACTGAACAATTACAGAAAAGTAATCGATTTCAGTTGCAATTTTTTCCTTCCAACTTTTATTGCCATAACACAAATTTACTCAGACTACAATGAATTAGTTTTTGCTTGATATTTTGCTACATGTTGTTATTTATCAAGAGTAAATGTTTTTCAAAGTTGTCGCTTATTTTTTTTTCATATTTCCTTTTGAAGCTGACTGAACGCTTTTCCAGTGTATGCACTGGAGTGAAGAGGAGGTGTAACAGCATATGGAACACCTTGCACTGCACTTTTTTACACTTTATTCAAGTGTAAAAAAAAACATGGGGTCTTTCAGCATTTCAGTCTAAATATCAAAACATTACTTGTGGTACACCACCGAGGTCCATTTTGGGGCCTCTGGAAGGCATTGCAGTGCTCGGAGGTTTTGATGTATGCAGGTGACACTGCACTGGTATTTAATGGCAACTCACTTCTCGTAATAGAAATGCTATAAATAACGAACTACAATGAATTTTGACATGGCTTCTCTTAACACTTAGCTAAAAAACAAAGTATGTGATTTTTGCTCAAAACGAAGGTTTATTGATGTAAGTGTTATTTCTGTATCTGCTGATAATATTGTTATTTAGAGTGTGTTCTCTTTTAAATATTTGGGAGTTATATTTGATTGCCACTAACTTTGGAAGGAACAGGTGCTCAGTGCCTGTAAAAAGGTTGCATGCTCTGGCAAAGGCATGCCACCGCTTTTCATGCACCATGCTTTGGTCATTTTACTTTTCATAGTGTCACAGCCATCTCGGTTACAGCAGTGAATCATGGGGAGTAACATACGAAACGTATTTATTGCCATTTCTGAGACTCCAAAAATACACTTTGCTAAGCATAGGTCTTACTCTCTCTGAAAATTCTAGGAATAGCATGTTTGAAGCTCATCATGTAATGTCGTTGAACGCTTTACACGATTAAAAAATATCTCTTTGTTAACAATACCATTAATACGAACTACCCCTTGCCTCTTCGTGCATTCTGTATGCCTGTTCGCAATACGAGGAAAGCCAGCAATTAATCTATCTGTTGCATTGTGTATGTAGAAAGACTAATAGAATTTTGTGGAACAAAATTTTGGAGCTCGTTACCGATTGAAATAATAGACTCATACTGAAAAACAGCGCACACAAAACAGAGACGAAGAAAAGAAATGACAACACGAGTGCTCGTGTTTTCGTTTCTTTTCTTCGTCTCTGTTTTATGCGCGCTGTTTTTCAGTATGAGTACATACCAACTCACCCAGTCTTCTACTTTGAAATAAAAGAGGCTAGGAATTGTAAACTTGCCTGTAAGCAACACTTCCTTGAAATACAAGCATGGTTGCAACTTTGATTTGATACTCATTGTATTTGTAATGGCTGACCCTATGTGCGGTTGCTTTATGTTTGTATTGGACCTCTGACAAGCCAACAGGCTATCGGTCCAAATATCTGTGTAAAAATTTTCCTTGTTTTCACTGAATAATACCTTCTTGAATCGTAAAAAAAAAAAAAATATGGAGGTAAAACAATCATTGTGCTTTTTCAACGGAAAATTGTTTACTTGACTGCCCCTTCCCCTGCCCCCATCCCTTTTGTTAAATCTTCCCTTCTGCTGACTGTTCATGAAGGCAAAAAATAAGCCTATGGCATTGTGTTTGTAGGAATGCAGACGCACCAGATAAGGTGCACAGTCTGCTATTTTAATATTCACTTCTGCATGGAGCGTATTATCAACATTCATTAGAGGCAGTGGTGCGCATTTTCATGATGTGTGGGGAACATCATTTGATAACCATTTTGCCCCCGGCAGCAACCCACCTAGTCCAAGCCAGTGGTCGTCATGCTCTAAGCAGTACCTGCAGTCATCATTTGAGCAGGGCATGGACTTCTGCCTCTGGAACCTGCCTGAGGACATCATGGGTCCCGTCTGTGGCAATGGCTTCCTTGAAGAGGGTGAACAGTGCGACTGCGGGCCCATGGAGGTGCGCTTCTTACAAGTTGTTGGCTATCTAGGCTTGCAAAGGTGTAGTTCTGCTAGTTGATCGCATGCTGAATTCTCAGAATTAGGGTGAAGATAGGTTTCTTCATATAATTACCGTATTGTGCCGCATATAAGTCAGATTGCTCTAAGCAATAAATAGCATAGCAATGCAATCGTAAGGCTAGCAGTCAGTCAGGTGGCAATCAAAGGCGATAAAAGAGTTACATGCAGCTCCGTTGGCCAACAGCAAAATGAACTGACCTAACTGCCTAGCAGTACTGTAGTTTCAGATTCTAGCAGGAAGCACAGTTCAAAGCCTCCACTGCACTCTGGAGATTACCAGAAGTTTGCCCTCACACTGTTTTCCGCTCATTTGTGAATGCTACTGCCAGCTCGGGCGAGCCAGGTAAATGGCGCGCAATTCAAATTTTTTTTAGCTGGGCCGATTTGCATACAAATGAACAATTTCTTTGACACATGGAACTCTGTGCTTCCTGCTGGGACTAGGCTCTGGCATGGAGCACATACTACCTGTGCCTCTGTTGAAACTACATTAGATCCTGCAGTAGATTGCCTCTGCATATAGGTCAACCCTCCAGTTTTGGATGGCTGCTTTCATAAAAAAAGGTCGACTTATATGCGGCATTATTAGTATTAAATTTTGATTGTAAAAATGAGTAACTATAGTCAATGTGAAAAGCTCTGCTGGGGCCTCTTACAGCTGCCGCGGTGGCTCAGTGGCTACAGTGCTCGGCTGCTGGCCCGAAAGACGCGGGTTCGAACTCGGCCAACGTTTGTAGATAAGGACAGTTGTAAAACTTGCTCCAGGGATGCAGCCCCATTCTGTAGCCGCTTTATTCTCTGAGACTCAAGCTCCATGTCAAGGGTTGTGACAATACTGGGTTACTTTTCTTGGTTTTCTCTTCGCCACCGCGATGCCCATTGGCTGTGCTTGGTCACGTGGTCAGTTTGCTGCATAACTGGTCAAAGCTGGCTCACACCTTGCATCGTCTACGCCAGGTGGAGCTTCTTGAAGCCGTACGTAGCTAGTGTTGTTCATTGCTTGGATTTCGTCTATGTATTGCGAAATTCACGTGCGCTCTACGCCAGGGGTACGAGAGGGCAGGATGCTCGGGGTTGATCTTTGGGGTGAAGATCTCGGCCGAAACGAAAAGCCCTTCTTTCCGTGGTTCCACACGGAAAAATCGAAGAACACAACATACCGCTTGCTCCCTTGTAGTTTGGCATGATAAAATTCTTCACTTGGCTATTATGTGGCTGCGCAAAGTAGTTTGCAGGACCCCTTCATCAGCTGTATGTATGCCACATCTCTGCTGACTGTTGATGCTTACCTTCCTCCTTATCTTACTGGCAATGTGAAGTGCAACAACTCTTGCACGTTGCTTAGAACACCTCTAAAACTGTGGCTGAAGTCTCAGTAAGAGTACTAACTTCCGCCTTGCTCACCTTGCAGCACCGACTACAGGTGAAAGGCACCATATTAGGAGATTTTCCCTTGGCTTCATTTAACATTTGTATTAAGGAATAAAACACTGACTGATTGACATTTTTGGAAGCAGTTGAAATACCTACTGAATTTCGCAGCCTCGGCCTGGGTGCAAACTCCCATTTACTTCATAAAATTACCTCGTTAAATATGAAATTTGATGTTTACGAGCTGCCACAACCAGATTCTAGGAGGCTAAAGAAACTAACTTGCCCCGGCATGCATGCAGATATGGTTAAAGAAGCCTGAACAATGAGCTTTTAAGCTTCCATGACTGAACACTGCATTCCCGCAATATATCGGCTCCCTGAAAGTTTGTCCAGCTAAGAAGTCGCGATGAGACGAGCAACGCGTCTTTAACATGCCCGGCTAAAGTTATGGTTATAAATGTTACTAAACCGTCTTGTTTCGTTAATACAAAAGAGATCAAGGCAAAAACTATGCTTGTATTCCTTAAATACATTTTTGTACGCACGCGAGCCACTATCTGCTGACGCTCCTCAAGCTGGGAGTAGCAGATGACACACCCATCCAAAAGCAACCACAGCGCCACCGCCCAGGCGACGATTGCATGGTTCCGCTCTGCTCCCTGGCGCACCAACAGTGTTCTCCCCCAACTGCCCCTATCTAAAAACGTTGATCTTGGCTGCGGCGGTCACATTTCGATGGAGGCAAAATACTGGACGCCCGTATGCTGCGCGATGTCGGTGCATGTTAAAGAACCCCAGGTGGTAGAAATTATCTGGAGCCCTCCACTACAGTGTGAATTTTCCGGTGGAATTATGTGCACCCAGAAAGCAACTTTTGAGCAAGAATTCAAGGAAATGCAGGACACGAGCATTGGGAAATGTATAGACTGCACATTCAGGTTATGAGGGACTCTAGCAAGTGGAATCCTTCTCCACAGTTGCTTGAAAAGCTGCTTACAGCAGGTAGCCCCCAGGAAGCTGCTCACGTCTTCTGTGCTTAGTAAATTCTGTCCGTGTTGTTTGGCTGCTGTTTTATGGGTAACGGACATGTATACTGCAGTGGAGGCAGTGGGCACTGAACATGGGATAATTATTACTTATAAAAGAGTTCATTGTTTTTATGTCTTTAATGAAATAAATTAGTACAAATTCACAGATTAAATACAGTGAGATTCCTCTTCTACTTTGTGTTTGCAAAAAAATTGAATGTATATTTTTTAATATCTTTAAACTGATGCTGCTTTATAAGATATGCATTAAAATGAACAATTTGCACAAAATAAATTCTAAACAAGTGTGTAAAAGGTTTCAGGGATTCATATAACCATATTCTTTCAGTTTGAGCTGATTTTAGTTGCAGTATCTTTGCTCAGCTGCATGGTGGTGGTAGGTTTTATCTTTCGTTACTATATAATATGAATGCATGTCATTTGGTTTAACTTAATTTAAAATTGCAAATATTTATATCATCCTCATGGATTCTGAGCCCTCAGCTGAAATAGACTTAAAGCCACTACTGCATCATTTTAATAAGGCTATAGCAGCAAGGAATTCACATTGAAAATTGAAAAGAATGTCACATCCTTTTCACTTTTGGCTTTCAGTTTTGCAAAAATCCATGCTGTGATGCAGCAACCTGCAAGTTCAAACCACACGCTGCGTGTGCTATCGGTGCCTGCTGTGATGTTTCTACCTGTCAGGTAATTTTTAGCACAAGCTGTTTTTGGGGTGTTGTCTGCTAATCACATTGTCCACACAAAACCTTTACAATGACTGGAACGGTGGCACCTGCTGAGTCAATTTATAAAACCCCTGTGTGGTAGCTGTCCATTAGCACGACCTTGCATTTATGGGCAGAAAGAGAACTCCAACAGCATAAGCATTTTTCCTGTTGTGCATCTCGTTTACAGAGCTGATATGAATTTCTCTATCTGAAATTTTTGTTGCGCAAATGTGTGTTGAGTGAACATGTAAATAAGCTGCACTGGTAAGAGGCCTGGCCAAGTGATTGTGGCAAGCAGGCCAGACAAGCTCTGTCCGCAGATGTGACGGGGTCATGTTGGATAGTGAAAATCCTCTGTGCTGGTAGAGTACTGTGGTCTGTCATTGTAATGTAAAGCAGCTTATGATGTGCCCGTGTTTGCATGCAGAGTAGGTAACAAAATAAAGCTTGCAGCAATGGTAACTCAAAATTATGAAAATTTCAGGTGGTGTCACGTGCATAACCATACTGCATTGTTACATGCAATGTCAGCTGAGGCTGAAGCCTGTATCATTGTTAACATTGCGGTAAATTTTTATTGATCACTAACGTTCTCATTACGTTTCATCGTTAAGTTTCTCTTCTGAAAATTTGAGATTTTGGATATATCTTAGTTCATTTAAGGGTGACATGAATACTGTACATTTAAGGTAAGCCACCTACTACTCGTTTATAATTGCTTTGTTTTTTCTGCTCATGTGCACAGATTATTATTTTCTTTTTTTTTTGTACAATAGCCAACTGATTTTTCAGACTCCAATAATTCGGACTTACGGGATATTTCGGACCTTGCTGAGGAACCGTCACACACCTCTTAGGAATGTGTGCATTTTTACGACCAATATTTCGGACTGTGTGAGGGGGGGGGTGCATTCAGAGGCACGAGCAGCCTGTGGATTACCTCTCTCGGTCTTTGCAAGCCTCGTTGCCCATGGAAACGGGCTGTTCTTCCTTTGCGCGGCGCATGCATTCACTTGCGGCATGATCTGCGGCCGCTTCGCACTGTCAGGTATCGTGACATAGAGTGACTATCCGTGACACGAGGTGCTGCGGACATGATGAAAACATGAATGTGGCTCAGTTGAAGTGTAATATTGTCGCTTGCAAGTAGAACATGGGAAACGGTGAAGTTCGCGATTTTTAAACCCGGTTTTCCACAGGAAGATTTTTTTTTTAAGTTCACAGATTTTTCGGACTGTTCGATTATTCGGACCATTTTCCGGGTCCCACCGAGTCCGAAAAATTGTTCGCCAACTGTATTCATGTACTCTAAATGCCCTTTATGGCCATTATGTAGGTGGGTTGAAAATAACGCACTTAAGAGCTGCAATACACAACACAGGGAATCATTAAACCAGAGAACATGGACAAAACATGCACTGATAAACCAGCAATAAAACTAGATGGGTTGAGAACACACACTGAAAAAAGTAACAACGGCGCTAGCGATAAAAATAACAGAATACAATTCTCACAACAGTCTGTGAAGAGTCGGCACAGAGTAAGCGCTTCAGTTTGCTGACAAGAGTCGTAATTGTTCCCGGGAACAGTTTCTTCAGGCAGCTTATTCCAGTGGTAAATGGCAAGGAACAGTGGTGAATTCTGCACAAGTTGGGTACGAGCAACCTTGGGTTGCACCTTAAAGGGGGTGGTCTAATCAGGGACAGATGCGATGGGACGGTTTGAGATGAGGTTCTGCGAATAGCGAAGGGTTGTGATAAAGTCTGCGAAAGTGAGACAGCAGCATAACAAGTTTTTGTTTTTGAGTGAGCATAAATTCAGAGATGATTTATGTCAGTAAGGCTGGAGTAGAGAGAGTACTTCCTTTTGATAAATATAGCAATCTTATTCTGCAGTGATTTGAGTTTTCTGGCAAGATAGGCTTGATGCGGATTCCAGATGATACCGGTGTATTCTAGTTGTAATTTAACAAAAGTAGTGTATGCTCCTGATTTGCAAAGTGCAGGTGATGCCTAACGAAACTGGTGGTCTTTTGGACACTTAGGTGGTTATGTAATCAATGTGTTTGTGCCATGTCAAGCCTGAAGAAACGTGAACTCCTAGGTATTTTGTTGCAGGAACTTATCAATGGCCACATTATTGATAGAATAAAAGAAGGGCTCATTGATGTTAGCCATTGCAAATGTTATAGCTTTCTTTTTGGAAACTAATTCGGTTTGTTATTTTGTTGTCAGCATACGAGCAGTCATATTTCATTTTTCATTTTCATTTAGGTGGTGAAAGCAGCCACATTATGTCGAGATACTGTGACGGAGTGCGATCTGCCAGAATACTGTGATGGAGTTTCGGAGTTCTGTCCAGTAGATGTCTTTGTACAAGATGGAACAGAATGTGGAGGAGGCAAGGTAAGAGGCTGAATATTTGGACAAAGCTCTCTTTATGCTTTTTTACTAGTCGCTTGTGGAAATCTCTGTGTAATTTTATGCTAAAGAAGCCTGTAGTCTTCAAAGCAAGGAAAGCAAAAGGGAAAGTAATACCCTCCCTGTATGTCTCGCAGTTTTAAGGACTGAATACTTTAGTATATATCCTAGCAAGCCACCCCCCCCGTCCCCTTTTCCTGTTTACTCTGAACATGTAATTTTTGCTATCTTCCTTGGTGAAAGCAATGAAGAATCACTGCAAATTAAGTTTCAGTTCAATTTTTTTTCTGTTTGAAATTACGCACATATATGCTTTTTCATGCAAACTTCTAAAAAGAAGAGATTCAGCAGTTTCATCTCATGTAAATATTGTAGTACATTTGCTTCTGTCTGTACATTAAACTGTATCTGTATAGCAAAGGTTAGCTACACCTTCTTTCTGTATATTGAGTTATGTGCGCCTGCTGCCATGAATTTCTGAAATGCAACTTTGGAAAAGGAATTTAATTTCCTGGCATCCAGGATGCATTGCTTGAGATTTAATGGTGCACTCTGCAATTTGCATGCACAGAATTAGGCACTGCATATCTGTTCTAGGCTCTATGCGAGGGCAGTGATGAAATTTAATTCATTTTGCATTCCATAAACTTTGAACTGTGGGAGCATATCTGTTACTCATATAGCAGACTTGACCACAGCAGTGGCCGAGTGGTTTGAGCACCCACCTCGCATGCGGTGGGTGCGGGGTTCAATACCCATTGCCGTTGAGTACCCACCAGTGATACAATGGGTACGAGCTTTCACCTGGCCTGGTGCTCGGCTTCTTTAGGGTGAATTGCTTGGGAAAGGAGTCTTTGGCCCCACCTTGAGAAGAAGAAAAATACCTTGCGCCATGGCCCTCTTTAGCCCGAGAGGCTCTTGCACCATAAAAATGTAGCAGACTTTTCTGTGCTAGTGTACTCATTAATGGCTGCCTTAGAATGTTAAGCAGTTCTAGACTATTTTATTATTTTATTGAGCTATTTTTGCAGCACATTTTTCTCTAGAGCTGGAGTGAGCTGAAATTATTCGACAGTGAACTTTTTCTTCATGGAATATAGTGTGCAAGCATGAGGTGTTTCATGGTGAATTGTTTCCTTGGATAGGCTTACTGCTTCGGTAAGCAGTGCCGCTCTCATGACGACCAGTGCCAGCTGCTGTGGGGCTCCAGTGGGCGTATGGCGGATCAGCGATGCTTTGAGCGCAATGATGATGGTGAGGTAAATGCCAATTGTGGATATAACCGTCTCAACAAGACCTACAAGAAGTGCAACAAAGAGTAAGTTCCATTGGGCTATAAGTGTTCAAAACATTTTCTTATAACAACATTCAAGTGCCATGGAAATGCCAGTTCTCATCGGGTTAGCAAAAAAAACACAAAGCAATGATTCAAACATTTTAATCAATTCCAAGCTTTGCTTGTTTCACGCAAAGCTGACTGACATTTTTCTCGAGAGCACCTAGTTGCTCTACATGGTCAGGTAGAAAGCCCTTTGAGAAAACGAAGTCCCAGAGGCACTGAACCATCTGCAGGGCATCTTGCGAGAACACAACCTGGACAAGCTGATCTAGACCCAAAAGGCTCTGGTTCGACCCTGGCTTGGTGGTCGCATTTTGTTAGAGGCAAAATGCTTGATGCCCATGTACTGTACGATGTCAGTTCACGTCAGCTCTCCACTACAGCGTCCCTCATAGCCTGAGTTGCTTTGGGACATTAAACCACATAAAACCAACAAACCTGATCTACCGTGTCGTCATCAGTGGCATCATCACTGTCACTCTTTCCCACCGCTCGCACATACCTGTATGCCTTGTTGCCTCGTCAGTGACCCTGTTCAGGACGCAGCAGTAGTACAGGAGCTTAATTAAAATGGGCGATAACACCAATATCCATGGGCTACAAGCCTGCAGCAGTGTTTGGAGGAAGAAAGAAGGCTTGCATGTGCTCTAGCATGGAACGATGCACACTGCAGTTGTCAAGGACCATTGAAACCATTCTCTTCTGTCGTTCTGTGTGCCCATTGAATTCTGCGAGCCACTTGTGAAAAAGCGCTTGCGCCATCCATGCTTTTCCATTGTGGGAGTAGTGCACAGGGATTCTGATGGCACCTCGGAAGCTGTGGGGAAGCTTCGACTTTCCGGTGACAGATGAGATGCACTTACCGCTTGCGTCCGTACTTGCACACAAAAAAAATTGGCAGAGGCTTAGCTCGGCAATGCCAGGGTATACATAGCGAGAGGTACGTTTCCCTGGCTGAGCTTGTTGGGGTCACTGTATGTTTAGCAATGAGAGACATATAGGCTCCATCTCGGTGGCCATGCTCTATTTTCCATAGGCTCCATCTCGACGGCTATGCGCCATCTATTACGCTCGGCAGTCTGGCATCTCCGTTTGGCAAGCCGTACCTCTCTCTGTTTGGGCGTCTCCGCTGCTCTCTTTGCCTTCTTACGCTCATTCTCTCTTTGTTGAGTAGTTAAGTGCCAGGCGACAACCTCAAGATCGGAAGAGTTAATCTTCTCTTGTCTATACCGCCGTTTAGCAGCAGCTAGACTCTCCTTCTGTGCATCCATGTCAAACGTTGTGATACAGCCGCCCATTACATCTCTGCCTTTTATACGCAATGCTGCGCATGTGACGCGCGGATAAGGTGATTGAGCAGCGTGTGGCGAGGCGGCGACGAAGCGCGCGGCGCGCCTGTAAGTTCTCTCTGGTTACCATGGTACCGGTGCATGCACACAACTGCTCATCTGCGTGACATCATGCGCGGCTCCGACGGTGGAGCGG
Organism: Amblyomma americanum; assembly: GCF_052857255.1. Lineage (NCBI taxonomy): Eukaryota > Metazoa > Arthropoda > Arachnida > Ixodida > Ixodidae > Amblyomma > Amblyomma americanum. The sequence continues at coordinate 54,226,492 of NC_135497.1, forward strand.
GCGCGCAGCCGCGGTGATGGCAAAGCGCACACCCGCACCTGCTGCTCCTCTCCGGTTTCCATGGTAACGGCGCATGCGCACAACTGGCCTCTCCTGGCCACTGCGAAATGCTCAACTGGTAGCCCAGTGTAGCTCTCGCTACAAAATATGGTCACATGCAACTTGCTGTGCTTGTCACCCTTGCATGGGCCCCCTTGAGCACATGGGTTTTGGAGGGAGCGTTTGTAAAAGAAGTTCAGTTTCATTGCCATTGTAGATATTTCTGTTCGCTTACTTTTCAAAGATTGTGACGGTGTTTTTTTTTCTCTGCATTGTCTTGTTTCCACATCATGTGATGCTTCCCCACTGGTGATGGCTTCGTACTTGATCCCGTGCCTGTCTTTGAACTGTGTGATCTAGCCGCCACTTGGCTGGGAGTAAACATTAGAAGATTAGAAGAAAGGCAAGAAAAATAAAAGGCAAAATGATTCACCTTTGCTGCCAGAATCGGCCTCCTGATGGGCAGATTCATCACTTGGGCACCAAGAAATGATTGGTATAAGGCTTCTTCCATTTCTTTGTAGGTTCCCTGTCGAATCTATTTTCCACGCATTGTCCTTTGAACTACTCCATTCTTTCTCAAGCAGCTTGCTTGCGGAGCAGATGATTGTCGTAATTGTTGGTCGAGGCTGTCCGTATTTAAAATGACGGCTGACACTTTCTGGTCATGCTTGTGGTTCTTTACAACTTTGCACTTTGTTTCCAGCATTATTGCCATATGCTTTCTTTTCACCAGCAATGGCATTGTGCATGCCTGTGGGGAATGCACTGTAGGTGCATCTGCCATTGTTGTTCTTCAGTGGGACAATGGCTCGCTGGAATCATAGAAATGTGGCACTGCAGCCAATGCAGTCACACCATCCGCCATCCAACTGCACTCGCACCATTCGTCGTATTAGCATAGGAAATGATATAGCTGCCTGTTCCATATCAAGGACACTCCCTAAAATAACAATCACGTTCATCGGCAAGAAAAAGGAAGTTTTCTTTTCTGCAACCGCATTCATTGTCGGTTTCTTAATTTTCCCTGCAAGGAATTACTATTGTTCCAGTTTATGCAGTTACAGTGTCAACATTTTGTTTATGCAAGAGAATGTGCATAGACAATGATGTTGAAAATTTTTATCATCATTTTCTATGCAGTCATTCTAAAATTATTTAGGCACTTTGGGTGATAGGTTCTGTTGCAGCACATAAAACAGGGTTGTTAAAGATCAGTTGCTGTTTAGTCCCAAATGATTTGCATTTATATGGGTTTGTGTGCTTGAACTTCATAATGCAAAGTAAAAGCTATAGCGTTAGATTTCGCCACTTAAAATTCATAACAGACTCTCCTGCAAAAGCAGCAGCAGTCGAAAGTCCTGCAGCCTGTTTCTGACATATAGCCGCCGTGGTGGCTCAGTGGTTATGGCGCTCGGCTGCTGACCCGAAAAACGCGGGTTCGATCCCGGCTGCAGCGGTCGAATTTCGATGTAGGTGAAATTCTAGAGGCTTGTGTACTGTGCGATGTCAGCACATGTCAAAGAACCCCAGGTGATCGAAATTTCCGGAGCTCTTCACTACGGCGTCCCTCATAGTTTGAGTCGCTTTGAGACGCTGAAGCCCCATAAACCATAAACCATTTCTGACATATAGTGGTACTGTGCCTCACTGTCTGCGTAATTTGTTATGGGGTGCACATATTGTCTTAATTAACACAAATATATAAGTGCAAATGGCTGTTATCAGCTGTCTGGAATATTGCAATTGGAGAAAGGTCCTTTCTATCTAAAGTTCCTACCTGGACACTGCAGTTGTAGTGTAGCCAGCCACTGTGACCCCTTAGTTTACCAGGCTGCCTGCCAATAGCAGTCTGTGATTATATCAGCCAATAAGTCAATGTAGAAATCAAATTTTTTTTAAAGGATGAGCACTACGCTACTGCCGCCACTAGCCACATAGATTTAGTTTGTCTGCGGGGTAGTTCCAGGCAAGATCAACCAAAGGGTGGATGGTCGACCTCTTAAATTTACGTGATATTTTTATATGTTATTGTCTGATGACTAGCATAAAGAGTTCTACAATTGGTTTTGTCCCCAAAATTTTTTCAAAGCGCAGAAAATTTTTTATCATGAAGAAGTAGTGTGTCACACTTTCACACTCTGCTGTTTTGGTCAAATTTGGTTGTGAATAAATTAAAATAGAATAACTAAAGATACCTGAAAATTTTTAGAGGGAAACTATGGATGCTTCAGTCTGTGCCTGGTTATTTTTGTCTGTTTGAAGAACTCAGTCTTTTTACTGAAATTTGTCAAACTTGGCCGAAGTAATGCTTGTTTTTTGTCTACTTTAAAGGTCTGTATTTCATGAAAGGAGTGTGTAAGAGCTGCCATAATTATACATTGTGTTCTACACAAGCATGTCTTTCAAAGTGAAGGCAGTCATATTTATAGGGCTTATGGATAATGGGATATGGTCGCGCAGAATTTCAAAAAACGCAGAACAGCAATAATTTCCGACGACAGTTAAAAAAAACATTTTGATATTTTTAAAACTTAGTCCATGTATTCGTCTTTGCACCAATGTTTATAATCGTCAAAAACCTGTTCTCTAATGTTGACACTGCAGCAGTTTCAGCCTTTTAATGAGACCCTTGCGCAAGGCTCAGCACATCATGTAGCTCTGAGGAGACTCCTTGTATGCGACTACTGTAGAATGCGGGCAATACTAGGACAAAAATTATTGTGGGACTACGAAAAGAACAAAAAATAAAGTGTTGCTGCCCGTTCCACTACGTATAACGGGCTTGCAATACTAGAACAAAAGATATTGTGGGGCGATGAAAAGAACGAAAAGGAAAGTGGCCCTGCCTGTACCACTAGGTATAACAGGCTTACAATTCTAGGACAGTAAAAAGATTGCTACATGAGAAAAATATTCCAAACAATTCCCAGTCTAGGCACAATTATTGGGAGCAGTGCCTGAAGTAAAGCAGCTGAAAGCATGTTGTACATCTGCAGGCCGCCATGCAATACAGAGGACAGCGCTCTTTCAAGGACAGGCTGGGAGGTTCTTGTGCTTTGGATGTATGGGTGACTTGAAGTACCAACCTGCACAAAACAGTCGCTGAGAGCTGTTCTTCCACCTCCATGGGGTGCACGTGAACAGCGGAGTAAGAGGAAAATTCCACTACAGAGTCTCAGCTGTCTCGCTGATCTGTGGCGAAAGTGAATGTCAACAACTGCCAGGAGGCTTCACCCCGAGTGTGAGGGGAAAAGGGGAAGCCTACATGTGTTGTCTTCTCTGCAACAAGGACTGGGAGCGTTTGTTAACATAGCATTTGTATAGTTAATTTTTGAAAACACAACGTGGCTGCCGAGGGCAGACAAAAACAAGCCTTGCAGGAACACGTTTGCGCTGTGCAGTCGGCTTTGAAGTTTGGGGGGAAGTGTACACCCTGTTTGTTATGTCAGTATAGCTTCCGGTGCCTTAGATTTTTCATCGAAACCAACACAGTGAGGAGAACAAGAACAGCCCGGAAGGAAGGTTTGTTGCTGCCAGAGCGCGGTGCACCGTGTGGTGTTATCGTGGTGCGCAGTGCAGGGGGAGCGTCGCGTGCACTAAAAGAAAGAACTGGGAGCCAAGGACTCTTTGCTTTCACGAGCATTGCTGTATGAAGTCTGTGCTGTGTCACCCATACATCCGAAGCGAGACAACCTTCCAGCCCGTCCTTGAAAGCGCGTTGTCCTCAGACTTGCTTTGCTGCCTGCATATGTAAGACGCGCTTTTAGCAGCTTTATTTCAAGCGCTGCTTGAAATTACGTCTGGATTGGTAATTGTTTGGAATATTTTGCTCATTTACCTACCTATTTGCTATCCTAGTATTGCCCGCATTCTACAGTCGCACACAAGGACTCTCCTCAGAGCTACATGATGTGCCGAGCCTTGTACAAGGGTCTCATTGGAGGGCTGAAATTACTACACTGTCAACGCTATTTAATATGCTTTTGATGATTATAAACATTGGTGCAAAGAAGAATATAAAAACAAAGTTTAGAAATATCAAAAATGTTTTTCTAAATGGTAGTCAGAAGTTTTCATTGTTCTGTGTTTTTTTTGAATTTTGCGTGGCTGTATCTCATTATCCATAAACCCTATAAACATGACACTCTTCACTTCAATAGTCCCACTTGTGTAAAACGCAATGTATAATTGTGGTAGCTCTGGCACACTCCTTTCTTGAGACACAGACCTTTAAAGTCGATAAAAAAATGTGACTTGGGCCAAGTTTGTCAAATTTTAGTAAAAAAAGACTTAGTTTTTGAAACAAAAAAATAAGCAAGGCACAGGCAAAAGCATCTTTAGTTTCACTCTAGTAACTTTAAGGTACCGATTGTTATTACATTTTAATTTATTCATAACCAAAATTGCCAAGAAAGCAGAGTGCATAAGCGTGGCGCTGCACCTCTTCATCTCACAGTGTTCTGTGCACGGAAAAAAATTTTGGAGGCAAAACCATATTGCAGAACTCTTTATTTTAGGCATCAGTCGACAACATACGATAATATCAAGTAAATTTAAGAGGTCAGCCTGTGGCAGCTGCTTATTATAGGCTATAGAAAAAATACCCTTGTGTTGAATTCAGTATGTCCCGATAGAAGAAATGTTCAAGCTGTTTGATGCTTCCTATGGGTATATGAAATCCATTTGGTCTATTTGGCAAAGGTTTCTCGTTTTGAAACCTTTAACTGTGATGTGCTGATGCTGCTATTCTGCTATAAGAAATGTATGCATTATTGCACATCATCAAAGCCTTTCTTGCCACAGTGCATGTTTTATTGTGCACGTGTAATCTGCTGTAGACATTCTTTTCCTTTGGGATTAGTTCATGTAATATGAGAAATGGTTGTAATTATAAAGGTGGGGATGATTGGAAATGAAAATAAAATAGGAAGGCTCACGAAAACTTCTTGTGTGACTTATCAGTGAAACTATCTTGCTAGCGAGAAAGGTGCTAACTTTGCCATAAACTTTTTCAGGGATGTTATGTGTGGAACACTGCACTGTGTGCACCTGAATGAACGACTGGAGTTCGGCATAGAGTCAGCAGCTGTGCAGTCCAAATTTTACATTGATGAAAATGACAAACGATACACGTGTCGATCAGCCATTGTGGACTTGGGCTTATTCACTGCCGATGTTGGCCAGTCGCCGAATGGTGCAAAATGTGGCACCAACAAGGTTTGTTGACTTGTACTGCATATTTGCCATTATGTTGCCTGAAAGAGTCAGCTTCTTTTGTTATGTATAGGATACTACTCCCCTGATTACTGTCATCACATTTCTTCAGATCATGGTGGCTTAGCCATATACTGCTGGTGTAATTGCCATATCTACTGGTGTGAAATATGAGTGAACTGAAGGTTGGGCTTTTGCTTGAGAGTGAATGTAGTGATTTTGTTTGGATAGAAATTCATTGCTCAGTTTTTGGAATAGACATGTTATGTTTGGTTGCATGGACCAATGGCAGAGTTCTATAACAATGAATTACAGAACAACGCAAGCGTAGTAGTCAAGTTGAACACAAACATTGCTATAACAGGGTTTCAGACAATGCTCCAAAAAGTTGTCTCAAAATTTAGACTAAAAGTTTACTTTAAAAAATGTGGAAATCTTGAAATTTTTCTCCTGTTAAGCACTTCTATTTTGGACCAAATTGGCGTCATCCACGGTTTACCTTTTGGGACACAAGGCATCTCAATACCTGAATGCATGAAGAGAGAAACTTTTTCGCCAAGGAACAGTTCCTGAGCAATAATTTTCTAAAAATACCCAGACTAAGGCGATTTCTTGCACATTGGAGCGCGATATTTGGAGAGAAAGTTTTTTTTTTCTTCAAAAGAAGGTCTGTACACTTCTGTTGGAACTTGTCTTAACTGATATAAATTTTGTCAGCCAAATCTAAGATGTCGAAAATTTGGCGCGTCTCCTTTCGCGTGGAATGACCCAAAGTCCACATGTCACAAGTACTACTACCAGCTTCTCAAAGACTTATCTTTAATCATCCAAAGTTCCATCATTTGATAGCTTCCTTGTGTTGGTCGTATATTATTTTGCTAGAACATACTGTTAAAGAATGCTACTATGAAAATGAAATTCTTTGCTCAGACTCTAATCAGCAGTGGCGTCTAACTCTTCCTCAACAAGAAATATAACAACTTTTCCATACCAACTATCACTCACGACAGAGTAACTCTCTGTAGCCCTCTGGAAATTGCTCGTAATTTTAGTGCCAATCCTCTGCTTCAGCTGCTCCTCTAATGACCATTGCCAACTGTTCTGCAACTGTCCCAACTGTCTGTTGTCAGCATTGAATCTTCCTCTTCCTCACATCATCTACTGAAGTGAGAAGTATATTATAAATAAAAATTTCCACTTCTGGCCTAGATGGTATCTAAGAAAATGGTAGGAAACTGATTGCAGATGTCATTGCTTATATCTTCACACTCATAATGAGCTTAATTTTTAATTAGGTGTTTCCCCAAGAGAAAAAAATTTATTTGTCTGTTTTCAAAAGGGAGTAAAATCTCATCAGCAATTTTTGGGCCACCCCCAGTCTTCCCCCTTTTTTTTTCAGTAAAATAATTTAGAAACTTTATGTACATATCTAAGATTGTTTAATCATCTAGAAAAATTTAATGTCCTGCACTGTGAACAATTTAATGTTTGGCAAAGTTGCTGCACTGACATTGCTTCGATTTCAATCAGTCAGTCAGTCAGTCAGTCAATCAATCAATCAGGTTTATTCCACACCAGAGATCTGAGAGGTGGGGACAGAAAGCCTAGGTATAGGCTTGACGTGGGGTCCTCGCCCCCTACAGCAGCTTAATTGAGAACAGAACCTAAAAGTACACAACGCTTCATTCAACACTACAGCATACAATATGCCTATCAACATCTTTATAACAGAAAGGAATGTTATTTAACAATATGCATTTACAAAGCATCAATGCAGGACATAAACATCATGTTAAAATCACGAGAAAAACATCATAACAATGTTCAACTTATAGCTATAGAATTTAGGATAATGTGACAAAAGCACAAAAGTTGATAATGCATATAATGAAGTCTGCAGAAAATATGGAAGCAAACATTACTGTTTAATGCAAATTAGACATTAATAAATTAATTACTAAAGCTAACTACATAGGTAGTTAATGCCTTACTGCATTAGCAGAATTCCTTGAATATGTTAACTTCAAAGCTTACTTTAGATTTTATTAATGTTAATGTTTATTGCTGTTTCTATTAATGTTACGATGGACTCCTATTCAATCGAGCTGAATGCAATTAATTACATTGTTTTCGCTTCCAAGCATGTAACAACACTCATGTCCTCTATCAGCTCTTATCCCGCATGCCCTTACCATTGTTCATTTCATAATGCCAGACTCTATAATTACTTGAGATTAAACTTGTATATTGAACAGGTACGAATAAAAACCTCTTATGGAATTAGTTCTGTTAAATACGACATTAGTTCGGTTTATACACTTTAATTATGCTCTGTACACACCTCCATTCAAGCTGCCGTGGTGGCTAGTGTTTGTGGTGCTCGGTTGCTGACCCGAAATACGTGGGTTCGGTCCCGGCCATGGCGGTCGCATTTCGATGGAGGTCAACGGCTAGAGGCCCTTGTACTGTGCATTGTCCGTGCACGTTAAAGAATCACAGTTGGTCGTAATTATCCGGAGCCCTCTACTGCAGCATTCCTCATTGCCTTAGTCGCTTTGGTACGCTAAACCCTATAAACCAGACCAGACCAAACCAAACCATTCTTTGTATACCAGAGCTAAAAAAATTTAATCTTGGTGTGTTTGCATATTGTGCGATAAATAACCATATTGACATGGTAGGGTTAAAGGCCTCATTGTCCAGAAAATCCAGTATTTGTGTCGGCATCCGTGTTAGCGTCAGCATCGGCATTGTGAGCAAAAAATCACGGGCATGGCACAGGCAGGCGGTCCCCAGAGAGCAACCTAGGAGGCAGGTGGGCCACATAGGTCATGTGACCTTGCGACATCATCACAACCTGATCACCAGATAGCAAACTGCCCACCATGGCAGGTGGCAGTTTGCAACTAACTAATGATTGATTGCTCGGGAAGAGCAGCCAGAGCACAAACCCCACTACTGGGAGCACCTGCCATTGCAAATTGTACTGGCGCATCGCTTAACCTCTGCACCACTGCGCAGGAGGAGGGGTATGAGGACTCCTGGGGATTTATGAATGTAAAGTAGAGAATGACAATCTGCATATATGGGAATTAATTCATTACACTATCACGTCATACCCTTAAGGCAGAGCTTGTGTGTCCTCTCAAAATTTTTTCTTCAGCGTATTTATATGTGAAGACTAAGTAACCATAATCCTGCTAGATTTTCATTGCAGAGATATTTTGTACTCCTCTAAGTTTGTACTGACTACAGAATTGAAATGGTAGAGTTTTCTCTAACCAAGTTGTGAAATAGTTTACCTTATATCTAAGCCATGTCATCCCCATCCTCCTTTAAATGTGAACTTCACTGGTTCATTTTTAACTGTTGAAATTCATTATTTTTAAAGCCTACTGCAGTAAAACCTCGTTGAAATGTTAAAACAAAAAACGCCATAGAAAAACATACGATCCAAACTGCTCAATTTTTTAAAATGTAACTGTTCAGTAAGATACAAAACTATTTATTGGCATTTTTACTTCATAAAAATCTCTGTTTGAATTCCTAGGTCCAAGGTCTGAGCAGCCCCTTTTAGTGTGCCCACAGAACTGATTGCATATTTGCGTTGTTCTTGGCAGGGAAGAAACTTCATAACCCATCCGGTCTATTTACGGCAGTGGCAAAATTAGCGATCTCTTCCCTGTTTAAGGATGATTTGCCCTCTTGCATGAATGCACTGCGGGAAAGCCGCCATGCAAGTTACTGTCGCAGCATCCTTGGTTTGCATTCCCCATACCCAGCCCTGCTTGCATGTTAGCGCATCCATGTAGTTCTCAGATGCTTCGCCTGCTTGCTCTAAGGCACTCTGAAGAAGCCGCTGCGTTTCTGCTTTTCATGTGGCATCCTTGCGGGAATGACCGTTCATACGTAAATGCACTTTACTTTTTAATTTTAATGCTTCGCCCCTTTTAATTAAGGCAGTACAGAGAAAAACACCATGGCGGGCGACTGCGGTTGCATTGCAACTTTTCATGTAGCGTGCCCCCTGGTTTGGTCCAGTGGTATGTTTGCACACATGAAGCTGGTTGCTAAACGTACTATGCAACTAGGATTTGCTAGAATTTTCAGTGCAGTTGCAGGGATCTGTGATATCCGGAATTTATTAACTGAAAGAAAAATAGTGAACTCTGTGGAACATTTTTAATGGCCGGGATTCTGTACTTGGGAACTGGGAGGGTATCAACAAGATTTTACTGTGTTTGTTCGTCTTCTGTTTTGTCCTTGGAATTTTCACGTTGAATTGTTTTCATTAATTGGGTATTTTATCATGCTTTTATTCAACTGTCACAGAAATTTTTGTATTTACATGTACAGTGGTTTTATGTAATTAATTACCTTTGCATTTTATTCTAAAAGGTCCCACTATAGTGGTCAAATTTGGAACCTCTTTCTGCCTCTGTCTCTCTTTTTAAGCATTTATCAAGCTTTCTATTTTTTTTAAAATTTGAACCTGACAGAAAAATGAGTTTACTTCTCTCACGAGAGAGAAACAGTTAACTCACCTTAGTTTTTGTCAGTCTTCTGCCAGGACGGTCAAAAAGGCCGTTGGAGAATCTTGCTTAAATACTACTTCACCACTGTTCACTTGTGCAGCTTTGTATGTTGTGCGATTTCTATGTGCAGTGGAACCCCACCATAGTAATTTTGCATATAGCAATAACACTGGTATAATCCAGTGAAACATTTCACCTTCCATGGATGATTGTGCATTTTTTTTCTTTTATTTTAATGGCAGCTTTAATAAACAAAGTTATACTTAAGAGTGTTCACCCATGCAGTGTACTCACGTAACGATGTCATTGCAGCACACGCACAATCTAGGACGCCTCGGAGCAACAGACACATAACAGCGTAATAGCAAGGCAAATTAATTTTGATGACAATAAAACGGTACCCTTTTACTGATATAGACACTGATATAGCAAATGTTTTTGCTGGGCCAAGCAACTTTACTATAGAATGGTCCTACTTACCATAGCATCTGTGTGGCCAAAGAGGAGCAGGTGGTGCCTAAATAACTGTGCAAACAAAAGCATTTTTTGGATGCATTGCAGGCTTGTATGAACCAGAAGTGCGTCCCTCTTGAAAAAATCTATGGAGTCAAATGCCCTTATGACTGTTATAATAATGGGGTAAGTTGGCCTTTATCATTTTGTTAATTATCGTAGTCTGTTTTCATACTAGAGATAGGTTTTTATTATTTGTTCTTTCTATTTTCATTTTTTGTTTTTATTCTTTTTTAGCAGCAGGCCTCTTTATTGAGGCCTCAATAAAGAGGCCCGCTGCTCGAAAGGATAGTGTCACAACATAAGGCCTAGCAACATGGAGCAAGCTGAGAAATTTGTCAAGCTATTTTTCTCAGCTTGAGAATATTTCTCAAGCTGAGAAATAAACTGCCATTAAAGCTCTATTTGTTATGGTGTTGCACAAATTGCTGGTAGCATGATGACCTGCTGGTTGTGCAGGTTTGCAACAGCCGTGGCAATTGCCATTGCATGGTGGGCTATGCTCCTCCATACTGCAATTACCCAGGACCCGGTGGGAGTTCAGACAGTGGCCCAGCTTCAGACCCATCAGGTACGTACTGATGTGTGCCAGTGGATAACTTGCGTGATAGTTGTACTGTAAAATGCTCATTGGAAGCGTGCTTTCAACAGTGTTATAGAATCATACAAAATTGTCTATTTTTCAGTTCAGCTTTCATACTCTTACTTGAATCTTGTTGTGGATGGTATGGACAGCTGTATTTTGGGAATATACAGTGGAATCTTTATGATACGATTGTTTCTGTTAGGAAATTTCAGTATGATATAAGTCATAAAATTCCCTGTCCTGTTTAAAGCTCACATTGCCTTAATAATTGGGCTTTACTGAATTGCACACACACTTGAGGCTGTGCCATAATTACTGTGGGGGATACCAGCGATGCATTAATCAGCGTCTGGAAGGATGGTTGGCTGAGTGACGGAGGCTGCGTGAAGCTTAGAACACCAAACATGAGCAGTTGGACTGTTTACGGAGATGGCACCGTCCGTCCGTAGTCACGCCTTCACTCCTACCATTGCACGCTATTGTCAGAGGTGCACGAGTGACTCTGCAGCATGGAATTCAGGTTCCGAGGAGGGCTATTTCAATTATCTCTTGCCACGCCAGTCATACCTGGATGCGTCTTCTCTTTGGGAGCCCGTTCAAATTAACTGATGCGAGACCCGTAGCATCAGAAGTAGTAAGTGTACAATGCCATAGACTTATATGGCTGTTGTTGGCCAGGACTGAGCCAGCACTTCAAATTATCCTGATTTCCAATTTAACTGGGGTCAAATTAGCAAGCTTTTACTGCATACGGAAAAATAGCTACGTATTTGCGGTACACACCATATTTATAAATTAAATGTATGTGTATTGATGAGCAGATAGACTAATGTATGTTTCACTCTGTTTTTTTCTTACAGCCGGTTACAGTTTTATGGTGTCCATGTACATAATTTTCCTCTGCATTGTGCCTCTGGCTGTGATCACCAGTTTCTCCATATACTACTTCCGACGTCACCTGAAGACATGGTGGATGACGAAAGCTCGCAAGGCAGCAATAAAGTATGCCAGATTTTTGTTATGTTGCAGTAGGCATGCAGTAACGAGTCTAATTAGTGAATACTTTTGCTTATGCTGCACACTTATAAGAGCATGTTTTGCACTTTCTTTGTATTTGGCTTTTGTGCCATGATATGTTGGGGTATATGGTCATTTATGCTCTTATCGGAAACATTGTGCCCAAATCCAATGTTAGCACACACAGGATATGTGTGCTAACACAGGATTTGGTTGCATGGTAAGTAGTGTACGTGCACAATATTTTTCCACACAATTGGTTCTTGTTGCTAATATTTTCAGCTGCAGCCTAGTGCGTTTGCGCTGGTTGTCTGCAACTGTATGCATGCTCCTTGGCTTTGACGAGTACGTCTCCTTTATGCTGCTAAACTTGGTCAAGGCCACCGTGGTAACTCAGTGGTTATGGGGCTCACTTGCTGACCTGAAAGATGCAGGTTCAATCCCGGCCACGGCACTCTTATTTCAATGGAGACGAATGCTAGAGGCCTGTATACAGTGTGATGGCAGTGCATATGAAAGAACCCCAGCTGGTTGAAATTATACACAGCCCTCCACTACGGTGCCCCCATAGCCTGAGTCGCTTTGGGACATTAAACCTTGTAAACCATAACCTATATGGGGTCAGATTGGGTTCCAAGTGTGTTGAGTTAAAGGGACACTAAAGACAAATTTCATCAATTTTAATGCAATAGTGTTAAGGAGCGTGTGTCACAGAAAAGCTGTCGTCGGCGTCTGTGGCGTCTGCATCGTTGGCCGTGAGCGAAAAATCCGTGAAAAATCTCTAGAGAAGAAACCTAAGGGGCAGGGCCACATAATTCACATGACCTTGTGGCATCATCACAGCCTGTCCTCCGGACTGTGAGCAAACTGTCTACCATGGCAGGTGGCAGTTAAATTAATGATTGGTAGTGAGAGGTTGCTCGGTAAGAGCAACCTGGGTTGCAGAAGGCCCACCGGTGGTACCAACTGCCATCTGCAGGTTTGTGGCACATCGCTTAACCACTGCGCCACTGCACCAGGAAAGATATGGGGACTCTCAGCAGTCTATGACTGTAAGTACAGAATGACCAATTCTGCATAAATGGGCATTAACCCATTAACGCTATCACGTCATATCCTTGAGGCAGAGCTTAAGTGTCCCCTCCAATTTTTTCCACTTCCACTTGGAAACCACAGTTCAGAGCATTCCCATGGCTTATGGAACCATTGAACTTGGTTTAGAGGACCTATTCCACTACATTTTATGTATGTTTAGACAAATTTTTCTCGAAAAGGGCACTTTCAAGGATACTGTTTGTATTTTTTGTGCTAATGGTGCCGAGGTTAATATGTTAGAACTTTACATTTAGCATGTTGGCAGTTGCTCCACCTGTGTCCCAGTAAAAAAACAAGTACCTTCTACCACTGTTGCAGAAGCCCAGCGATCTCTAAAAGCTTCAGGGATAGCTTTGCTACTGCATGCTTCTCGGTTTGTAAATCGTCAGTAAATTTTTGACATCGTCGTTGATGTCACTGTGAAAGTTGTCGTAGTTAAGTATTAGTTTTTAATACAACAGAAGCCATCTGTTTGCTTTGACATGGTTATTGGGGCTTATCCAATAGCATGGTTCACTGGTTGCGTGCTCAAGCCAACGTGGCAAAGATGGCCATGCGATCTGTTTTGACGCAAGTAGTTCATTCAAGCACTGATATTGTTGAGAGGAGTCCTCTCAACTCTGCATTTTTAAAGAAGTTTAGAGTATGGCTGAATCGTGCAGTGCAATTTGACATAGGTTGTTCTAGAACATACCTCCACAGTCATAATTTATTGTACTGTCCTTTAGGAATCCGCCTTTTTTACAAGATATGGTGCTTTCTGGGAAGTGGCAAAAAATTCGTCTGCTACTGGTTGAAAACAAACGCATGTGTGAGACGCAGGTGATATCCGGTTCCGCGAGTTGCCAGCTACGGTTGTGAGGTGGCAGATGTGCTTTACAGCTGTAGTCTGTCGCATGCGCCTGTTACTAATTTAAACTGCACATGCACAGGAGAAGCTGGAGGAGGAGTGGCACGCAGGTGCAGTGGCTGTGATAGTGTGTGCTGACGGGAGATGAATTCAGAGCACCTGGCAGCGTAACATGAATGCATGCTATGCATCACATAAACAATCCTGCAAAGCCAAGAATTGTTAGCAGGTGCACGTTAAATGCTTCAGATATGGTATATTGCGCCGTTGTAAGCCGAGCCTTAAACTTGCAGCCCTCGCCGACTAAAAAGAAAAAGTTGACTCCAAATATAATCTGACACGTCCCGTCCTCCGCGGAATGGCATCGCGGTTTGCACAGTGCAAAGTAAAAAACGCGTAACGATGCAGTCTCAAGGCCAGGACTCTGAGGCAAATGGATGTCAAAGGCGGTCAAACGGTGCCCGCCCTCCCTTCCATGCTTGCATGTGGCCGGCTGACTAGCGGCAAACCGAGCCAACGATCCTGTGCTTTCGGAATCCTGCGCGATGTGCACGCTTCGGAGATTACCGGAAGCTAGCTCTCGTGTTGTTTATTGCTCATCAGGGAAAGTGGCAGCCAGCATGAGTGAGTCGGGTAAATGGTGCGCATTTTGAATTTTCATAGTGGAACTGATGTGCACATGAATTAACATTTTTTTTTCACACATGGAGCTCCATGCATCATGCCAGGAATGGGCACTGGCCCGAGACACGTACTACCCGTGGCTCAGCCATGACTACCTTAGACCCTGCAGATAGGTAGACTCCATCCCCCAATTTCATATCACCATTTTTTGAAGAGAAAAAAGACGTGGACTTGTTCGCAGCAACGTGCAGACTTCTGTGCCTTGCATATGTAGCTCCACTGAGAGAACATACTTCCAACCTGTTGCAGCACTTTGGCCAATTCTCTTAAGTTCCTTGTTACATTATTGATGGAAGAGGTATTAGTAAATAATTACCAAAAAAATCTAAAGCTCAGCAATGAACAGCTGAGCCAGAAACAAAAATTAGCCAGTATTGTACATCGTAGTGCTGCTGTAGGGAGTCATTATGGTGCATCTGTTTAGATGGTTGGACTTGGCCTGATTTCCTGCTGCTTTGACAGCCTTTTTTTTTCTCAAATAAATAGTAGTGCCCTTTTAACAAAGACGAAGGTGAATTTAGCTCGCTGGAGCTGAGTTATTGATAACAATATATTGATAATTTTGCAGCAAAAAAAAAAGAGCTCAGACTTGGAGTGCACTGGATGTACGAGTTGGCACTTTTCCAGT
The DNA here is from genome assembly GCF_052857255.1 of Amblyomma americanum. NCBI lineage: Eukaryota > Metazoa > Arthropoda > Arachnida > Ixodida > Ixodidae > Amblyomma > Amblyomma americanum. The sequence continues at coordinate 54,241,656 of NC_135497.1, forward strand.
GTTAAAGTTGCAGGCTGTGGAAAGCTGGAGCACGGCGTAGTTCAGTTTGGATTCTGTTCGGTGTTCTTAAGTTAAAGTGAGGAGTTGTGCACTGGTGCATTGCTTGGACCGTGATGTGGACTGCGCCTCTTTCATTCTTCAGGAGCCGTGCCCAGCAGGTGGGCCTTGATCGGCGTGGGGGCCGCCCCCTGTCCAAGTTTAATATAGATGCCGAGGCCATCAAGGCACTCAACATTTCGGCTCCAGTGACCCAGCCCATGGTCCCACAGCAGCCGCTAGCACCAAGCGCACCGCCAATGCCACCTTCGCAGCACCAAAAGCCGCACCGCAGTGTCAGCCGTGAGCGTGGCAGCTTCCGTAATGTGGACATCTCGGGGCCAGTGCTGCAGAGCTCAAGCAACAGCCATGTGGCCCCGACACGGCCAGCGCCTGCCAGACCCGCACCTGCCCGGCCTGCCCCAGGGCGGCCCGCGGGTGTCCAGAGGGCTCCTTCGTGTCCATCACAGGTCGGTGTGCTCGATTATTGTTCACGGGGCCCAATTTTACAAAACTTTGCCATTGGCTACGGACATCATTTGGGGTCTGGGGCTTAGTCAGGTGGCAGCAAACAGTATTGTTTTTTTTTTTGCTATTCTTTTATTTTTGGCAGCATAAGAGAATAAAATACAATGCAAATCGAGTTTTATTGAGCAATTTTCAGAAACTGATTGAACAGAAGTAGCTCATAGTAAATGTAGCCTTAATCAGATATCTATAGAGGTTGGAGTTTTCTGTTTAAACCGAAAAGAAAACAATAAAAGTACACAGACTTCAATTTTCGAAATTCAGTTTTATAACCAAAAAAAGGTCAGTGTCCTTGACATGCATCCCTGACAAGGTAGGGGTGCTGTGAGACATAGTACCGTTGGACTAAGTAACGCAGTTGTGCATTTAGAGGCATTGTGCTGCTACCTTGCACACATTTGCAGACCAGGGTGCTGCATCTCCTTGCCAAATGTTGTTTGCTACTGTAGCACTGTTTATTCACTGTCATCACCTGCTTTGGGCAGTTACTTGGTTAAGTGGGTTCCTCTGCTTTGTGTAACGATACTGAAGCAGAATCATGCCTACGCATCTCGAAAAATTATGTTCTGGCTATCGCAATGTTTCAGCTGCAGTTTCATCACAGCAGTCAACACTAAGGTCACGTGATACCTTGCGCCCTTGCTCAATCCAGGGCAATATCCCAACAAAAAACAGGGAATTCTAACTTTTAGAAATAAACTTCCACTTGCGTTTTTGTGTGATTTCCTCCTTAACTTCTGTTTTTTTTTTTAATGGTGGAATTTCCTTCTATAAGCGCAGCTGTGTCCCAGACAACACTGAAATGTCCTGAGGACGTACTGAGGATATTTTTTGAACATATTCTTTATCCTAAGGACGTCCTCAAATGATCCTCAATAAGTATTAGAGATCCTCGTGTCTGGTCTCAGGACAGCCTCAGAATGTCCTCAAAAGGACAATTCATGATGTTTTGAGTACATTCTGAGGAGGTTTTAGCTGGATGCTGGTGTGCTGTGTGTGGTGTGCTGTGCTGGCCTCTTTACATCTCTTTTGAGCTGCTATATTGTGTGCTGCCTAACGAAATGTAAATGGAAAATCAGCAGTTGAATATGTGTAATTCAGTTCAAGCGCACTGTTCTTTATGTCGCTAGTGCAATAAGGGGCTGCAAATATGACTTTCAGTGTGGTTATAAGTGTACACATACTGAACATAGCTTACAACTTACAATGCAACACTGCTCTTCAGCATAGGCAACTGCTATAAAAATTAGTCACTATGACATGTATTCATGGGTTCATATGAGAATAAAATGACCGCATGCACTGAAGCAGTGTTTTTCCTTAGCAAAATAGTTCTGCTGCACGACCTAAAACATTAAGAAAAGAAAGGCCTCCATTCAAAGTCTACATCAGTTGGGCTTAGTCCGAAAGTCACCTTTGTGCAGGACTTTTGTCGCTTTTGCCTCTTTTTTCTTTAGCTCTTCATCCGAGTGGTGAAACCACACCTTCACAACATTACGATGTTGCACTGTTTGCCATCAAAAAAATTCTTCTTCATGGCCTGTGAAAAAATATCATAGCAGTTATATTTTTTCAATCAATTTATTTTCCCATCTAACAATACAGATGGAGGGGTTGTAGAAAAAAGCTGCCAATGAGCAGCTTGACGAGTCCACAAACCTAATGTTCAGCAGGGAGGCAGAACTGAAACTTACATCAAAGTACCACCAAAGAACATACAAAACAGCAATGTGTACACAGAAGTAAATTTAAGCCATGTTTTTTAAATACAATGTGTGAAGTTCTCGGTGCAAGCAGGAAAACAAATCGAAATTAATGAGAGCATAAATGTTAAGAAGAGATGGAGGAGTTTAATGATTGTTTCCCTAGGTTCAGTCGAGGTGTCGGCACTATCCATTCCTCGCCATGTCTTGTTGGATAGCCTAATGCTTTGTTCCTTAGTTCAGCTAATTTCCATAGGTTGGTTGTATTGTTCCTAATTTGTGTTTTAAAGGTGACACTAAGGCAATATTTATACAGAACATGTACTTCTCTAGAACGGCTAAAGAAGGCTGCGCTCGGATGTCGGCACGATGAATTATATGCATGTCTGAGATACCTTTTTGGATTAAATAAATACGTTCAAGGTTAGTGAATGTTGTAGTGCCCCACACTTAACTGGAAATAATTTAAACGAGAATTGAAGATTGAGTTGTAAATTATCATTTTAGTTTGTGTAGGAAGGATATATTTTAAATGACCTATTGCACCAGTGATATGAGCAATTTTTTGTAACACATGATTAACATGATAGTCCCATGACATACTTGAGGAAAATATTAGCCCGAGACATTTGAACTACTCCACTATTACAAGACGCTAGTTTAAAATATTTTGATGCGGTGGTATGAGTCCATTTTTCGGCCTGAATATGACCTCTTTAGTCTTACACTCGTTTGTCTGCTGTAAATTATCTGTGCACCAATCCTAGAGAGCTTTCATTGTGGTAGTAATAATAATAATAATAATAACTTTATTTCCATCAGTGATGGAGGAGACTGCGAGTAAAAGTCGCTTTAGAGGCAAGCGACTTGACTAGAGCCCGCAGTCTCCTTTACAAGGCAAAGAGCGATTGAGCAGGAGATATACATAGCAATTGACCACATGTGAAATTTGCACAAAAAATAAACGCAAAAACACAAATTACACTGATAGATAAGGTCATGGATGTCATTACCAGCAAAAAATAGACCCATATCATCAGCATAGATGACAAACTTTGCATTGTGGCTAATATTGACAATATCATTTATGTAAATATTAAAACAGTAAAGGCCCCAGCGTACTCCCCTGCGGGGAACCACATAAAAGAGGTTTCGGTTCAGACTGCATGCCATTAATCAATACCACTTGCTGTCTAAATGGTAAATAAGAGTTCATTAATGATAGTGTTTTTCCTCGGATACCATAGCACTGCAATTTATTTAGCAAGATTTTGTGATTTACCAGGTCAAAAGCCTTCGAAAAATCCACTAAAACTCCAACCACAATGCCTTTGTTTTCGAGTTGTGTTATTATGTATTCTTGCAAATCCACACATTACTTATATAACGCATCTACACCATATATATCTGTGCCATAAGCATTCATGAGTATAGCAATTGCCTGTCAAACGTGATGCAGATATGAATGTTACTTAATGTGTGATTTACCTACTAAGCCCAAAAGAAGCATTGAGTTTAACCTATGGTCTGCAAACATGGGCATTTTCAGTTACCACTGAAAATGCCCATGTAACAGGGATGTCAGTGCACAGAAAAACCAAATCAATAATAGTAGCGTACTCAGGATCGCATGTGCAACATTAAGGCTGCAAAATTTCTTTTCTTGCCCTTTTGGCCCAGCCAAATTTACAACCACTTCTGGTGTCATGAAGGACTCTAGCATATTTCTAGTGGCCTGTGGTGCAGCCATTCCCCCAAGGCCATGCAGTTGCTGCACATAGAAAAAGAAAAATAACATTATTTCAAGCTGCGTGCAAAGTGCAAATGTCGACAAAGGTGAAAATAGTGCCACACAAATCGTGTCTTCATGCCTTCATTTCTACCTTTTTCTCCCATTTCTCACTTTAAGCTGAGGCCCTTGACATGGAGCAATAAGGGGCCCAGACTTGTGTTGGGCAGTGAGCAGTGGGAAATTTGGCATCTGCTGAGCCTCCTTCAGTATGACTTCTTGCTCTGATAGTCTGTTAGTGAGCTGATCAAGTGAATGCTTTGGTTTTTAGAGCAGCCTTTTCAGAGTAGACATATGGTTCTTAAATGGGAACACGCTGCATGATTTCAATGGCCCCAGATGCTCAACATCGGATGCCAGATGGTATAGTCCATGTACATTGTGTGACACATGCTCCTTACCATAGAGGTATTTTGCTAAGCCTTTTACAAAATGACTCAAAAACCCCTCTGCGTACTGCACTTCACTTTGTGTGGCATTAGGCCTTGAAAGAATGGTAATAGCCGCATGCAAAACTTGTTTGCAGCATAGATTCCGCTAAAGGTCTCTTGTCTATCACACAGCTGGATTCCGTCCTCTTTTTGCGATGTTCTTGTCCCAATGCACTTCTGTTAGTTTTGTTTTTGTTTTGTTGCTTGCTCATAGTAGTGCTGCGTTGCATTTATTTATATAATCATGTATAGCCCTCCTGCTTGGTCTTCAGTGGCTGCAGTATGTTTAAATAAAATAAATATAAAATTTCCATACCTCGCTAATGGAAGAGGTGATAGTAGCACAAGCCCCTCCATACAGCTAGAAGAAACGAAACTCTGCCCTTCCATAAATCTAGATCTTTAAGACTGTGTGGCTTTCGGTTAAATTCGCAAGGAACAAACTGTGCAGCCTTGACATTTCTCTCTCAGAGTTCCATGTGGACTTTGCTGCCAAGCCTTCTAGCTTTCGAAACACGGAACCACAACACAAGCAACTTGCGCACCACGTCTAGGCAAACGAAATGCAGGTCATCTGAAGGGACATCCCTCACAATGTCTATTGCACTACAATGGCACTTCCTCTACAATACTGCTACCAGTATGATACTGCTGCTGTGTCCTGTGCCTAAAACTATGGTCAGTTCGCAGCTCACTGCTAATGTTTGGGAAACAGACTCTTCCTTCAATGTGGGCACCCTTAACAGTGCACTTCTTCCAACTGTAATAGCCTGTGTGGCTTTCTACGCATAAAACTAATGCCTTTGCAGGCGCATTACACACCGTCTTTTAGTACGTATGTGCGAATAGGGGTTTTTTGGTTCAGAGCGAATAGTAATTCTCTGTGAATAATTTCAAAGCGAATATTTGGAATGCTTCGGGCACACAAAAAAAGGTTGAACAGCACGATAGGCATATTCGAAATAATGTATTTTTCAAACACACAAAGCTGTTATATACTTTTAAGCAATGACTCCACGAACACTTACTAGGCATACGCACCGCATGCCCAGCAGCCCAGCACCAGCCCACATCGTCGGAAAGGGCACCCGTCTCTGTTTCTCGTGCTTGCACTGTTGTGCTTGATTCGCGAATTTCACCCGGAGAAGCGCGGCTGCGTTCAAAAGCCAACACAGTGGCTCAACGGTTAAGGTGCTCGGCTGCTGACCCGAAAGACGCAGGCTCGATCCTCGCCGCAGCGGTCGAATTTCAGTACAGGCGAAATTCCAGAGGCCCGTGTACTGTGTGATGTCAGTGCACGTTAAAGAACCCCAGGTGGTCGAAATTTCCGGAGCCCTTCACTACGGTGTTTCTTGTAGCCTGAGTCGCGTTGGGATGTTAAACCCCCATAAACCATAAACTAGCCATTTTTTTGCGAGTTCATTATATGCGAGTTCAACTGCAGTTAAGCCTTGAATGGAGTACTCTTGTTTTATTTAATGCTGGGGAGGCAGTGGATGCCTGTTAGCAGCCGCACCTGATCCCACTACCTCTGCATTGTTGCATTTATGGCAAAAGAGGAGTAAAGGTTTGCCGGTGGTGTTGGTCCGGTGATTTCCAGAAACTGGATGCACCGCTTGAAGGCTTCTCGATGATATGACTTGCAGGCGAAGCGATTTAGTGAGAAACGAACTTTTATACAGGCTATTTACAGCTGGGCACAAACAAAAGTCAGTATACGGCCACAGCAATCCGCGGCCGGCCTAGCCGACCGCTTGCACAGAGGCGAGGGACACCGCGTCCCAACAGTCAAACTGGCGCGCCTTGCACCAGCTCTCAACGGTCACTCCCTCCGCACTCGGCCAGACCGAGCGCCTGCCAGCTAGGAGTCGCTAGAGACCAAAGCACACGGGCGCGGCTCCCTTCGCGGGTACACCCCGAAGATGCCCACGCCCCTTTCCACACGTAAAAATAAACTTCTAACTGCGGCTCATCAGTTTTGACGAATAGGAAAGCTCAGAACTGATGTCAGCGTTTTCCCTTACCCACGAGTTACTCCCTAGGTGGTCTCGCAATCCGCCAAGGGGACAGGGGTCCAAGGTCGAGGCCGGCAGATAGCCCCGCCATCCAGAGCGGCGAAGGAAACCACAAGGACGAATGGGGAGACTAACCAAAAAGGCACGAGTTCCCTTCTAAAGGCGTGCACCAAAGCAAAACAAAATAAAACAAAACCGGACGCGCAGCCTAGGTCACTGCCCTCTCGCGGAATATTCGCAACACATGTACAAAAAGATGCGACAGCGCGCCGAACCCTACACCTTCCCCCCAAGACTCGGCTAATCTATTCAGAGATAAGCCAAGACAACAAACAACAAAAAGGGTTCGGCAAGTGGCGGTTGAGTACCTCTGCACGAGCAAGCAACCGAAGCCTGCGAGACCGCATGCTGCGACCCTTCGTCACACACACAGATACATGCTACTAAGGTCCACAAAAATATAGACAAAAAAACACGCAAAGAAATCCCACACTTTCGTTCGATCGACGTGCGCCTTTCTTGAGTACGAGTACAGTTTGTTGTCCTAGTACGCAGCTCCCTGGTCCACTATCCCCAGCGGTCACTGCGGGACGTCAGCCAGTGCACTATCCCACCAAGCGTTGGGTATTCTAGACAAGGCATCTGCGTTAGCATGGTCGGTTCCTCTGCGACGTTCAATGGCAACATTGTAGCGTTGGAGCGCAAGAGCCCAGCGCGTAAGCTTTGCACTTTGAGGCACACTGCTCGTAAGAAAGGAGAGCGGATTGTGGTCAGTGATGACAGTCACGGGGGCGGCGAACACCCACGTCTCAAACTTTTTTAATGCCCAGATTACCCCGAATGCCTCCCTCTCGATTGCCGCCCACCGCATCTGCGATGGTGTGAACTTGTGACTGGCGAAGGCTATCGGCGCCTCAGTGCCGTTGTCAGAAAGCTGCGCTAAACAGGCACCTGCACTAAACAGGCACCGGCTACTACTGCCGACGCGTCTGTAAAAAGCAGATACGGCTTTCGCGGGTCCGGAGTGGTCAGTGAAACCGTCTCGCTTAGAGCTTTCTTCGGGGCTTTCAAGGCTTTGTCCGCGTCATCTGGCCACGGTATTTTGTTCGGCACGCCTTTTCCTGTCAGGTGTGTCAGTGGATGAGCGATTTCTGCAAAATTGGGAACATAGCTACGGTAGTAGCCGCACAGCCCAAGGGTGCTCCTCAATTCTTTCTTTGTCTTAGGGGCTTGAATTCCTTCGATGGCCTCAATTTTCTCTTTGGCTGGGCCATGCCGGCCTGAGCCGACAACGTGCCCCAGGTAGCGGATTGAAGGCATCGCTACCTGGCACTTCTCCCAGCTAGCGTGCAGGCCTACCTCCTCCAGAGTGCAAAACACCCGCTTTAAATGATGGATATGCGCTTCTAGAGATTGGCTGAATACGGCGATATCGTCTAGATAGGCGCAAGCGTATTCTTCTTGCCCGGCTAGCAACTGGTTCATGTTCCTTTGGAAGGTTGCCGCTGTGTTCTTAAGACCGAAAGGCATCACCCGCCAGGCAAATTGACCTAGGTGCGAGATGAACGCTGTCGGAAGCTGAGAATCCTGAGTGAGTGGCAGCTGCCAATAGCCACGCCTGAGGTCCAGAAGTGTTATGAACCTCGCGGCTCCGACTCGCATGATCAGCTCCTGGGGGCAAACCACAGGAAATGCGTCCATCTCGGTCACCGCGTTCAGCGCTTGGTAGTCTATGCAAAGACGTACCGACCCGCCTTTTTTGGGAACGCACACGATCAGGTGTGCAAAAGAGCTTTTACAGGGGTAGATGAGGCCTTGTGCAAGGAGCTCATCAATTTGCCTCGTTACTTCGTCTTTTAAAGCCTCTGGGATCCTATAAGGGTGGCCTCGCCTTGGAGTTGCCCCCTCCGCGAGCTTTATGCTGTGCTTGCCCACGCGCGCGATCGACGGTTCGTTCGCAAATAATGCCTGGTGCTGCTCGAACGTGGCGTGCACCAGCTCTGCTGCATCCCTGTCTAAGTGGCTTGTTTTATCCGGCGTAGGCATTACCCAGTCCTTCGGGACGTTGCTTGCGTGCGGGGTATATTCGATTTCTCCAAAATCGCAGTCGTCATCAAATATGACGCTCGCCGAACCTACCTTCCCGACGTAAGGGCGTAGCTTATTTGCATGTACTAGCATGCGGTGACCGTCACTCATCTGCACATAGTACGAGTGCTCGCGGTACCTTTTTGTCACCGCCGCCGGCCCTAGCCACTTCGGGTACATTTTCTCTGGCCTCTTGTCATCAAAGACGAGGACCGCCTCACCTTCGCGAAAGGTTTTTACCATTGCGTGCTTGTTGTAGTGCGACGAGTACGCCTCTTGCTGTTTTCTAGTCGTTAGCTTCGCAATGTCGGCCGCGATCTCGAGCTGTGCTTTCAAATTTTTCAAATACTCAGCGGGAGCACTCGCTAGCTCCCCGGGTACCTCAATGTCTCCTGCCCAGCTTTGCTTCAGGATACCGAGTGGTCCTACTGGGTCTCGGCCGTAAAGCATTCGGAAGGGTGACACGCCAGTGGTGTCGTGTGGCACCGCCCTATAGGCCCAAAGAAGAAAGGGAATGAACTTGTCCCAGTCTTTCGGTTCATTTTCAGTTACGTGTGAGAGCATGGTCTTAAAGACTCTGTTCCACCTCTCCACCGCCCCATTGCTCTCCGGATGATTGGGAGCAGAAAAGCGCGGGGTACAGCCGAGTCTTTCGAGGAACTCCTTCGTAAGTGTGGCTGTGAAATTGGTGCCGCAGTCCGAACACACCACCTCGGGAACCCCAGTCCGGCTAAACACCGAAAGCAGCGCGTCGCAGGTTGCCCTGGCGGACAGAGACCTTAGGCAAACTACTTCTGGCCAATGCGTGTACAGATCTATTATGCAAAGCGCGTACCGATGTCCTCGGCCAGATGATGGCTCAATCGGACCTATGATATCCGCGTTCACTTTCTGAAAGGGAAACTTCGGGCGAGTGAGAGGCGTTATCGGTACCCTATCGGTTCGCCGGTGGTCTGAACGCACTTGACAGCTATGGCAGCTGTCACAGTGTTTGCGAATATCCGACTCCATGCCCGGCCAGTAGAAACTGTACTTTAGGCGAGCTTTAGTCTTGCGAAAGCCCAGCTGTCCCCCACAATAGGACTCGTGTGCTAGGCTGAGTGCGGCCTCGCGCCGTAATCTTGGCAGTACTAACTGCTGTACCCCTTGGCCTAGCACCTGGTCTTTATGATACAAAACTCCGTCTACGATAGACATGCCCGCCTTTCCTTGCTTGGCGTTCTGCCAGGCCTGACGCAGAGTCTCATCCTCATGCTGCTCCGCGCGAAACTTCTGTGCCCCGCTAAGCTCAGCCGTGCCGCCCGCCTGTGATGGCTCGACCTCATTACTGTCAACTGTCTGCTGGGGCAGGGTTTCGTCTGCGAACGCCAGGACGGGCTCGGTGCATACGTCTGGCCCTGATCTATCTGGTCTGTCTTCAGCTGGCGGCGACAGAGTTCCCACCGCCTGCACGAGACTCTCACTGTCAGTCTTGCCCGAGTCGTGCAGCTGTTTCCATGCGTCTGCGGAAATTAGACAGTCGGCTTGTGTGAGCTTGTCGGTGAGCGTACACAACACCGGTGTCGCATCGTCCACATTTTCGATCAGGGGAGCGCCACGACACAGCGCCAATGGAACTACTGCCAGTTTTGCCTCTACCTTCTCTCCGAAAGCGGAGACGAGATCGATCGTCCCATGTGGGGATACGAACTCCTCAGGTACAAGGCTTTCGCGCACTACGGTGATATCTGCACCGGTGTCCACAATAGCGCCAATAACCGCTTCCCTAGAGCAGATTTTAATGTCCCTGAGCGCTGGACGCGTGGATTGCAAGGCATGGGTGGACACGCGTGCCGTTAGCCTATCATCGCGCGGTAAATTCTCTCGTCTATCAGCTGGGTTCTCACGATCAAATGGGCAGTTCGCGACATGTCTCCAGTTTCCGCATCGGAAACAGCCACCCGACCGCGATACCTTTTTCTTTTCTCCTCCTGGCCTGACTGCGACTATTCTGTCTCCTCGCTCTGCTCCATGCTTCCGCGTGGGTGTGGCTTCAGTTCTCGGTGTTGGGGGCGTGTCAAAACCTTTAAAGCTGTCGGCTTTCCTCTGAGCGCTTCCCTTCCCGGCGGCTTCCTCGTATGTCTGTAGCAGTGCAGCTATCTCATCCGCATTCAGCCATTTCTCACCCTCGCGCAGCTTGACATATTTATGTGCTTCTTCTGATAGCCCCACCTTGAGCTGGTCGGCAACCAGTAGCTTCAATAATCCGTCAAAAGACGACACGCATCGTGACTTTAAATAAAAATTTAAGTAACTCTGGACGCGTGTGACAAAAGCCTTCCAGGTTTCTTCGCGGCGCTTGGTGGCCCCAGAAAACCGCCTTTGATACTCTGCGGCTGAAAGTTTCAACACGTCTAGGACCACCGCCTTCAACTCGTCATAGTCCCTGTGCTGCTCTGCGGTGAACCGTGTCGATAAGTAGGCTACCCGCTCAGCCAGCACCGGGAACACAAGCTGCGCCCAATGTTCCTTCGGCACGTTGTAAGCCACGAGCGAGCATTCCACTGACTCAAACTAGACGGGTACTTCACCGTCTGCCGGCAATTTGGGGAACGCGCCGGCGAGTAGCTTAGCATACTGTCTCAACCGCTCGTCCTCGGAAAGCGCCGCATTCTGGCTTCGAGCACGCATGATTTGCATCTCGAGCTCTATGGCTCTTATTTTTTTTTATACAATTCCAACTCTTTCTCAATGTTTTGGCCATGCCGTGACCCCGACGCCTCGTTGCTGCCCCTGTCTCCACCGTCCCCCCTGTCACCACTGTCACTACCGCTGTCAATCATAGATGCCTTGTCGGGGTTAAGATGATCAAATCGGGTTATCATCAACTACGCAAGCCTTAGTCAAACAGTGACCGCTAAGAAAACGAAGGAACCAGGGAACTCACTCGGAGCTGCGCTCAGGGTCCTCTTTTCGGGCAGGGATGGCGGCGACCTCGGACCAGGTGCCGACTGAAGCCGCTAGCTGCTGCCTTTACTCGGGGATGCCGTTTTCTGTCCGCTGAAGGCCATGTCCGCTTGAATCTTCCAACTGCCGCCGTTGCTCAGGGATACCACTCTGTGTCTGTTGAAGGCCTTGTCTTCGGCGTTTCACGCCCGATGCGGTTCGCACCTTCGTACCCCCGTAGCCTGTCGTCCTTTCGGTATCTCGCCTTGGATGCCGAACTTCGTCGTTCTCTCCGTGGATGTCTTCGTCCGTTCCTCGGGGCCTCTGCAGAGCACCAGTACTGTCGACTGCGCCAGTAAAGGTTTGCCGATGGTGTTGGTCCGGTGATTTCCAGAAACTGGATGCACTGCTTGAAGGCTTCTCGATGATATGACTTGCAGGCGAAGCAATTTAGTGAGAAACGAACTTTTATTCAGGCTATTTACAGCTGGGTACAAATAAGTCAGTATACGGCCACAGCTATCCGCGGCCGGCCTAGCCGACCGCCTGCACAGAGGCGAGGGACACTGCGTCCCAACAGTCAAACTGGCGCGCCTTGCACCAGCTCTCAACGGTCACTCCCTCCGCACTCGGCCAGACCGAGCGCCTGCCAGCTAGGAGTCGCTAGAGACCAAAGCACACGGGTGCGGCTCCCTTCGCGGGTACACCCCGAAGATGCCCGCGCCCCTTTCCACACGTAAAAATAAACTGCTAACTGCGGCTCATCAGTTTTGACGAATAGGAAAGCTCAGAACTGATGTCAGCGTTTTCCCTTACCCACGAGTTGCTCCCTAGGTGGTCTCGCAATCCGCCAAGGAGCCAGGGGTCCAAGGTCGAGGCCGGCAGATAGCCCCGCCGTCCGGAGCGGCGAAGGAAACCGCAAGGACGAATGGGGAGACTAACCAAAAAGGCACGAGTCCCCTTCTAACGGCGTTCACCAAAGCAAAACAAAATAAAACAAAACCGGATGCGCAGCCTAGGTCACTGCCCTCTCGCGGAATATTCGCAACACATGTACAAAAAGATGCGACAGCGCGCCGAACCCTACAAGAGGCATGTATGGCATGTGCAGCGATGGAGCTAGAGAATAGTTTCACACAGGGCATGGACATCGTTCCTCAGACCCACTCACAGGCTTCACTGCTGAGACTGCACAGTTAGTTACGTTTTAAGTTTATGAGGTGCATGCTGAAAAGGAAATTGTGGACTCCGAACACAGCAGAAGGACTTAGCTTGTAAGACTTAGCTTGTAACTGACTGGCCCTTTCGTGTTGTGCACCATGTGCAGTGCTCGCCAGTAGTAATAGCCCCAAAAAAATTTGATGTATTTTGCTTTCACATGACAACATTGAACTGTGGTCATGGGCCACAATACTGTAGAATGTGTGCGTATTTATTCAGATAAGCACAAAATAGATGATACAGCTGGTAGTGCAAAGACCTATCAACCTGATAATCATACTCTGATACCTCGTGAATTCAAAATCATCGGGACCGCGAAAAATATTTGAATTAACCAGGTTTTCAAGTTAACCAAGTACACCAAAAAATGGGACCCAAGCAGAAAATTCTGCTGCGGGAACGCACTACCTATATTAGATGAACTTTGCAGTTACCATATATTGCTGCTTAAAGTCGACCCCCAAACTCATTATCCTTGCTGGGCAAGGAAAAAAAATTGACTCCAAATATAGGTCAATGCGTACCTTTATTTGGAGCACCCATTCCCTTGCCCGCCTCATTCCGCCGCCACACTTTGTTTTGTTGCTTCAAGCAATTATAAGGATAGCAGTCTGAAGCTAGTGGAGACCACGAGTGAAAAAACAGCACTCTCCTCTGCCTTCCACACTCGCGTGCAGCCCGGCTGACTGGCGGCAAACCGAACTGCAAACGGTCCTGTAGTTTCGGATTCCGGCACGATGCATGCCCCGGTTATTATCGGAAGTGAAGTCACTGGATAAGTTTGCAGAATACCACATTCCTTTTGCCCGTGCCACCAGACTTGGATCAAACATGGCTGCCACAGCCCAGTGCTGCCTAAACAGCCAGCACCAGTATTTGAAGGCGGTTTCCATAGAGCAGCGGGCTGCCAAAGCCTCTGGGCTTTCCTCTAGAACCCGCGTGCATGCACAAGGTACTGCGTCAACTGGTACGAAAATTATTTCTTGGTTTATTAGAGTATCCATTCAAAATATTTCCGAAGACAGCTATGACAACTGCGCCGAAGTTTAATTTGTCAATTGTAATGAGTTGCGGCGGCAGATACGCAGGGAAACACTGATATATGCAATGCCAAGAACATCAGGCAGGGGAAGCCATGAAGCTTCTGAATCCACTGGCGAGGAGAGGAGGATCTAATACTCTAAAAACTTATCCAGTGACTCTAATCGGAAGCTTGATTTCGTGCAACCTACTACTTGTCTGAGGAAGCAACCGTTAATAAAACAAGCCAAGTAAACGGCATGCAATTTGAATTTTCTTCATCGGAACCAATCTGCTTACGAATTAACTTTTTTCAACGCATGGAGCCCCTTGCTTCCTGCCAGGAATGGGCATCAGCATGAGGGTACAGCCCTCTGCTCGTCCAAGACTATCTTAGACCCCACAATAGGTCGGCTCCGCATATAGGTCGACCCCCCCCCCCCACCCCACCCCAATTTCGAATGCTCATTTTTCTGAAGGTCGACTGATGTGCGGCGGTACGCGGACGCTCTCTGACGCTACTAGGGTTAGGAGATGTTTCGATGTCAGCACCTCCACTAGACACTGCCTTGATCACTGACAGGCTGGAGAGGAGCAAGGAGCGTGCACATAGCTGTTTTCAGTCTTGCCGTGCCGGGACGAAGCACCAAGAGCGTGTTACTTTGAAACTGATATCCACGGTTGCATTATAGTGTAGTACATTGTTTCCTCTGCAGACGCACGCTTCAGCAATCCACAGACCATACCATAGGCTGGTTTTTGTGCTAGGAGTACTGGGGCTTTGCATCAATATTGGCCTGTCGAGCAGCTGCAACATTCTGCGGCGCCGCCTTGCAGCTCCGATAGGCCAGCATTTCACCAATTTGTGGGGAAATTGGGATCAGGCATTCCCACATAGCACCCAAGATCTTCGAATCAACCTGTTTGATGCAGGCCGCCGCTTCGAATTATCCGGTCAAATTTATATTCGAAATTATGGGATTTCAAATTAAGAGAGTTCAAATGATCCAGGTGTTACTGTAGTTGTCTTTCTATGTTCACTCATTGCTCATAAATGCAAACACTTGTCTATGTGCTTCAAGATCAGTGCCATCAAAGATCTGGAAAACTCCTAATTTTGATGCACAGCAGATGAAAGTTGTGAAAAAATACAAATTTTTCCAAAAACGCCTTCCATATTCACTTCAAAGAAAAATTAAGAAGCACAGAACCCTATTTATACATTAATTGTGTGTGCTTTGCAGTGCATAGTATATGGCCCTACAATTTATAGTTCTCAGTCATTAGTAGCAGCCTGGTTGCTGTAAGATCATGAGCTTTGTAATTGATATGGCACGATAACCTTATCTGCATTTGTGCATACTTGCTTAGCTCTTTATTCGGGTCAGTCACCGTAAGGTCCTCTTGGGAGTAAAAACTACCTTCTTTGTGCTGGCATAGTGCTTTCTTTTAATGCTTGTCTTCAGTTCACCAATTGTGTTCTGGCTGTGTGACTTCTGTGCAGGGGAGCATGCGTGGGCGCCCGCGAGTAGCACGCTCGGCAAGCCAGCGCAGCAACGGTCCTCGGCCAGCACATCCACCCCCGCCACGGCCACCTGCACCCCCTGACGGGCCTCTGTACGATGACTGTGCCACAAGTCTAGAGTTTGCAGGCACCCCACTAGCCTTTGTGCATGATGAGCCAAACAGTGCGCAGAACCGTGTTGTGAATAGGCCGTTGCCTGCACGACCCACACCTGCCAGCTCACAACCCACACCAGTCAACTCCCGACCCACACCAGTCAACTCGCGCTCCACTGTAGGAGGGGTAGCCGCGCTGGCGCAGAAGTTTGAAAGGAATGCCACAGAGTCTTCCCAGCCACATCACGGGAGAGTACAGCCTACACCAGGGCAGCGGTCTTACACAACAACACTTTCATGAGCATCCTCATAGCACACTGGCATTGTACACTGCACTTGGCATGTGGTTGCTTGGCCTGGATTTAACTCTGCCGTGGCCACATCTGAGGTGCAAGGCATAGGAGAACTGTACACCTCTGCATGTCGAGCACCGCAGGTTGTGACATTGTTGCGCATTGGCTGTTGAACTCATCATAAATCCTCACTGCGTCTCATAGTCCAAGCAGGAGTCATGTGATCATGAAGATTTCATGTTTGCACAGCTTGTGGCATTACTGAAAGACTAAGGACTGGATTTGGCTGCCATGATTAGTTTTTAATAGTATATCTTTATTTTGGCTGACACTGCTTTACAAACAGGAGCCTGCAGGAATTAGTTAAATGCAGCCATCTGCATATACCAAGCTGACACAATACATGTGGCAACTGAGTCAGAATAAAAGGCAGTGAATTCCACCTATGCTCTGGCACATGGGCAATTCATTGTTTAGGCTTGGAGATGCCATGTCTCAAGTTTAGGCAATCGAACTGGACAAAAAAGGCTTGTGCAAAAAGGGCTTGTGCCCAGCTGCAGAACTTGGCCTTTATGCTGCATTTTTTAATTGCTAAATTTCATTTCACCACTTTTCAACCATTGTATACTTTTTCGGGAAGCAGTGAGCCCTGCATTTCATTGTGAATCTTGTTTTGTTATAAGGCAAAGTTATACAATAGAATCCTGCTGTTATGTTATTGAATGCTGCATTTTCCCAGCTGCTACGCTGTAGTCAGAGTTGTGCGTACGGCATTACAAGTAATTGATTTCTTGTAATGCGTTTATTATTTTTTTCAAGGAGTAACATTCGCAGTAATTCAATTTTTTATTTATTTATTTTTTCTTCTTCAAAGAATCAGTTATTTGTAAAAGTTACCTTCTGTTCGAAAAACGAGTCGTAACCACCAGTATGACTTTGAGAACCGGAACATGCTGGCAAACACTAGTTCTAGTGCCGAATATTCCTTCGCGATAGAGAGACAATGGTCAGGTTGCGTAAAAGCTATGTGCGCAATAATGTCGGGACATGCAAGCCTGAGCGGCCTGCATTTGACTAACCCTGTGTTCTGTGGTTTGCATTTCTTCATGATGGCACAACGGAATGTCAGGTTTAGTGAGCTTGAGCCTTTTCCCCGCGGAGTGCGTTAGCAACGAAGCGTGAAGCCTTGCGTAAATACAAGCTGGTACACAAGGTCTTTTTAAGTTATAACTCACCCTTTCCTCCAGTGCATACACAGAGAGAGCCGTCAGTGTCGCTGCTGATGTTGTCACAGTCACAAGGAAGCATGGAAAAAATACCGGTGAAAATTTGGAAAAAAAGTGCTGGTTAAAAATTTACAGTGTATGAATTGCAATAGACAACCGATCAAGGTAGCTGCACTAGCTTATTCTACAAATATATTTCCCTCATGCTAATAAAAGTTCGAAGGAAACTCACGTAGTAGTAATCGATTACTTTCTTGTAATTGTTCAGTTACTTTTTTCGGGGCTGTAATTGACCACTGAAAAAAGTTGCATTTCAGATGGAGTAATTGTAATTGTAGTCGGTTAGTTCTTTTCTGGAACTTGTACAATCTTGTTGCAGTGAGTCAGTCCTACTATAGCCCCCATAGAAACTCGTGTGATACAAACTCGGCCGCCGCATCTCAATTTCAGTAGTGTTCCCACATGAAATGCTGCAAATGTAGCCTCGCTCAGGTGCTTTACTCCATGCTGGCATTTTGGCATCAAATGTTTAGCACACACGCTACAGTGATGGCACAGCAGCTCCAAAATGGAACTCCACACTCCAGCGGCACACCGCAGCCATGCTGCCGCATGCACGCTTATGGGCAGCATGAATTTTGTTTCAGCAGTTGGTGCAGTCTCATTGCTGCTGCGATATGCATGCAAATAACTGAAAGCACAAAAACAAAGCTATGTCACTCGGACAGCATTGTACAAGACGCGGTTGACGGGTTGGCTCCAAGGCTTTCGTTTTATCATCCACTTTTTTCTTGTAGCCTGCAGCTTAAAGGACTAAATTTCTAAATTCCAATAGACAAGGGTCATGTGTGGCCGCTGAGAAAACAGTGTAGGAGCAAATGTATGTCGCAATATGGACCGCTCTGTGCACACTCCCTCCTTGATGCTGCCACCCTTTCACCGGCAGCTGTTCAGGCAAACAGAGCCATTATGGGGCATTTAAGGTGCTCTCGATGAAGAGAGTCGCAAAGCCTTGCAAATTCGAAAAAAGCATGTTGCGCTTACAATATTAAAAAAAAAGAAAGAAAAAGGCAGACAATGCTGCATTATCTCTTCACGCACTGTATTCAACTGCTGTATTACCCGGCTGGTACAGTTCTTTTTCGTGGTCTCATGAAAAATGTAACAGCATGGTTCTACTGTAGTACGGTCATACAAACTTTCCACACTGTTTTGAAGTATGCATGTGTGCTCAGTTTGACCAACTTGCAAGAACTACAACATTGGCACACTTCCAAGCACAAACACACATACACACACATGCACACCTAATCCTTGTTTATGTTCCTACACTGCTTTAAGTCATTACAAGTACAGTATAAACTCCTTAATTTTCAAACTTCAAGGGACAGGGGAAAATGTTCAAACTATCTAGTGACCCCGAAAAAGCTGTCAAGAACTGCTTGCCTCAAGGTAAATTTATTTGGCGAAAGGCTGGGCAACAAGTGCCTGAATCTGGGATGAGAACAGCGCGGCAATGACTGTTTTTCACGTTTCCATCAGTGCTTTATTGCGTGCATACTTTCGGGACCAACAAAGCAGAGCTCCTTCAGAATCGTGAGCGCCTCCTGCAACCTTCATGGTGTGACGTGGTAAAGCCCCGCTGCTACCGCATCACACCAATCATAAATGGTACTGTCATGGGTGAGGAGGCTTCACCACACAAATGCGAACGGCACATGAAGAGCACGCAGTTTTGGCGCACTGGAAGTACAGAACCACGAGTATGAAAATGAAGGCAATTGCTTAGCGGCGACGAAACAGCAAAAAAAAAAAAATGGGCGGGGGGGGGGGGGGAATAGAAAACATGAGCGATGTACCAATCAGCGTTCGAAATGGTGCTCTGCGGGGCTAGCATGGCTGGCTTATGCTGGCTAGTCGATCCACCGTCGCTGCTGTGCAATGCAAAGCTTGGAAAAACGAAACCGAAACTAAGCGGTCAGACTGTTCTCTGACACAGGGCCGCCTGTTTGTTATCACACCGGCCATCACGCACACGTCAGAAGTGCACGAGCGACTCTGCAGCATGGAATTCAGGTTTTGAGTAGGGCTGTTTCGATGATCTTTTGCTGTGCCTGCACCGGTCATACCTGGGCGTGGCTTCCCTTTGGGAGCCTTCTCGAATCAACCTGTGCAAGACCTGTAGCACACGAATTAATGAGCGTCTAATGCCACAGACTTACGTGGGGGTTGGCCGGGACCAAGCCAGCAGTTGAGTTATCAGGATGTCTGAAATAATGGGGGCCAAATTTTTTAATGACCTTTTACTATACTGAGGCTGTATCTTTTGCTGTGTTCATTCCGCTGTTGCATTCTTTCACCACTTGTGACACAGTATACAGCAGTGGGCAATCACAAAAATTTTTGCAAATAGCTCCATGATTGGTTTCTAATGCTGGGTCAGCTGCAGCTGCAGCTAGAATGAACAATGGATCGTTTACTGTGACAGTAACATTTGGCATTGCGATGACCAGCACAGTGAGTGCCTTGGGTGTTCAGTGAACTTGTATGCACAAGCGATTGGTTCGACATCTACACAGCACTGGATTCTGGCATTCGTCCTTTGAGCTTTGCTAGTAAGGCCACGAAGTGTTATTGTGAGTGATAGGTGTTTAATACCCCAATTGAGCGGGAAATTGCTATGTCACTTTCTATGAGTGCTCTTTTGTCTCGTGGAGTGTCGCTTCGCTATTGCAGTGCTACACCGCTGAAGTATGTCGTCCAAAATTATGTTGATAACAGCAGGTAAAGCTCATACGTGCCCAAAAATTTTAGGTGCTCACAATTTCTTGGGTTGCATCACTTTTATACTACGTGCTTTTTACAAGGCCTTATTTTATTAACAAAAACAGCTGCCACAACCTTACCGATGTAATCAAACATAGCAAGCAAAGACAAGCATGATGCACATCCAGTGCTCAGAGAGGGAAAATTGTTGGATATGTTGTTTACTTTTGAGTACACTTATCGTTAATGCTTAGCAATAAAATCTGATAATTTGTCTTGAAATTTATCACCATCCTTGTTTTGAACTATGTCTATTTCAACCCTGGAAGAGCTGCTATTGAAGTTGTTCATTTGATGGGAGTTAAATCTGTTTGGGCATAACATAAACTGCAAGCAAATGTGTTACTCAGTCACCGGTCTGCTCTTCATGGACTAGGTACTGCTCACCAGGTACCTTGTGCTCACAGTCCTCAAAGGGCATTAACCCTTTCCTGTCAGGTGTAGTTTCCCCACCAACTAGTGGTCCAGTCAGCATTCCTTTGGGCCTTGCCCCTCATAAGGAAAGGGTAATTTGGTTGTAAATAGTTATCTACAGCATTTTTTCTGCTTTGCTATGTCTTCTACGGAACTTCTTCGATGTGTGGTATTTCTAGGACCGTTCTTCGGTATATCATCATCGCTGCAGGTTTCACTGCTGCATTCCTCAGTTTCACTGTCTGAAGTTACTCTTGACATCAACTTTTTAATGCGAGAACATTAGGAGTGCCATGAAGGTGAAAACTGTCCGGCGGCATCTGTGTAAAGCCTCCACCTGCTAGGTGGTGTTTAGGGAGATGTGACTGTTTCCATCTGACCCCCTCTCCTCCTCCTCCTCCTCCTCCTCCTCCTCCTCTCCACTTGTAGGAGAGAGGAGGGATGAAGGATGACTCTGCAAAAATGAAAATGACTAAGCAGAAAGTGACTCGGACAACAGTAGGTCTACCTGCAAACCATACAGCCTCCCGAAGAACTACCAGCGCAAAAATGAAGCTTGCCGGAGCTATCGCATCTCACATTGCTCGGGAAGGGCAACCTGTGTTCTTGCAGGTGCCGCTGGTGGCTGTGTTTGAAGCAGTCACCTGCCAGTACGGTAACACATTGCTTAACTGCTGTGCCACTGTGCCGATAATGGCATGAGGACTCTCTACGATCTGACAGTGCGATATATCTTGTGTAGTTGCGTAGTCTGAATTGGAATAGATTGGAGAGTGAACGACTATGAACTCTGAATGGGAATAGAATCGGGAACTGGAATAGATTGATAAATGAAAGAAACATGCTATCGCATTTCTTCTGTGTGGTCCAGTTGATCACTGCTAATTTTATTATCAAAGGACGCACATAGTTTTCATCAGCATTGAAGTCATCTTCGCTTTCAGCAAAATCATTTGACAGCTGTCCGGAAAAGACGAGCAGTGGGATGCAAGCCACGTCGCATTGTTTTCATACTATTTCAGGGCCTCCAAAATCACCTGATAAGATATATTTCTGCATTGGTACATTGCACCCATCTATCGGGAGAAAAAAAAGAAATGCTAATCTGCAGGCTACAGCTGTCCCCATGAGATGGGGGGGCTCTTTTCACTACATAAAATGCGTCAAGCAATGCCCGGCCGCTGACCGGATGCACACTTTTCCACTGTCTGACAATGCCCGACAGATGGCCGGAAAGGCTAGTGTGTACTTTGTGTACTAGGTGCATTGGCAGGTTTCCTAAAAGGTAGCAAGCAGTTCTTCTGACATACTTTTTAAGGTTGCAGGTATATTCAAGCATGCATGCATACATTCTAAATTTGTTTGCTTTAACAAGAAAACAATTTGCAACCCGTTTCACTCGTGCCTCTTGACACGAGTGAAAACCCTAGGTGGGAACATCTGTCACGTACATGGGCTTTAACATCATGGAGTGCACGTGCCTGACAGCTGTACATTTGTCGTGTCTTCTTTAGATACAATGCTGTAGTCAGTAGCCACAAGAACTGTGCCTTGCTGATGTGCATGCCAGTGTGCTCATGGGGACTTGTTCTGACATGCAGGAAGTCTTGTGAAGTCTCTGGGGCACCCAAAAACATTTCCCGGTGGGAGTCCTTGTACATATGTGGCAAGCGGTATGCTGGTGTTTGCAGTTTCCAGGGCAGGGTGGAGAAGAACACCAATACTCGGTGCATAATGGGCTGTGCCCTTGGCTTGCTGTATTTATGGCCCTGCATTTGTGGAGCATGACCTTCCCCTTACGCTGGTATAAGTTGAAGTTGGTTGTTTTGCATCCAGTGTTGAGCAGGGATCTGTTGTGGGCAGATTTCTGCGTTGAGTGTAGTGCTGCTTGGCTGTTTTGAGGATGCACTCCTACTTAATGTTCTGCCATGGTACAAAGCTCATTGCATGCTGTTTTGATGTAGTGTGCTTTCAACCTTTATAATCGTATGACAGTTTGCAAGGCTTGAAAAGCTGTACAAGTAGTCTTGCACCATAATGCCTTTGAATGAATGCTGCTGTGCTAGCTTTGACATTTCATTTGTTCATTCAAGGTGAGTCTACTATTGCTCTCATTGCTCTCGCATGGTAGACATTGGTCAGGTGATAGGTAGTGCAACTTCTGTCTGCGTTCTTGGCTTTTTTGATATCCAGTGGTTGTATGTTTTAATAAATGAAGAAGCATGTAGGTTCTTAGAATTTCCAATCCTTGAAATACAGGACAGCAAAGCTATCTGTACAGGAGCCTTACCATTCACCATAGAGTGGCTTTGTAATAATGCAGTAACCTGCAGTTGTAATCCTAAAGCGAGCCAGAACAAGACAAGGTTTTTGGGTGCGGCATGTGTGAGCCATGTTTGGTTATGCAATATGTGAAATAGAGTTACAAAGTTGGCCATATTGTGCCGTGTGCCATGAAGTGAACATAGTGTTGCGACACTTTTTTGTTCTTCAAGTTACAGCATGTACGAGTCCACATTGCAACATTAATTTCTGTAGAGGACAACTTGGCAGACTTCATTTTGCAACCAGTATTAGAGATTGCTGTGACTGGGAAAAAGAGCAGTCGTCGATGCTGGATTGGCACAAGTTTCTTTGTGTGTGATACAAAGACAAGTCATAATGAAGCGCACATAAGAGTGGCACTGTGTTCATTGGCAATGGCGAAGCAAAATGAGAACAAGCTTCTGGGTTCTACATCCGTGATCCTCCTGCCACAACTCCTAGCTGTGCATGTTTGTTTTTGTAAGTGCCTATTTATAGACATTTTACATCTATTCATTTCTTGTTTCTCTGCGCGTGAACAGGAGGCATGTGTTTCCTTCAAAGGGCTTTTCCTCAGCCATTGTTTCTGACTGGCATGTGCAGGCCACGCATTTCTAGTGCATGTGGCAGTTGTTACAATAGAATGCTGTAGTAGGTTAGAGCACACAATGACTTTCAGTCTTGTGAGATAACTGAAGTTTACACCCATGCCCGTGTGCAATATAGACAAGCTGTACATTTCTTGTGCAGGACTACCACTAGTGCAGTTTCAAAGTGTGAATGTCACAGTTTTATTTTTTCCCTGTACATATGTATTTACTGTGTTGAGCAAAGGTTGCTTCTGTGAACAAGCATATATAAATAATTAAGTATATATATAAATATATATATATAGACGTATACATATGTACATAATAAACCGTTTATTTATGAACTTTGTGTAGTCTGACTGGTCTCTGCTTCTTTGTAGACATATTGATGCGGGAGAATATCGGAAAATGCAACATTTTATTTCCTGCTTGTCCATGGCTCTCATTCTCTGAGTGGCTTTTGCCTTGCATTGTACGTACACTGCTGCAGTCTGAATGACATTTCTGTACATTTCACAGATGTGCAGGCATGCGCAAAAGTATAGACCACGTGAACTGAGGCAAAACTGCTTGTTAGGGCTATCTGGCAGTGGGTGCATGTTGTTGATATATGCGCGGTAAGCCCTCCCTAATATGCTAGCCTGCTTGCCTGTGCATTTCCGTCAGGCACTGCTTTTTCGACAAAAAAAACACTCTATCATTTGTGTGGTCTCTCCTCATTTGCACATGCCTGTACATTAAATTCAGCCTCAGTGACTGCCACATAATGGCTGGCTGTTGCTACAAATTTATCATAAAACTGCTGGTATTGCTTCGTGTTTATGTATCTTATTTCTTCAATCCCTGTTGTTTGTCACAGCTTTAGGTGCTTACTGTTTACTGGGTATGGATTACTAGTTAATGATGTAAGTACTTTATATACCGCATTTACTCACATAATTTGTGCACTTTTTTCTTGTTACGGCTTTAAAAAGGGGGTGTGCAAATTACGCAAAAATTTTGTGAACATGTCAGAAAAAGCTCTACAAAGCTCATTGCGCACAATATGTACTATATATTTCCACCTATACATTGACCCCCCAACTCTCCTCACTGGCTAAAAAAAAAAAAAACGATTCCAAACATAAGACTCGCACCCCTTCCCACTCTGTCGCATGTTATGTAGTTCCCTGTCTGATGGCATGACTGCATGTGCGCAGCTCAGAGCAATACACGCGCAACGATACAGTCTCAAAGCCAGCAGTCCAAAGAAAATGGAGATAAAAAGCAATGGAACGACACCCTCGCGTGCGGCTCTGCCAACTAGCAGCAAACTGTTAGGTAGTTTCAGAATTCGGCACAAGCTGGAGGTTACCGGAAGTTTGCTCTTGCAACTGTACGCCCAGGAAAGTGACTGCCAGCGCAAGCAAGCTGGGTAAACTGCACGCAGTTGACCTCTCACCAATCGCGCCTTTCACAGCCGCACTGCCCTGCGCGAACCCGTGTGCATGCTGGTGGTCTGACGCAGCAGGGAGCATAAAATATGCATTCTTTTTAGGAACCCAGGTAATAAATTAGGGTGCACAAATTACACGAGTAAATACGGTGTGTAACACACTTTGTTTTGGCTAAAATCTAATTTCTCTCAACTTGAAATTATTCGTTGATATCGTAATCGATACTTATGTCACTTATGCATCGCCTGAAAGTAAATCTGGCAACTGTGGCCATAAAGCCTGTAATGCTGCACTTAGCAGCAGAATGACTTGCCTCCTTAGCCAGCAGGGTGAATGGTAACTATAGGAGTGGTTAAACTTTCAGCACTTGATTTTTACAAAATTCAGCCGGTACTTCTCGGCATTTCTATTTCATAACTTCAGCATTCATAAGCACCCATTTTGCGCCAGCACAATTTCTTGGCATTTTCAACAAATTTTGACTAGGGGCTTTATGTGTCCATTTACAGCAAAAAGGCAATGGTAGGTACTAACGAAACTGTCGCAGATTTAGTGCAGGAGATCCTGACTTGAAGATGTGGCATTCCTCTACCACCAATTGCTTCCAGAAGGCTCAAGACCTTACCACAGCAGAGGAAGCTTGGGGGCATCTATCAGCTAATCCTTTACGCAGCTTTTCCGTGTACATATCATTATTATGCCTCCCTTGTTCAGAGGACAGCTGGCACTAGCAGGCATTGAGTCCTTGGGTACTCGTGGTCCCTCCTCACCAAGACTGCTTCATGAACACTACCTGTGATCTCTCTACATTTGGAGCGTGTCTATCGAAGGGAATTTATCTCTCCACTTCTTATTACATGTTAATTTCAGCAGAAGGTAAAAAGCAGTAGATTAGCAAAAAACAATGCTATGGAATGCATTTAGCAGACTCTTAAGTTCCCAGAAGTGGCCTATCAAATCCCTCAAAAGGAAAGTATAAGTAACGTAGAATGTCGGAACTCTTTTATAGGGGCCAAAACTTTGAGGCTTGCAAAAAAAAAAAAACTAGGCTATATTCAAGTACAGGTCTCACAAAAGTATTATAGGAAAGTAATTTAATGTCTGATGGCACCTCTTGAGAAAGAAAAGTCGTTTCAGTGCAGATGACATAATGCAGTTCACGTGCGAGTCCCATTTAAGATCAGATAATAAAATTAAACCTAGGTATTTGTGCTGTGTAACTGCGGGAAGCGGGATATTGTTTAGTGTGTATGAAAAGTCCGATACGTTATGTTTCCTAGTAATTTGCAAGATGGCTGATTTTTCGATAATACTCACTTGCCATTTAGCGAACCAATCATATACTAGCTTCACTGCATAAAGAATTTATCGAGAAACACAATGCAACAAACCGCATGAAAATCTGTGAAGCCATTGCCATGCTGTGGTTTCTGCAAGCAGGGAAGTCGAATCAAGAAACTCCTGGCACTTTCACAGATATCTCAGCCAGTTTTTGGCTACCTATGGTAACATTTTTTTAGTCAGTTTGGGGCTCTTTTCAGGGAAAATATTTTGTGACGTAATTAAAGAGACTGTATAGATACCAAATCTAGTGTTTTCTAACATCCATTTTTTTTTCAAGATTTTCATGATTTGATTCCCACATCCCCTATTAATGGAACGAGCAAGATCAACTAATCAGAAAATTTATGCTTTATAAAATCATCTATATTTTGCGATGCAGAGCTTGACACAGCAGTCACACATCTGTTATTCTTTTGTTGTAATATCACTTCAAACTGCTTTTGTTTTGCTATAACCCTTTCACGCTACATTATTGTTCTCCAGATGAAGCGCAAAAACATGGCGTATGTTTATTTTTTTTAAAAGACATGGCGCTACAAGTACACGCCAAAAAGACGAGGAGACAAAGGACAGGCGCCAGCTTCCAACTGTTTATTCTGAAAGTGAAGCACATAGCATCGAGCTACGCCCACTTTCACACGCAAAACCAACTAGCCCGGCAACGTAACGTTACTGAAATGGCATGTCTACGTTGCATGCCAGCAGAGTAACATAGCACTTCAGGGCTTGGTGATGAAGGTGCCAAGGAAGCCCGTTTCATGCAGGTGATTTATTTAATTATTTATTTATCGATACTCCGAACGCCCCTGTTGGGGTATTAAATGAGGGGTGGATCATTGCAGCATTGTCAATTTTTACAATGAATGCCTTAAATATGCTGTATTAGCGTGATGAACTGCACCAGTAGGAAGATGATTCCATTCACTGGTTATCTGGTGAAAGAAAGCATGGTATGAGCAGATGTTGAGTAAAACTGCTTTATGATTATTAAAGCAGTCAGAAGCATGCTGGGCTGGTGTGATAACACAATTTCCAAGCGAGGAGTGATAGACATTGTCTGGCTATTTTGCAGCATGAGATGAGGGGTGCAAGATTTTATTCCAACTTGAGTTTGGTGACGCAGTAAATTTGCAGGTATATGCATTTGAAGTACTGGAAAATGGACGATGTGAAAAAAGGAGATGTACCTCTGCTAATTACGTGTCAACAACACAAAATTAACCAGCATGTTGCCAATCCATATGGCTCTTGCCTCGTAACAGCAAGGTACACAACACCCATGCCACCCCAGCAAAGAACATGGAGCGCCAATACCTTTCACTTTAATATCAGTTGTGCAGTGCGTGGCAGCAAGGCCGATTACAAACCCCCTTATGCCGGCTGTGCCAAGTTCTCTACACCTTATTTAACCTGCGACCCTATAATGAACAGCTTGCAATAATAAAGATTATTGATAATGGCCAAACATAAAGCTAAGCCAATAATTACAATCGTGCCGTTTCTGCCTTACTCGTACCCACAAACACCACAGTGAACAATGAAGGTGGGAATGTGGACAACATGGAGACATCCCTGCTGTAAACAACTTTTTGCTGTAATAGGCCGTGTTAAGTTAGTAGCATAACAATTTGTGAATTTTTTTAATGTAGCAGAGCCAGAACCACTAGCTTTCCATTTCCACTGGTCAGAAGGCATGTACAACAACCATTCTGAAACTTCATATCTAGTTAGAATGCTGCCACGCACTAGATAAGCCAAAAACCCTGCACTACTTTTGTTCTAAATGATGATATTTGATGATGACATGCACATTGGGCTTTTAAGTATAAAACTAAACACTGGTGATGCTACAGTACAGATGTCCCAAAAATGCAGCCCTTGGGCTGCATTTCTGCAAGCCAAGCGACAAGGCCTCGCCTTGTCACTTGACAGAACCATCTTTGTTAATCTTTTCTGACATCTTTATCGCTATCCACAACACCCACTCATCATGCCATGCTTTTATGTCAGTGCCTAGACATACTTTGCATAAAAACCTGGAGGTAGGAATCGCCTATCTTTGCACTATTCAATAGACAGCAGGAGGGGTGCACTGCCCTGTACCTTCCTTTTTAGCTACTGGCCTGTGTGTGACAAGAGCCCCCGTGGCAAGATGAGCTGCTTAAGACTTCTGCCTGCGAGAGCACCATTTGATGTGCCTTGTACGGGGACAGAAAAAAAAATTGTGTAATACAGGCACAATGGCATGTCGGCGTGCATCACTTCTTGTGCAAGTCAGCAAGGTAAAGACAATATTCCCTGGGAGCACGCCACTTTATTGCAGGAGTAGTAGAAATACAAGCCTTTACAAGATATATGAATGCATCTGTCAGTGTAGATACCCATACAAAGCATACATTTGATGCAAAATTCCTGCAAAAATATTCTTACTTGCTTAACAAGTAACAGGTACAAAATATCAATGCATGCATGTGCGTTTACTCCTTTGGTATAGTTCCCAGGTGCAGTGCAAACGCATAACAGATGGAGTTCTCACATTATAGCCGTTGTTGCTGACCTTGATCAAAGAAATCATCGCAAACAGTGAAAGGGCTTATACTTGACTCTGAATTTACTTATCACAATAAACACAGACCAATCAAAGACCAATGAAACCAAATTCCACCAATTCTGATGCTTTCAAGCTACCCAGAGTAATGGGACTCGGGTAAGATCAACTTGAGTGTAGGATGCATAAGTTAAGGTGTTGCCCTATAAGTGAAGGCTCTTATTTGATGGGTGCTCCCTTGAGTGAAGTACAGGTGACAGGTTGACCATTCACTAGGAATGCACAGCCTCTCCACTCGGCCACCAGGGATGCAGAAACCTTCATGTCCACCTGCAACTTCTCCCAAATCTTCTTTTTGGGGTTTAGCTGGCCATCTGGCTGAATGCTGGCATCCTCATAGCCTTCAACAAACACTCGGTCTCCTGGAGTGCAGTTGCTGCAAACAGAAGGAACACATTTGCTTCAAATTGCCACATTAAAAATGGACTCCTCTGAGCTACCATTCCACTAGAGGCTAACGTCGGTGACCACTGGGGCAGCATTCCACTTAGTACTCGTGATAGCATCTAGAGAGAATGCATGTTAATATCTGGCTATGCTTACTGCTCGCACTGCCAAAATAAACTTGCTGCAAGTACATTCTGATACAGTAACAGGCACTCGTAACAGGAGCACACAACACTGAGATGGAGATGCAGAGGACAGCATGGTGTTGTGCAATTAATAAACTGCTAGTTTATTTAATTGCATAACACATATTTGTTGCACACACATTTTCACCGCAATGCTAAGTAGCAATGTCTGTCATTAGGGAAAGAAAGCACTAGTGCACACTAAGCTTGCTGCAACACGTCCAAAAGCATGCTTCTGCTCACCTTGGTGGTTTGAGGGGCTCGACCTGCCGTGGCTCCTGGACTGAAGCACAGAGAACCATGGCTTGTGATTCCGCGCCTCGCATCTTTGATGGCTTCAAGTTGCACAGGAAAACAAAATTCTGGTTGAGAAGCGCCTCTTTTGGTACCAAGTTCCGCAGGCCACTGACCACAGTGCGGGGTCCAGCAGGTTCACCCAAGTCCACACGAGACACATACAACGTGTCCGCGTCCGGGTGGTCATTCACTTCGATGAACCGTCCAACCCTCAAATCGAGGCGCTGCGGAGTCACTTCATCAAACACAGCTTTCGTTGGCGGAGGGTAGGCATCAGCGGCCAGCTTCTGGAGTTTCGGGTCGCTGAATGTTTCCCTGATCGGATCTAGAAGCCGGTTCAAGTGCACCTCGACCATGGCCTTCAAATCACCCGGGTGCAACTTCAGATTCTTGAAGTCCTCTTCTAGCTCTTCGTAGCTCGAGTAGGTGATGTTCCCGCCGTGTGCCTCATCACGCTCGATGACCAGCTCAGCGCCCTTCTGAAGAGGCACCAGCACATGCTTCACAAAAGCAAGAACGCCGTTGTCCTCCAGGTTTCCCGGCTCGCAGAAGGCTTTCTTCAGCTTCTTTTTGACAGCCGTCGGCGAGTCAAGCAAGTCGATCTTTGAGTCCTCCTCCGATGAGCTCATCTTGCCGCCCGACAGGCCAGGCACCATGGGATTCATGAAATGAATGCGCTTTTCATAGCCCAGTTGAGGCAGATACTTCTCGGCGAAAGTGAAAATCTTGCGCTGGTCAACTCCCCCAAACTGCGCATCGACATGCAAATATTCTTCGTCCAGGGCTTGTAACAATGGGTACAGCATACTGCTCAGAAGGGGATGCTCGACTTGCTTAACCACCTCGGCCCCAGCCTTCTTTGCGTCGTGCTCAGTTACCAAAGACACAAGCCGGTAGACGTCCATTGAGAACTCCTTACTCAGCTGGTACGTGGAGCCTTTCACAAACTTTAGCTTTTCCAACGGCACCCCGATCGACTTCAGCATCGCCTTAATTACTTGCTCATAGTATTGAGTACGCAGTTCTAGCAGGCCCCAAGGAGCTTTCATGTTGTCCAAGTATGCATGCAAGTCAGCGAAAAGAATGGTTACCTCGCATCCTGCTTTCAAGAAGTCGGCAATCTTCGACATAGGAACGAAATAAGCCACATGGGGCTTGCCGGTTGTGGCTGTGCCCCAGTAGATTTTCAGATCTCGTTCCTTCATGATTTCATTCATTCGGGCTTCACCGAGCACTTCCTGGAGGTTTCTTGTAACAAAGTTCACCTTTGCCGAAACAGCTGCGCTCCCGCCACTCGCTTCAACGGTGTGTTCTGCCATTGTAGGCGGTGAAGTGCAAAACGAGCGAGGTGAAATAAATCTAACCTACTAATGCGACAACCGCACAACGAACATACGGTACGTAGACACGTGTGGCAGCTGTTCCACGCAACCGACGCAACACTCGAAAGGCATTGACGTGAACACCGATCGTGGGCGGCGCCTGAGGGCGCCCTGCGCAATAGTTCACGGTGTGTTATATGGCAGTTAACCCAAATAATAAACTACTTACTTTACTGCACAATGTCTCGGAAACGTTTTGCAAAACAAATAAAACAATCAAATAAACGCTAATTTTAGCACATTTGTTTCCAAAACAGGTCAGCTTCGCTGCTCCGATCGGTGCTGAAGTGGCTGTTGCTCCCTTGGAGCGTTGGACGCGGGAACTACTGGCGCTGTAGTCGAGCTTTTCTACGTCGTCTGCCAGCGCGGCACTTTCGTTCGCTGCAATAACAGCGGTAACAGGCTAGTCGGATTTTCAGGCTAGTTCTTGCATGGATGGGGCTCGTAGGGATTGGGAAAGCATCTTTGTGGTGAAATTTGTGCACCAAATGACTTCAAGCGAGTGTTACACATGACATCCTGCTTTGCGCCTATCCGCATAAGTGGCAACAGAAACGATGCCACCGATCATTTTCTCACACCGCCACGCGATGACAGCCTATTTAAAAAGTGAAAGTGGAAGCGGATATTGCATCCTAAGAACAGCTGTCTCGCACGTCTAACATGTGTGAGCGTCATTTAGAACATAATGATATTATCAATGACTACAAGCGCATGTTATGAGCGGTCAGTAGATGCGCATCCCTCGCAGGACGGCGCGCTGCCCGGTGCCATATCCCTAAACTCTTTCCCTGTCTTCTAGAGCGATTCTCAAAACAAAAAAATGTGCAGTGCAGGCTGAAGTCATCCAAAAAGCGTGATTTCATGCAGGCTTATAAGTCCGGAGATTCTTGCGTCGGCAGTACTTTCGTCGTTTTCAAGCGAGCCGTTCGTATGCACTCATTCCGAATGAGTTGGGGCCACTTTCCTGCTCGGCTGAAACAAGTATTACGTCTGCACTGAAGCTTGGTGGCTTGGTGACCTGCCGGCTGTGACGCCACCCTCTACGGACAGGTGACATGAAGCTATGAACGATGAATTAATAGGGAAATTATGTGGAGTTTTCTGCACCGGAAAGCTAGCGGCAGGCCGTCTTATCATTCAGGAGGCTGTTTTCAGGAAAATGGTAGCTGCGTCGTGAATGGCTGCAACAAGCTGCACAAGCAACAGTTTAAAACTCCAGCCTCGGTCACTGTCCTTGAGAGAATCATGATGGATGTGGTTTAAATTATGCGCAGGTGAAAAGACAAATCTTGACGTACAGGCAGTGAAATTGGAAACTGTTCATCACAGACAACTGCCGCGTGGAAAAAAGGAGCAAGGTCTTGGCTCTGAAAGGAGCACTCTCAGTATTTACAGACCAAGGAAATGAAAGGGCACTGGTTGATCTCCTACCTTTTCGCGCCTGGCGTTGGTGCCATCAGCATGTTGCATGGTAGTGAACAGCTCATCGCCTCTGCACTGAAGCAATTCTGTAAAAACATCCGATTGGTGTTGCGTGCTATAACCGCTGAAAAGAACATAGTGACAAAGTACAGTGTTTTTAAGTTATCCGACACGCGCAACACGCAGGAGGGCTAAGCGTGCCTCGTCCAGTACCATGTTGTTCGTCCCAATCTCAATGTACACCTGAGCCCTCCAAGCAGGGTGGTTTTTTCATCATGCACCAGCACCTGCACCGGTGTGGATCCACCGGATGTAGAAGACTGTATTTTGGGCCCGCGCCACAGGACGTCACACTGGACTTCCTTCGAGAGTCCAGTGTGTATCTAAACTTAGGTAATACATTTATGCCAGGAGGCGCACTCTCGCAATAAAAAAAATGCACCAGCAAAGCCAGATTCTTGTTTTGTTGACGCAAGAAAAAAAAAAGGATTTACCGGCAGATAAGGGTGCCGCTTTCCAGAGGTGTAGAAGACGATGCGCGAGACATGTAGGAAAGCCGGACTGCGGCACCGTTAGTTTCAGTGAAATCCACGGTCTTCGTGCGAGCCAGCGGACGAGTATGGGAGGCTGCGAAAGTGATTACTGTATGAACGTTATGACCACGTCGGCCATGATAGAGCCAATAGACCATGCAATAGAACATTGGCTGGGGTGGCCTGACGCGTTTATTGAGTGCATTGGGTGTATGACATGTCGGCAAGCGAACCACGGCTTAGGCTTGCCGCGCCATGGAGACGGGAAAAGTAGGGCATCAGCATCTACGCCGCACATCTTTTAGTGACCCAAGGCAACGTCACGGTGGAAGGAAATCTTCAATTGACCGAACGTTCAAAGGTTGGTGCGGAACTTCGATTCGGCTTTCAGCGCAGCGACTTATTGGCGTCGGAACTATAGGGCTTAATGACCTGCATTTAATGGAACCTTCGCCGGCCGTTCTGATCGAGGAGTGGGACCAGCGCACCTCAGCCGGTGTGGTCGGCTCCGTTTGGCCTCCCTTCCCAGCTGCATGCACCATGAAGCCATGCGCCAAAGTGCAGTTTTCGACGCCACTAGGAATGCGGGAGGGGAGGAATCCGTGCTTAAAAGCTCCGCGGCCGCTCTCTGCTTTACTTTTCTCGCCTTTTTTACTTTTTTACTTTTACTTTTTAGCTACGTTATTTATTGCTGATGTCTTTGAATCATGTTGCTTGTATGGCTAAACTTGTATACGCTTCACCACGTTAAACTAATAATTTCATTACAGTGCGCTTTATTTTCATGTATGCTCATATTTGACTTGTCTGTGTTGTGCTATCCTGTAGTGTTTTACCTGACAGCATTTTTATTTCTTATTTATTTTTAACCACGACAGAATATAGCTGTACATTATGCTTAGAAAATGCTTATGCTGTAGTAGCAGTTTTTTTTTCCTCCTACGTTGCCTTTGCTTACCATGTATTGGGGTACGGGCCTTAGTAAAGCCTTCTGGCTTTTTGCCCGTGCCCCAAACATCCCTGAGATCTTCAATAAACATTCTATTGCATCATGACAGGTGCGTCAAGTTAGCTCAGCCGAGGGCCACGCCAACGTATCTCATGCACTAAGAGCTGCGACTTTTCAGGTTGGCTACGGCCGTCCAGCTAACTGAAATGGTGTATATATGTACTTCGGAATGGGGTCGTCCGCTGCGGCCTGCGACTCCCACAACAGCTCGACTCCATACCGAAGACCACCCTCATTCACGGGGGCACACATTGGCTTGGAGCAGCTGCCACATCTAAGTGGCCACAACAAACCGACTCAAGGACTAAAGGAGAAGAGGAACTTCCTTGTCATTGGCGGGAGCCAACCAACGAGTGTAGGATAAACGACTTTTCAGATTGGTTACGACCGTGCAGCAAACTGCAATGGTCTATATATGTACTTCGGAATGGGGTCGTCCGCTGCGGCCTGCGACTCCCACAACACCTCGACTCCATCCCGAAGACCACCCTCCTTCACGGGGGCACACATTGGCTGGGAGCAGCTGCCACATCTAAGTGGCCACAACAAACCGACTCAAGGACTAAAGGAGAAGAGGAACTTCCTTGTCATTGGCGGGAACCAACCAACGAGTGTAGGATAAACGACTTTTCAGATTGGTTACGGCCGTGCAGCAAACTGAAATGGTCTATATATGTACTTCGGGATGGGGTCGTCCGCTACGGCCAGCGACTACTACACGCCCACGACTCCATCCCGAAGACTGCCGTAATCTACGGGGGCACATGGGCGCAGAGCCAGCTGGCACATCTATACGCGGCCCCATCGAACCGAGTCAAGTACTAAAAATGAACTTCTTTGGCGGGAACCAATGAGAGCAGAATATACGCTTTGAGCCCCGTTGTGCAGACTACCCCTTTGTGCCAGATTATAATATTTTCATTGTATTTTAATAAATGTGCTGCTTATGCTTTGGATAGCGCAATAATAAAGCATGTCATGCAGTTTTACGCTGTGTACGTGTCATATCTTGCCAGTGGAGCCGGTGGTGTCCTCGCTCCGCAGGGTTTTCTGTCACTTCGGACTGACGCAGAGTCACCGCCTTGCTCCGTACTGTTCATGGCGGCTTGTGAGATCCTCGTTCCCTGGCGACGCCACGAGACTGCGCGGTCCGCGGAATGCCGCTCCAGCCTCAGCAAGTACGTAAAGTGAGTTTTATGCGAAGCGTGTTGGCAAGTTCTGGCGGCTTTTCATAGCGTCTTGTCCTCTGATGAAGATAATCGCATGCAGATTGATCATTCCTTCTTTGAGACGGTGGTGCAGCCATGTGAAATTTCTTTACGCTTGTTGTGAGCACCTTAAACGTGGTTTCATAAGCATGCAGCGCTAAATGTATTCGGAGTCGTTGTGACTTATAAGAATAAAAGATCCGCTCGATCATGTTCTATCCCGCGCAGCATACCTGGAATATGAGGCGTGCCTCGGTCCACTTTCACTGAGTGACGCGCGGGGAACAGGCTGCGCAAAATGACTGCTGCGATCAGCCAAGACGCGGGTCTTTGCTGATCATCAGAGCGAAACATTGTTTCACCTGGGCCGAAATGAGGGGATGGTTGACTGGGCTCCTGATGGCAAAGGCAAATGCGCAGCACCCGCCTCGCGACTGTGGATACCTGAAACGTGAGGGAATTAAGGGAGTGGACGTAGTATCGGAGGATTCGGATCGAATTTAATTTCAATCTCCTTGGGATTATCCACAAGCGCAGGCCGGCGCACTCATAACTGTAGTCGCCTGACAACGAAGCCAGTTGATGTGAGTACAAGTAAGGAACTGAGCGTACTCCGTGATCCACTGTGAATGTGAGGCCTCGTGTGTGTCAGTGCATTAGTAGATAGTATAGCGTGAGTGCAAGATGTGCGTGTATCTGAGCACCTGTTAGTGCGAAAACTCTCAGCGTCTAATGTAATGTCCCATTGCAATGGTAAGTAGCCTTTTTTATTTTTTTCAAACGCCTTTCCCGAAGACTTTGCTGATCTCTCATGCAGTTGACGGCGCATCAGGTAGGCATTGTAATGATAAGAGACGATAACGACGGAAAGGCGAAACGCCAATGTGATAACGGAAAATGAGACTGAAAAACTGTGCTGGTGTTCCGTTTCGTGCACTGCCAAAGTGGCCAAAAGGACGAGGCCGCTTACTTCCGGTGGCTTCACTTTAGAGCGCCCGATGCGCCATCCAGACCCTGAGAAAGCGATAGAGTACGCCACTCATGACTTTGGAGGACACGACTGAAATTGCGTGACGAAATGGCATGCACTTTCAGCGTCACATGAAACGCGAACGCGAGAATTGAAACGCGAACTGCAAAACTGGGAGGCAATATACACTAGGGAAGCAGAATACTAGAGCTGTTGATTTTCGCATTGAAGGCGTAAAGACCGCTTTTTGCAATTGTTAATAGGCCACGCCTGTATATCTTCTCCGGCCGCTAATATTTTTCATGTTCGTGCTCGCGTTTCAGCTGTTTTTTTCGCGTTTCATTTGACGCTGATGGTACACACCTTATTGTTCGCCGTCCAGTACACCGGCTCCGATCGGGACTCGGAACATGCTCTCTCACTGTGATTTTTGTCAAGTCACGCGACGCCATCAGTGAAGAAGTCGACATTTTAGCGTGTTTACCTGATAATTGGTAATTAGGAAATGAAAGGCGCGGTACTGTCTCACTTCTCTGTGGACACCTCAACCGCGCCGTGAGGAAAGGGATGAACGTGGGAGTGAAAGCGGAAAGAGAGAGAGGTGCAGTAGTGGAGGCCTCCGGAATAATTTCGACCACCTGGGGATCTTTAACGTGCACTGACACCGCACAGCACGTGGGCGTCTTTTGCGTTTCGCCTTCATCGTAACGCGGCAGCCGGGGTCGGGTTCGAACCCGGCTACTCCGACTCAGAAGCCGAGCGCCTTAACCACTGAGCCACTTCGGCGTGTCGATAGAGCAAATGAGAGTTATTCTTGCAATAACTCTCAAAGAGATAGACGCGGTAGTCGCCATCTGCAGCACCTCCTCACAGAAGTGGCGGCATCCTTGAATTTACTTATGTTGTGTTTATGTAAAACTGATGCGTCCTCGTTTCCTTAAAGGGAAGCTGAAATGTTTTTGAGAATTCGAGGTGAATCGAGAATCCGAATGTATGAAGCTTCTAGTTAAAGCATGCCAAGCAGTTTTGCGCTAGAATTTAAAATGGCCACGTAATCGCCGATGTTCAGGCTTCTCCTCACGGCGTTGGAGAATTAAGTGCGCAGAAACTGAAGATGACGTCATTGCTGCCGAAATTTCAGATGTCCTCTGCCTTTGCCCACATGCTGCCATGAGTCGTCCGTTACCGTCAAACAATGCTTCGTGGGCTTCACCTTCGGTGGCTTTGGTTTCCTTCCTTGGAACAACCGTTTCTTCTCTGAAAACATGACGCCGCCGTAAGTGACGTCATCACTGAGGCCTCTGCTCGTCGCTGTGCACTGCAGAGAAGCCTGAACGTCGGCGTGGCTTTATTCGGCAATTACGTCCCCATTTCAATTGCTAGCACCAAAAGCCTTCGCATTACCTACCTGCAAGTTTCACACATTCCACCCTTTTAAACTCGTCTAATTCTAACGCCTGATCAGTTGCCTTTGAACATGCGTCCACGTAGCTTGTATATATGTGTCTCCGGTTCGGTCATTGAAGAAATCAATAGTACGAGCGCGTTGTTCCAGTTGTGGTAGTTTCTTCCAGTCAGCTCACCCGCTTCCAGTGCATGGGCGAGGGCGTACGTGCTGCTTGTTTTGTCTCTCACTATTTCGATCAAAGTCACTCCTACTACGGCCAAACTCTCGAGCTCCATTCGTATACTCGCAAACTTTTCTCGCCTGCAAGACGACCACTAGCAGGACGGAAGTCGTTGGCGTACGTGTCTCCTTTTTTGCTGTGCGTTGTTTTTTCTGCCCCAAAGTCACCCCATCCAGAGCCAAAGCCGTGTTTTATTTATCTGTCACTTTTTGTCAGCTTCAACATGGCAGCCATGCAGTAGTACTAGTCGAAATGTGGTTTCTACGTGGCCCCTCTTTTGTGCCTGTAGTATTTGGTGCGCTTTTTGGCGTGCGCTATAAACGATAATTTCACATAAAGACTGCTGAGCATAGGTAGGCGGCAGGATTTTTCGTACGGATACCGTCAATCTCCCTCAGGAGAAGAAAGATCTGATTAAGAAGCCCCAAAGCATGAAAGCAACAAACCCGGAATAGAACTGGCAGAGCTATCATAGTTAATCAATAAGCGCAAGGTAACTGACATAAGGAAGTTTAATATGGATAGAATCGAACGTGCTGTAAAGAACGGAGGTAACGTAAAAGCAGTGGAGAGTAAAATATGTATAGGCAAAAACTAGATGTATGCGTTAAGAGACAAAGAGGGCAGTTTCATTAGCAATATGGATAAGATAGTTAAAGTAGCCGAAGAGTTCTACACAAATATATACAGTAACCAATGGAATCAGGACCTAAATGAGATATGCAGTAGCACACAACAATAAGTCATCCCGCCAGTAATGAAAGAGGAAGTGAAGAAACCGAGAAGGCCTTACGAGCAATGAAAATAGGGAAAGCAGCTGGTGAGGATCAAGTAACAGCAGATCTGTTGCAGGACGGAGGGGAGATTGTGCTAGAAAAACTAGCCACCCTGCATACGCAATGTGTTATGAGCTCGAGCGCGTACCAGGAGCCCGAAAGAGCGCTAACATTATGTTAATCCATAAGAAAAGAGACGTCAAGGATTTGAAAAATTACAGACCACTCAGCTTACTGTCCGTTTGCGATAACGTATTTACTAAGGTAATCGCTAATAGAGTCAGGACAACCTTAGGCTTATATCAAACAGTTGATCAGGCAGGATTTCTTAAAGGATACTCGACAAATGACTATGTTCAATAACAATCAGGCAATTGAGAAATGGGCAGAGTGTAACCAACCCCTATATAGAGCCTTCATAGATTACGAAAAAGCATCTGTCTCAGTCGAAACCTCAAGCGTATCGGGGTGTAGAAGAGCCTTATGTAAAAATACTGGGAAATATCTGTAACGGCTGCACAGCTACCATAATCCTCCATAAAGCGAGCAGTAAAATTCCAATTAGTAAGGCTGTCAGTCAAGTAGACACGATCTCGCTAATGCTATTCCCCGGCTGTTTACAGGAGGTATTCATAGGCCTGGATTGGGAACAGTTGGGGATAAGAGTTAATGGAGAATACCTTGGTAATCTGCGATTCGCTGATGACATTGTCTTGCTAACTCAGGAGATGAACTGTAAAGCGCATGATCAATGAGTTAGACAGGCAGAGCAGAACGGTGGGTCTAAAAAACTGGAGGGGACACTTAAGCTCCGCCTTAAGGGCATGACGCGGTAGCTGATGAGTTAATGCCCATATATTAAGAATCGCTCATTCTCTGCATAACAATTAGAGATCGCTGACACCTCATACCACTCCTGGCGCAACGGTTAAAGGGACTATGCAACGATTAAAAAGTCACTTGTAAATGTTTTCAGTGCTTAGAAATGATGCTAAGAGGCATTCACACCAAGTATGAGTCTTCAGAACTGAGCTGGTAATTTATTATGACCTTTTAAAAACCGTGTTTTTTTAAAATTCGCGGGCCTATTGGTGTGCTCGTAGTGACCGATTTTGGAACTAAAATCGTGAAACAAAGACGTCACACTACCCATGACGTCGCCAGGCCACCACACGCTCTCATTCGCTGGAGCCACGGCAGCCACGACGACACGGGCACACTTCCGGTAGCCGTGAAAATCGTCTGCTTGTGCCGCCGCACGACCTTCTCGGGCAAGCGCGAGCCAGGGCATTGCCTTCGCGCATATGGTTTCAATTTTCCTCTGCCGCCTCCTTCTGTCGGGAGTTCCGGAGCCACTCGCACGGTTCTTCGTGCGCACGCATAGGGCTCGATGCCCGTCGCGGCCGTAAAAGCGAACAGTTGCACCTCGAGGTCCGGGTTTATTACTGCTAATTACCACAGATGACAAGCAAAGAAACCCGACGCGCGCCGCAATCCAGGAAGGAGAAGAGACCGGAGAGATGCCGCCACGCCGCGGACGCTGCTGCTGGGGGGCTAGGAGCGACAACCGGAAGTTGCAAAAGGAACGTCAGCGGATGACGTTTTCACGGGCGGGGCCCAGTCCCAGAGCTGTTTTCTTTATTTTTTTTTCTGGTGCTTCTCGTGTACGAGTTGAGGTGGGAGAGGATGAGCGTAATTTTTAATCGTCTATATCTTCGCTGTAATTGATGATAGCTCAAAAATTCTTGCACTGGGTGACGAGTGATCGAATGCCTATCTCTGGTCTGCTTTACGTAATGTGAATTAATTTATTGCATAGTCCGTTTAAGTGATGCGCCGCTGGCTTGCGATGACAGTTGCTGCCAACGGAGGGACTTCTGTGATGCTGGTTTCTCTTCCCAGCAACCTCTCGTGACCGATCATTAATCTAACAGCCACCTGCCACAGTGCACAATTTGCTCACAATCCGTTGGGCAGGTTGTGATGACGCCGCAAGGTCACGTCACCTAGGTGGCCCACCTGCCTCCTGGGTTGCTTCTCGGGGAACTTTTCGGGGATTTTTCGCTCACGTTCAAATACGCCGACCACTTACGACGCCGAATTTTCTGCGACATGCGCTCCTTAACGCTATCGCGTTAAAAATTAACATGCAGAAAACCAAGGTAATGTTCAACAGTCTCGGAAGGGAACAGCAGTTTACAATTCGTGGGCAGGTGCTGGAAGTGGTAAGGGAATATGTCTACTTAATTAGGGCAGATATTGACCGCAGATCAGAATCACGTGAGCGAAATAATTATTAGAATAAGAATGGGGTGAAGCGCATTTGGCAGGTTCTCCTAGATCGTGAATGGCAGTTTACCAATTTCCTTCAAGAGAAAAGTGTACATGTAACAGAGCTTTGTATCTTACCAGAACTCACCTATGGGGCAGAAGCGTGGAGGATAACGAAAATGGTTCAACTTAAGGACAACGCAGCCAGGTAGGGAAATGAAAATGGTATACATATAACGTTAGAGACTTGGACGGAGCGGGTCAGGGAACAAACGCGGGTTAATGACATCGTCGAAATCAAGAGTAATAAATTGGCTTGGGCAGGGCATTTAATGCGAAGGCAATATAACCGATGGTCCTTAAGAGTAATTAACGGACTGAATTCTAAGAGAAGGGAAGCGTAGCAGGGGTGGCAGAAAGTTAGGTGGGCGGATGAGATTAAAAAGTTTGCGGGGATACGGTGGCCGCGGCTGACGCGGGATAGGGTTCATTGGGAGGATATGGGAGAGGTCTTTGCCCTGCAGTGGGCGTAGTCAAGCTGATGATGATGTCGATGCTTGGACTACAACTCCGTGCGCAAACAAGCCTCGACGAGTGCCTCCTCCTTTAGCGCCCGATGGCTTAAAAAGGGGCCGAATCGACACTACCTTGAGTCCGCTCGTCGGGGGTACAGCCTCCGCCGCGCCGCTCCGGCAGGACGGTCGCCTTCGAGGGCCGCTCCGCTCGCGTTCTCTTTGTAGACGGACTGCCGCCGCACTCCCCGCCCAGATGTATGTGTTCGCTCCCTTCAGCTTTCTTTTCGATTGAACTAGTTGGGCACTTGTCTTGATCTGTGCAGACCAGTGCTTATTTCAATGCAAACTGAATTCACTGCGTTTACGATTCGCAGTGTTATCGTTTTGTAAAACATTAATTAACCCGCTCTTTCAAAACCTTTTGCGTTCTTCTTTCCGAGTCTATAAAAGCAGTTGGGGTATTGTTACCTGTTAATTAACACGGCATGCGTAGCTTACCGGCTACGCCTGGCCTCGAACGGCGGCGCCTCGCGTAATCACCGAACGCGCTACACGCCTGCATTCCAGCCCGAAGAGCAATTATCGGTTAAGAAAAAGGTTAAAGAAACAGAGAGAGTTCTGTGAAAAACAGGGATGCTGACGAAATCGGCACTGGGAACATACCGGACCTTTGAATAGGAAATTGCCAAATAAAATATCTATGATAATTGTAGGGGAAGCTCTTTGTTGTTCGAGGCCAGG
Source organism: Amblyomma americanum (assembly GCF_052857255.1). Taxonomy (NCBI): domain Eukaryota; kingdom Metazoa; phylum Arthropoda; class Arachnida; order Ixodida; family Ixodidae; genus Amblyomma; species Amblyomma americanum. The sequence goes on from NC_135497.1 coordinate 54,283,400, forward strand.
ACTGGAGTTTTGCGGACTAAGACATATAGAGTGAGGTACCACGAGATAGACACGTTGTGCATTGCGTGCGGAGAGGAGGAGGAAACGGCTGAACACGATACTTTCCTGTAAAGGGCTTCACCCTACAGTGGAAAGCAGCGGGGCTGATCTACCCAAGGCATGGGGGTTTAAGGACAGTGAAGGGAAAGTAGATTTTAAGTGGGTAGAAGTAACCAAGCGCAGGTTATACGATTGGTGGCTAAAAGCAAGACAGGAGTAAAATTTCACAAGACATGGCTAGGTGGCTTGAGCCACCGCCCGATTTAAAGGGTTCAGCCGTATCCATCCATCCATCCATCCATCCATCCATCCATCCATCCATCCATCCATCCATCCATCCATCCATCCATCCATCCATCCATCCATCCATCCATCCATCCATCCATCCATCCATCCATCCATCCATGTTGTCATGATCATCATTACCGTCTGCTTTGATGCGCCGTAGTGCCTGTTGTGCGCATGCGCCGTTGCCATGGCAACCGGAGAGGAGCAGTGGCTGCCCCGCGCGCTTCGTCGCCGAGGTCGCGCGCCCGCTCCACCGTCGAAGGCATCGAGTTTCCTACTATTAACTAGAGGGAAAGCTGGCGCCCCGCCTATGGGAGTCTGCATGGAGCTTCCTCGAGAACACCTGTACCACCATGGGCGCTATAAGAATCATGGGGCGGAGAGCTACCGACTGCTGAACTGCAACTTTTGCCCAAAAAATAATGAAAAACAACCGTTGCTCGATAATCAAGAATGTCATATCATTTAATATTCTGTCTATAAATTGCAAGAAACAAAAAGAAAAACACGTGAATGTAAAGTTTGCCCAGAATAACCGATGGCTTGCTCTCCTATTCGCCAAGCATAGCAGACCACAAAAGCCATCATTTCGTGCTTAACAGGCGCACTTTTAAAAAGAAATATGTTTTTGAAAAAATTGTTTTCACTTCAACAATTTAAAAGGTTTTCCCACAGCATTTCGGAAAACAATAACCTTTTATTGGCGTCGTGTGCTGTTGCGTTTTCGCTACTATTGCTTTAGCAGACTACTTTTACGCCGACGTCGTGTGCGCGCGAAGCGCGCCGTGGATACGGAATGGTACACCTCAGTAACGCCACTCTATATTCCTGAAAAAACCTACTGTCCCGCACCAAGTAGCTCATCGCCCCATGATGCTTTGCGCGCCCATGGAGGTACAGGTGCAGCGCCGCCAGCTTTCCCTCTAGTTAATAGTAAGAAACTCTATGGTCGAAGATGAATTTGACGTCATGCAGATGAGCGGTTGTGCGCATGCGCCGATACTATCGTAACCAGAGAGAACCCACACCTGTGCTGCGTTCGTTACCACCGCCTCGCCCCACGCCGCTCAATCACCCTAACCGCGCGTCGTCGCATGAGCAGCATTGCGTATAAAAGGCGGAGATGTATCCAGCGGCTGTATCGCAACGATTGATATGGATGCATAGAAGGAGGGTCCAGCCGCTGCTAAACGGCGGTATGGACAAGAGAACAATAACTCTTCCTATTTGGAGGTTCTCGCCTGGCAGTTGGCTACTCAACAAACAGAGAATGAGCGTCCGTCAGAAGGCGAAGAGAGCAGCGGAGACGACCGAACAGAGAGAGGAACGCCTTGCCAAACGGAGACGCCACACTGCCAAGCGTAGTAGACGCCTCGTAGCCGCCGAGATGCAGCCTATGGAAGGCGTCAGTCAACGGGAACCAACCGAAGAGGATGTGAAGGCCCGTCGTGTGTCTGATCACACCGTTCGAGCTTCCGAAAGTGCATCTGCGACCCGGACATTTGAAGAAGACTTTGTGAACAATCCGTTTGGACAAACTGCCGCGGTGGCTCAGTGGTTAGGGCGCTCGGCTACTGATCCGGAGTTCCCGGGTTCGAACCCGACCGCGGCGGCTGCGTTATAATTACAGCGTTATTTCCTTTCTTCAATACCTATTTTTCCCCAGTTAGTACCCCCCCCCCTCCCCCCCCCTGGCGATGCCCGCGGGACACAGGACCAAATCGCGGGTCTGTGTCGATGGAGGCGGCCGCGTTTCGATGAAGGCGAAACGCAAATGCGCCCTGGTGCTGTGCAATGTCAGTGCACATTAGAGATCGCCATGCGTTCGAAGTTATTCCGGAGCCCTCCACTACGGTACCTCTTCCTTCCTTTTTTGTTTCTCTCCCTCCTTTATCCCTTCCCTTAAGGCGAGGTTCAGGTCCCAGCCGAGATGTGAGACAGATAATGCGCCATTTAGTTCCCCCAAAACCAATTTTTTACGTGTGCTGTACGATGTCAGTGTAAATCAAGATCCCCCATTGCCGAAATTATTCTGGAACCCACTCACTGCTATACTTTTGTTCTTCCTTTCTTCTTTCACTCCCTCCTTCATCCCTTCGCTTATAACGGTGCGGTTCGGGTGTCCACCAAGACGTGGGAGAGATTTACTGCGCCATTTCCTTTCCTCTAAACCAATTTCCTTTTTTTTTCACTGCCTCGCGCTCTGCGCAGAGATGGAGGCTCTGAGAAACGTCAACCTTCAAAGTACTGCAAAAGCAACAGCCTATATTTGTTTTGTTTCGTTGTGAGGTTCTCTGCCTAACCTCTGGATTAAAGACTAAGACCTTCGTTTACAAGCGATTCCGGTAAGTCTGCGGGATAATGTGTGTATTTTAAATACCACACGTAGTGAAGCTGAACTTAAGCTGGAAACCAGAGCGCCTTTGCGCTTTCTACAGAATGGCATGGCAGAGCAGCTGCCGTAACAGGCGTGGTTCAACTTACAGTCTGCTTCTGCCTTTCGTTGTGCATACACTGAAGAGTGTATCTATTCCGCTGCACATGCAAATGTAGTCTTTTCACGCGAACGATTTCTACGTCAATTTACAAAAGAAAGCTGCACCTATACCCCGTTTCAAACATCAAGTGCAACGCTGTGAAGGCTACGGAAATTGTAAAATAAAAACAAAGAGAGGCGTATCACTCCGCGCTGTTCTGTGGCCGTGTGCTCTATCGCGTCGCTCCGGAGAGTCGACATGCAACTGGGGGTGCGTGGGTTCGAATCCCGCATGGTGAAACTTTTTTTCATCGCAAGTTTCATTTCGCGTGACTTGAATGAGAAAGCTCGTTTTGTTCAGTATCGCTTGAATATTATGCCGCGTTCTGAAATGAACTGCATGCACCTGTTCATTTGATGCATACCGCGTTAATGTGAGCTGTCCGAAATCCGTTGTCAGTGAGCTCGCACCGGCTTTTGGCCAGCAGTGGCGGTTTTCTTCCCGATTCTGCAGCATTGGGACTTAGATGCAAGCGAGAGATTTGTGTGAAAAGATGATGTTCATTCGTCGGGCTTAATCAATTAGCACAGTGGTGAGTCCTCCGCCGTGCCCCGATTAACAAGTGGCCGTCTGCAAATTTCGATTTTGCAATTGACCCACTCCTTTGTGGGCCTCTCTTGAGGTATCTGGCATGTCATGAATTGTAACGCTAGGGACCGGCTCGTCACCTATCATGAAATAACCCTCCATTACAGGGAGCAAAGACTCGTCTATTCCCCACCACATATGTGCCTCTCGAAAGAACAACAAACTGTCTGGAGACAGCTCCAGGCTCGTACATTCCCTTCACCGGCTTTGTTAGCCCTTATCCACCCAGGCCAATACAGGCCCGAATGCTCTCTTTGTGGGGCTCCGAGAGCCAACGTTGACCACATTTTATAGCTCTGCCGAGAATTCCAACCACCATCTCGCTGGAACCTCACGGACAAAGAGGGTTGGGAGATCGCGGTCTTCAGCTCCGAACCGGCCTCACAAAGGCGGCTGGTAGAGTGGGCTGGAGAGGTCGCCGCACGTCATGGACTGTTGGCCACCACCCGGGATCAAGAGCCAGACCAACCCTAGGCAGTGACTCATCCATAAGCCTCATCAATAAAGTTTTCACCTACCTACCTCCGTGCAACAGGTTAGAGGCGGATTGTTTTCGCCAAAAGAGTCTGGGACCGACTTTGGCACTGTACTGTAGAGTAGCCCAAATGACTTGGCGAGAGCAATTATTTTTTACTGTTCGTAAAGTTCAGAAGGAAGATGTCTGTTAATTTAGAAAGCTGGTTTATCATACATGAGCGCAGAAAACATATTCTAGACTTCTTAATCGCCTATTTTCTGACTGTATATATGCAACATTCTTGTGCATATCTGCAATTGTTTTGTCTTTGGTAAGATATTTTTCGTTCTTAAGCAAAGCGCATTTTTCTTTGTCATTGAAAAGAGAGCTCTATAACGGGGCTATGATATGCGGAAGAAGGTCAGTATATTTAAATTGATGGGTCAAATTATTTATACACATACCACCCCAATATGGCCTGTTTTCCCGTGTTAAGTGTTAAATTTAGAACATAGTCTTAATTCACACAGTGACAGAAAATAGTACTGCCTCAAGAGTTACAGATTTGTTGTCATGCACAAATGTATATGAAGGCAATACAGAGGAAAGTCAGCTTGTCTCGATTTCCCTGCCCTGCTATAGTGGGATACAATTTAAGTCTGCAGTGAAGCTCCGCCCACATTCAGGACCGGCGCACAGAATTCCTCCACGACAAAAATGTAGGCCGTTGTTAAAACTTCTCTTGTCACCTAAACAAGAAGCTAACCATGAGAAAAAAGTTATAAGCTCTTGAATTTCGATACCTGGCTTGCTTAATAAAGTCAAATATTAAAAAGCTGATTTCGTTCACTTTTGTGACTGGCTAGCGGAGTAATACAGTACGTTGTGGACCGTGGCCCAATGTTAACAACTGCTGTTTTTTAAAATTGTATCCTACTATAGAAGAGCAGAAGCTGCTCAGGCAGGATTTTCATGCAGCCAGGCAAAAAGAGTTCCGAGCTGTGGAAGCGCCAAGTAAGAATGCAGTAAAAGTTGTACAACGCTATGAAGAAATATTTCGAAAGAGCAAACAATAAATAAGCCAGGGCAATTAACAATGTTGACCCAGCAATGTTTGCGAGAAATGTTTTATTCTGGAAACAGCCAGTGGCATGGAACACAGAGCATACAAATTAAAGGACACGTGCAGTGGAGGTACACCAAGGCACAAACAGTCAAGTGTTCCCAAATTGAAAAAAATGTGCAGGCCGTTGAACAACATTATTTCATAAACGAGAACCTGACCAATGTCTGGACAGGGTTCAAAAAGCAGTGCATTTTCAGTCAACAAAATCAAATTCCTGGGACATGTACTAACAATGACATGACTCGAAACAAATTCACACTGAACCGAGCAAGAGCCAGCTTGAAATCATTCACAGCCCCAAAAATTAAGGATAAAACATACAGTACTGGCTACCTCAAAACTGGCACTGCAGCATTGCATAACATGTCAAAACGACCCGAGATTGACAGTATCGCAAGACAACACCAAACCAGGACTCCCTTTCCAGGACATGAAGATCAGACACCCATACCATTCCCAACCCTCACACACAAAATGAGGTCCATTCTTAGGGGTATGGGAATGTTCGAAATTTCTGGACTGCAAATTGAATAAATTCCTGTTAAATTAGTCGAATGAATCAAACCGTACATGTTCAAAATTATTTTAAACGAATCGAATTTGCTTTCAGATTTTCAGATACTTTTCGAATAATTGACACAACGCTTGATTAAGCTCTACTGTATTTTTCTGCAATGAATCTCCCAAAAATTGCCCACATTGACGGCGTGTAACACTACTCATATTCTAATTGGAAGAAGTACTATTTGCACTCCCCTTACAAATTCTACTTCTATACAGATACTATTAACACGACCACACACCACCAACACCACCACCACGTCCTTCTCATCCACCTCAACACCTATACTACAAGTTACTGCCTCATACAATTTGATGCTAATGAGCATGTGCTTTTACACACATGCACACACAAGAGTGATCACAGCATGCCGATGAGTCCTCTCTCTTTCCTGGGTAGACTGGTCAACACAAACACCCACATGCACACATATTTTCTCCTTTCCACCCACACATGCACAACTTTGATCACAGCATGCAGATGAGTCATCTCTCTCTTCTCAGTAGGATGTGTATTACACATCCATTTGAAGTCAAACAGGTTCCTTTCCTCTGAAGAAGTCAGCAGCGTCTTGCACGAATCCTGTTGCACTGCTCCCAGCATGTACAAGGAACAAACGGGACCCTTTGCCCCAAGGCGCTGCCAATCCTGCTGTTAAACCTTACGGGAAGGCATCCTGAGATGAATTCAGTCTTGTCCTGCCAGAAGTATTCTTTTGTGTGCCCTGCGTTGACCCAGGTTTCATCTAGGTAGATGATGCACCTGTAAATGCGAAGCAACTGAGCGCACGAGTTATGCTTCTAAGTAAACAAACAAACTGCAGCATGTAAGTAGGCAACGCACTGAAACAAACACACTGCTGACCACTGTCTCACAAACAGCCGCTCAAAGACAATCGAGAAAAATAATTATCTCTGCTTTATTGCTCAATTGTTCCGGCTTATATTTCGCGCCCAGGCGGCATATGGTAGCCAGTTTATATTCACTGTATGTTTGCATGGGGTGCTTGACTAATTCGGCAACATTTGAAATATCTTCACTCGCGGCGACTGCGTACAAAAACTGCCAACGTTCTCAGCAGTAGCGCCAGTAACTCGCACCACCGGATCAACGGGCAGCGTACAGTGGGCGTTCATTCGTTCCTCCGGTGACGACGAGATAGCACTACTCATTGCAATGCTAAGACAATTTTGGCAGTTTTGTTGTTTTTGCTTGCCGCACCAACTGGGATTTAGCGATTAAATCTGACTCGTGCAGACACGTGCCCCACACAAACGTGGCGCAAAACTGGTCGTGAAACGTCACCTGTACGAAAAGGTCGGCCACAGCAACGTGGTCAAGACGATTTCTTTTAAATGTGTTATTCTGAAGCAACACTCACTGTTACGACTACGAGGTTGCAACGCTAACATCAAGCTCTATATGAAGCCAGTCTAAACGTGGCGCGTAAGAAAATAAACATGGAACGACTCGTACCAGCCCTGTCTTCGGAATTCCTTGATCGCCCGCAGGCACCTGCGATGCCAGGCATGATGTCAATTCGCTCGATCAGAGCAAGGATCCGTTTTCTTTTTTCAAATGTGAATCCGACGTCCTTCATCAACATCCACAACGTCGTTTTCTTGAAGTTCGGCAGGTCGCCGTCCTCACTGACAACCTTTAGCACACTGTCCAGAGTTGGGAGTTCCCTCTTGTACATACTGTGCACTTTCAGGCGGATGGCATGGACTGTGAAGCTGTCATTTTTTACTGTTCGCTAGCTTGAAATCTTCACGTCGCGAGGTCTTTTCTTCGGAGACGCCAAAGGCCCACACAGACGCTCCGCCTTGATTTTGGCAACGGTATGGGGAGACACTCCGGTATCCTCGCTCGCAGCACTCAGTGCTTCTCGAACAGACTTCTCCGGAAAAAGGGTCCTGGTACGGGAGTACACATTTGCAATTACTTGCTTGGCGTGCCTTGACAGTTTGGATGTACGAACCTTCGAGAAAATGCGTACAGGAGAGGTGGCCGCGGCCGCTGTGCTGGACACCATTTTCTTGTGCCGCTGTGCTGGACACCCGACCGCGGGGGCTGCGTTTTTATGGAGGAAAAACGCTAAGGCGCCCGTGTGCTGTGCGATGTCAGTGCACGTTAAAGATCCCCAGGTGGTCGAAATTATTCCGGAGCCCTCCACTACGGCACCTCTCACTTCCTTTCTTCTTTCGCTCCCTCCTTTCTCCCTTCCCTTACGGCGCGGTTCAGGTGTCCAACGATATATGAGACAGATACTGCGCCATTTCCTTTCCCCCAAAAAACCAATTAAAATTAAGAGTGAAAGGGAGCCGGGAAAGTAAACACGGCGGTAACGGCGGCCAGGGTTGCGGGGACAGCGAAAACGTGAAATGGAAAAAGACGACAAACGCAAAATACAAAATCACAGATCTCGATCGATTCGCTCGCAATAAAAGCGTTTTTTGTCACGCTTATGACAAATGTATTATCTACGAAGCCTGCCGGCAAAGCATTTGTTATTTTTCGCTCACCATAAGCAACGCACAATTTTGTGTCGGGGATGCAGGCAGCGCAAAAAAGAGCGCTAGCTTTGGCAGCGTTGCACATGATGTTTGAAACGGAGTATATGGTCACGCCTTCGCATACGCATTTCTGCACGTTTCGGCAATCTATAAGTAGGGTCGTCCACTGCTGTGAACTCGTACATCCCGAATTCAGATGACTCTTATCGTCATGAAAGCACCGAATTGCGTTGCGAATTCCTCGCGGTAGATAGGATCTGCTGAGTCGCGTTAGCGTGTACCATATATCCACTCGCGGCCCGCGTATATACTGCCGGACAGAAAACCGTAGCCTAGTTCACGGTAGCAATTGCCATTGCTTGGTGGTGTGTAGGCTTAATTTTCTGTACCGAAAGCTACATTGGCCACGAACTTTTGATTTCGCTGTGGCACTCTTGAGAAGGAGGCACAGAGCCGTTGCTTAGCAACGACTCTAGCTGGCGGACGCCGCACGCTCGCCGCGCCCTCTGACATGACGTCACACTGCGCGCCTCGCCGCGGAGCCCGCCCTTACGCGCTTAACCGCTAACCAACGTATTCGGTGGCGCTATCTATGGGAGCCACTGAAACCTCAGCACACTCACTGAATAAAAATAAAAAAACCTGCGTCGAGGCTGGGAATCGAACCAGGGCCTTTGGCGTTGGAAGCGCTACCAATTCACCATGACGGCTCTTTTTTTCTTTAATGCATGGAAATAGTGCCGAAAAGAAAAGTTTAAGCGCGCTTGCGCCACAAAACACCAGGCCACCCAGATAGGGGAGCCAGCTAGGCGGCGCTTGAAGGACCGCATATACTCCCCGCACCAGAGCGCATTGTTCACGATACAAAGATTTCGACGACACGGGTGATTCGGCGTGACGGTCCATCAAGCGGCTTTTGCAGAGACTAAATAGTGCCAGCAACATAAATAGATCATATGGCGCCACACAGTTTTTCTCCACACGCAAAAAACGGGTACCGTAGAGTGTGACGTCAATGTCCTTCTTAACTGTTCGTTGTAAAATATCCCACAATAATATAGCATCAATGCGCAGAATAAAACAATGGCCAGTTGTCTCTGGCGTATTGCACAGGCGGCAATTCACCGTCCATGGCGCAAGCATCTCCTTATAGCATGAAGCCATGCCTTCACAGGCAGCGTGGATGTGTGCAGTTTAAAGAAGAATGTTTTTGCGTAGAAAAAATGCACATTCGCCTAAGACGTTTTAAAACACTGGTGTCAAGGAACTCCAGAAAAGGCTTCTGATACAACGGTACAGAGAACAAATACTCTGTAAGTGCCTGAGTCATCTGCCCTCTGGAGAGGCTATAGAGGTAGTCTAAATAAAAGCGCACAGTGAGGAAATAGAAGGTGTCAGCAACTTCCTTAAGGAATCCCCATGATCATTTCGCTGTGGTCTGGAGAGAAAAGTTGTGTGCATGTGCCGTTACCATGACAACCGGAGAGGAGCAGCAGGTGCTCTGTCACCGCGGCCGCGCGCCCACTCCACCGTAGGAGCCGCGCGTGACGTCACGCGGATGAGCAGTTGTGCGCATGCGCCGATACCATGGTAACCAGAGAGAGCCCACAGGTGCTCTGCGCGCTTCGTTGCCGCCTCGCCGCAAGGCGCTCTATCACCCGCACCGCGCGTCGCATGCGCAGCATTGCGTATAAAAGGCGGGAATTTAATGGGTGGCTGTATCACAACGTTTGATATGGATGCACAGAAGGAGAGTCCAGCCGTTGCTAAATGGCGGTATAGACAAGAGAAGATTAACTCTTCTCGTCTAGTGGCTGTGCTGTGCTTGGAGGAGGCTCCGCAAACCCCCCTCCGCCCTTTCGGGGGCAAAGCAAGTTTCGAACACTCAGCCTGCAAAGGTGGTTCGTGTTTCACTGCAAAGTGAAGAGTTCGGCTCAAAGCTCGTACGGACTAACCAGCGTCAAGTTCAACAGTGCTGAAGCTCGATCCGTCTGAAGGGTCAACTTGAGTATCACTGCGGTCCTGGACAAGTCCGGTTTTTTCGGCTGTCCGACACTGTGTCCGACAGACGGCTCCGGACACGGACAGCCACGGACAGCCACGGACGACCACGGACAGCCGGAAAAACCGGACTTGCCCAGGACCGCAGTGATACTCAAGTTGACGCTTCTGATGAAGCTTCTGAGGAAGCATCGCTTACAGCAGTGTTGAACTTGACGCTGGTTAGAGCGTACGAGCTTTGAGTCGAACTCTTCACTTTGCAGTGAAACACGATCCACCTTTGCAGGCTGAGTGTTCGAAACTGGGTTTGCCACCGAAAGGACGCAGCGGCGTTTGCGGAGCCTCCTGCAAGCACACACCCCTGAAGAAGCCGGGCGCCGGGCAGGAGTGGCTTGTACCCATTTTTACCGGTGGGTATCCGGCGGTGGGTTTCGAACCAACCACCTCCCGCAACCGAAGCGGACGCCCAGGCCACTAGGCCACGACTGCTTAATCTTCCGATTAACTCCGGGGGGCCTGTGAGCTTGGTCACCGTGTTTTACTGCAACGTGGTTACGCGCTCATTGCGGCCTTGCAGGCAACGATCACGCTGACGGTGCAGCGAGGTCGGCGCATGGTGACACCTCCTTGCTCCTACCGATACCATTTTCTCGCAGTGATGGCGCGAGGCTCCTAGCTAAAAAATCCTGGCAGACGCAACGCTCCTTGTGGTGTGATCCGCAGCGTCAATACAGACCCCTTCTACGTATCGACCCCACTTGTGACTTCCGCATGCCACGCAGTATAGACAGACGTAATCGAAATTGCCTCCACCGAATTCGCCTGGCCGTTGCCTTCACTAAATCCTGTTTACATAAAATTGGTGCATCAAGTAGCCCTCTGTGCCTCATATGTGGTGTGCCCTAGGATATTCAACATTTGATCTCCCACTGCCAAGTCTTCAACAATCATCGCAAGGCACTTTTAAGTGCTTCAGGAGTCCGACACGACAGCTCCGTGACCTGGAGCATGTCCTTGGACCCTGGAGGGACACGACTTCGGGTGTGCGCGGGACAAAATTTTTAGTGTCTTTAAGAAACACGGGTTTGGTGGACATTCTTTGACAATCGTGTGCGTGCGTGTGTGCGTGTGTATGTGCGCGCTTGATTTCACCATTCACCTTTTCTTTTTCTCTTTCCTTCTTTTTTTCGCCATCGTCTTCCCTAATCTTCTCCCAGTGGGCTGGCAGCAGCAAACAAGGCAGCATGCTAAGCAATCCTTTTTGCTTTGCCATGCAGGCTAGTGATTCCAAATCTGCACATTGCTACAGGAGTGACGATCGCTTTCTAGTGCTGCTGCCCTGCTCACTCTGTGTTCAGCGTTTCCTTTCTTGCGTGATCGCATTATCAAAATATCTGTTGTCTTGTGGCGGTGTTGAAACAAATCTTGGCCCGATTGAAAAACAAATGCGATCGGAATTGCTAGAAGACCAGAGCAAGATTAACTCAACAATTAGGGGTCTGCAGAGGTCTGAAAACATAACTGAAAATAAACTTTCCTGTTTAACTCAGCGAATTGATGGCACTGAGAAAAAGTCGGGCCTAAATGTCTTAGCCACGAAGGTACAAGACATGAAATCGGCAATATCGGAATTTCACGAGCAGCTTAGTGCTGTTAGAAGCCAGATAGACGGTTCAGAAAAAGAGAGGCAGGGGAAATAACCTGATCATTTACGGAATAAAAAAGCTTAGCGAGGAGACTAGCGAGGAACTGGGAAAGGATGCAATTGATGGTGTTTTTTTCTGGAACAAGGTTTAGCAGTGAGTGGTGTCGAAGGATGCCACAGGGTGGGAGAAAAAGAATAAATAAGGCGCGACAGGCCGTTTTGAAACCCCTCGACTTCTGTGAAAAAGCTTTAATATTACGATCATGCTTTTAGCTCAAAAACACCGAAATCAGCTCAAAAGCCAAACACCAAAAAAAGGTCAAAATCATTAGCTGAGGACTTTTCTAAACGAGTTGTGGAAATACGGAAACAGGAGTTGAAAATCTGTGAAGAAGAGGGGAAAGAGGACGCCAGGCTTTAAAGCTAATCTATTATAAGCTAAACGTTAATAGCGTACTGTATGGTTGGGATGAAACAAGAGCTCCTCGATTCAGGCTTAGAAAGGAATGAAACTGACTCCGGAATAAAAGACTTCGGACCCTGTAAATACTAAGTGTTAATTGCAGAAGTGTCATAAACAAGACAACTGAGTTGGAGGCCCTTCTGCTTTTGCACGACCCTGAAATAGCGGTTTTGACAGAAACTGAGCTTAACAATACAGTGTTTGACTGTGAGTTTGTTCACACTGGCTACAGTTCGTACCGAAAGGGTCGTGACGGTAGAGATGGAGATGTCAGAATTCTGTTTAAATCATCCCTGTGAATTTTACCAATGCCTGATGTACCTGATGTATCCAATGCAGAGTGCATTTTTTGCACAAAATAGTGTGGAAGCATGAGATATTTTATTGGAGCAATGTGCAGGCCCCCAAACTCTACCGTTGCAGCAGTATAGGAACTGAAACAATAATTTTGCACGAATTTTAAACCCGATAATCGTATTATACTCTCAGCATATTTTAATTTGGCTGAGTAGACCGGTAAAATTTTTCACTTAAAATGGACGACCCCCAAAGTGAAGCTATGTCTGGCAATAATAATAATAATAATTGGTTTTTGGGGAAAGGAAATGGCGCAGTATCTGTCTCATATATCGTTGGACACCTGAACCGCGCCGTAAGGGAAGGGTAAAGGAGGGAGTGAAAGAAGAAAGGAAGAGAGAGGTGCCGTAGTGGAGGGCTCCGGAATAATTTCGACGACCTGGGGATCTTTAACGTGCACTGACATCGCACAGCACACGGGCGCCTTAGCGTTTTTCCTCCATATAAACGCAGCCGCCGCGGTCGGGTTCGAACACGGGAACTCCGGATCAGTAGTCGAGCGCCCTAACCACTGAGCCACCGCGGCGGGAATATGTCTGGCAATGCTTTTCAAGTTTCGCCTTCGACTTATTGCAGATTGCAGAAAAAATAGCATAGTTCAGGGCAATTCTCATCAATGCTCCACCTCTTTTTTGTTAGCCGATCAATTACTGCCAAAACAAAAAGCAAGATAGTAGATAAAATACAGGACCACAAAGCTGTACTGCTCACTACTACAGACGCCACTTTAGATAAGAAACCTGAGCATTCATCCTATCGAAACTTTTCTCGAGTTTTTATCGAGATACATTATAAGTATCTCGGACTCTTGATCCCTAATGACTTCACTTGGACTAAGTACTTGACTACATAATGGCTAATGTTAAGCACAATTGTTGTTCTTTCTGGGGAGAGCTTTTAGACTTCCTACTCCTTCTGTTTGACCGCTCGCATAAAAAAAACATAATCCTGCTGATGCTAGATTATGCATGCCCTATTTGGGACACTTTCACTAAAACTTACACTAATAAGATAGCAATGGTGCCAAGAAAACAGCTTGCTTCATTTTAAATATATTTGGACGAGCGTAAGTGACAGAACTGTTAACGAAAGCGAACTTGCCCCATTAACGCAAAGAAAAGGTGTCACGACTAAAATTCATCTTTCAATTTATTAACGGCCACTAAAAGACAGATCTCACGAGAATAATTTCTTTTTGATCTGATTACGCCACTAGGCAAAGACATAGCCGCACTGTAAAGCCATTTGCCATGCGTAATAGCCGTTTTGGGTATTCTTTCCACGAACTGTAATTGAAGGGAATCTCGTAACCAAAGACCACGTTTCGAAATCAGCTATGTCGACATTTCAATTCAGTATTGTTTAAAAATCTGTTGGGCATGCTTATTCTCCAAAATTTTCAAGCTACTTTATTCTACTTTGTTCTTGTGTTCATTTCTTGTGCTATTACGTTGTGTTTACTTATCTGTATCCCTCCCTGTTAAAATTGCCAGTGGGGATTGCAGTATAAGCACAATAAATATAGATAACAATGAAGTGCAGGGCACATGTATGCATGCAGTGCGTGCCAGAAGTAAAGGCAGAATGATATTTTAGGCCCAACTCGTAACTCTCTCGGTTTTGCCTCACGTATTAGCTCAAACACCTCACACACACGTACCCGCACACACACAACAATATAAGCATCCAGCCTCTTGTTCAACAGAGCCTTGAGGGCTTGCCTTGTATGTTTGTTACTAAGTAATATTGCGAGAAGTTGCAGACTAGGAAAAATAACTGGAATTTTAAAATGACTGTTAGTGAGGGTGAGGGAGGGCCGCCGATGTGAGGGTGAGGGCGAGGGAGGCCCAGCAAATTTTTTGTAGTGAGGGTGAGGGCGAGGGAGGGCCGGATAACTTTTCAAATTGAGGGCGAAGGTGAGTGAGGGCCATGGATTCAAAAGTGAGGGTGAGGAAGGAAAAGTAAAAATGAGAGCATTTGCCCACCTCTGTTTAGGACACGCAGGAACTTGGGCACCCGCACGGCCCAAATGCACTGAAACGTTCATGTCCCGGGGGCTCATGACGCTGGCAGCCCGACCTGTGACGATGGCTTGCTTGGCTGGGTCCTCGGAGCGCAGTAAGGTCGCCCAACCCTCCCAAGTGTTAAGGTGCTTCAGGCCCCGCGGCAGAGAATCCGCAGGGCAGAGGAAAAGGATATGATCAAGAGTGGCTTTGGGGTGGTGGCAGAGGGTACAGGCGGGGTCTGTGTGGACTTGGTGATAGCGCGAGCGTATATAAGGGAGGGTAGGGTGCGTGTTTGGAGGCGCCTCCAAAGTGTCTGAAAGTAATTGTTGAGGGAGGGATGGGATGGGGGGTAGAGCCGACGCTCGCCTTTGCAGGTCTGCGTCAGTTCACTGAATGAATGCATGCGCTCCCGAGAGAACCTTAGATCGGAAGCCGTCGGTGCCCGGTTGAGAGAACCTCGGGCTAAAGCATTGGCAGCCTCGTTTCCGGGATTCCCGGAGTGGGCAGGCACCCATATGAGCTCCATGTGGTGGGGCGGGAGTGCGGCGAGGGAGTTCAGTATGCGAATTGCAGGGACGTGAACTCTCGCGCGAGCAAAATTTAGTATGGCAGTTTTGGAGTCTGATAGTATACAACGGGCATCCGTGCGCGTGATGGCTAGGGCAATGGCGGCCTCTTGAGCCTCCTCCGAAGTGGCAATGGGGGATATGTGAAGAGTGGCAATCGGTTGTAGGGAGGGGTTCGTGATGGCTACAACCGCGTACTCGCCTGTGCCTGCGGCATCCACCCACACGACATCCGGTTCCGTGCCATAGTGTATGTGAAACGCCCGTGCGCGAGCTCTGCGGCGGGGTTCTTGGTAGGTGGGGTGCATGTTTTTGGGGAGAGGTTTAATAAATAGTTCGCGGTGAATACGGTGGGGGACCTGGAGCTGTGTGGGATCGTGACTGGTATCTTGATGCCGAGGGTGGTTAGGATGTGTCTGCCGGTGGTGGTTCTCGCGAGACGTATGTATTGTGTCTGTCGGTGGGCCTCGATAAGCTCACTTATCGTCTTGTGTAGGCTTAGCTGGAGCGGTTTTTCGGTTGAGGTATTTAGGGGTAGGTGTAGTGCTGTTTTAAATGCTGTTCGGATCATGGCATCCAGGGTGGAGATTTCTCTGGCTTGGAGGGTAAGGAAGCGTGAAGAGAAAGCGGCTGAGGACGAAGGCATGAATGAGACCACATAGGTCATGCTCCTTCATGCCCCGGTGGTGTGCAAAAACTCGGCGGATTAAGTGGGATATCGACATCGCCGTCTGCTTGAGTTTGTCGATGGTGAGAGCGTTTTTCCCGTTTTTCTGGATCTGGAGGCCCATTACCCAGAGAGTGTGTATCTCCGGGGTGTACCGGTTTTCGAGTGTCATGATTATGGGGGCTGTGGGGCAGTTTCGGGTTGTGGGGCGGAGTATTAGTAGCTCCGACTTCTCCGGAGAGCATGAGAGTCTGATACTCCGCGCATGTGTTTGAGTGAGGGTAGCTGCCGACTGCAGAGTATTGCCGAATGCAGGTGTACATACGTTCACCAATGTCCAAAGAGGAGAGCGCCGCTATGATTGCTTGATGGTCTAGGCGACCAAAGGCCTTGGAGAGATCCAAGGCGAGGACAGCTTTTGCGTGGCCTGGTATGAGGGGTTCGAAAATATCCTGTGTGAGCTGGAGTATGGTTTCCTGTGCCGACAGGTGGGGACGGAAACCCACCATGCTGTGCGGGTAGAGGTCTTGCTCCGCCATGTGTTGGGTGAGTCGGACGAGTGCGACATGCTCCAAAAGCTTGCCCAGGCATGACGTTAGTGAGATAGGACGATGATTTGTAGGTGTAAGGGGTTTGTGTGGGTTGTGTGTGAATAAGATTTTGGCGTGACGCCAGGATCGCGGAAGTGTGCCCTCATGCCAGCATGTGTCGAAGTACCTCGTGAGCTGGGCAATCGACTGATCGTCCAAATTGCGGAGCATGCTATTGGAGATACGGTCTACTCCAGAAAAGGAGTCAGGGCGGGGAGTCAGGAGGGCCGCTTTGACTTCTGCTTTCGTAATCTCCGCGTCAAGATTGGCAAGTTCCATTGCAGCACTGATAAGGAATTAGATGGCCTCCCCGCCATACTGTAGCTTGGGTAGGGTGAGGGTAGGTGGTTTGGGTAGGGAGTTCTGCGGCGTAGGTGGGTGGGATTGATGGGGGATTGGGTAGGTGCAGCGATGGAAGGGCCTGCTCTATTGTTTGGAGGCAGGTGTTGTAGCGTGCAAGACCCATCTCAAGAATGTGCACCATGCGCTTAAATCTCGCTTCAATTTGTTGCCCGAAGCGTTGGGACAGGTGGTCGATGAGGTGATTGAATTTGACCTCTAGACGCGCGTCCATTTCGGCGAGATGAGTGTCCATGCGGACCTCTAAGGATTGAAGGTCGGTCTGGGTGACGGGTGGGTGCTCTTGTACATTTTTTCCAGGGTGGGGTTGAGGTGGAGGTTTGGGAGTCCGATTGTTCCATGTTTTGAGTGGGTGTTTGAGGTAGCAGCGTAGGTTTCGTGGGAGGGACTATTGGCGGGAGCGGTAGAGGGGTGGAGGTGGGGTCTTGATGAGAGAGGTAAGACGACTCACTCTCAGGGCCTGGAGCTCCCAGTCACGGGGGCCGACCTGTGTGGGCGGGGGAGTTGAGGGCTTGCTGGTAGAGTTGAGTCTGTTGCCTGCTACTACTTTGTCCGCCCAGGAAAGTTGTGGAGACTCTTGGTCCTGGCGACGATGAGACGATGAGCGAGACTTGGAGCGACCGACGCTGGCGCGGTCCGCGTCTCGCTTCGGTGTGCGGGAGATGTGCTGGTGCGGTAAAGCGGGCGGTGAGCGGCGTCCCCTTTCTTTGCAACCTTTAGTACCCGTGATGTGGGCGCCTCCACAGACTATGCAGGCTGGGGAGCATGTCGGTGTGCCCTCTTGGGGGTGCGGCATACCGCATCTTGAACAGTTGTGCGTACGCTGAAGGGAACACACATCCGCGCGATTCCCTGGTTTTCTGGGGCTGTTTAACGTGCCCTGACGTTGAAGATCCCCAGGTGGTCGAAATTATTCCGGAGCCCTCCACTACAGCACCTCTTTCCCTCCCTCCTATATTCCTTCTCTTACGGCATGGTTCAGGTGTCCGCCGATATAAGACAGATCGGGAACAAAAACGCCTGTGGCTGCTGAGAACTTCCAAAAGCGACGTGGCCGCGGCGTGCGAACACCCAGTTTCTATTGCCCACATTTTAAGCTGGTCCTCGTTATCGTTTTCGTGATCTGCTTTACATCTTACCGGTACTCACCTCCGGGGCAGAAACGTAGAGGCTCATGAAAAGGGTTAAGCTTAAGTTAAGGACAACGCAGCGAACCATGGAAAGAAAACTATAGGTGTAACGTTAAGAGACCGGAAGCGGGCAGAGTGGGTGAGGAAACAAACGCGGGGTGATGACATCCTAGTCGAAATCAAAAGGAAGAAATGGGCTTGGGCAGGACATGTAATGCGAAGGCAAGATAGCCGCTGGTCCTTACCCGTAACGGAGTGGGTTCCAAGAGAAAAAGCGTGGCAGTGTGCGGCCGAAGAATAGGCGGGCGGAAGAGATTAAGAAGTTTGCACGAAAAGGGTGGATGCAGATGGCAAAGGACCGGGTTAATTAGAGAGACATGGGGGAAGCATTTTCTCTGCAGTGGGGTTTGTTCTTAGAGGCGAAACTAGACTCGAAAGCTGCCTACGCTTTCAGAGAATCTGAGCCATTTCCGAGAAATTAAGCCTATTAGCCGAAATTAGCGCAGCTGCCAACAGTTGACGTCTTTTCTTGTCTTACATCTGCAATTCACTCTCGCCCTACCATATGCTTTCTGTCCCGGTTAGCTCAGTTGTTAGAGCGACTGCTCCGGTGACGCGGTGGTCCCTGGTTCAAACCCCCGGCCGGGACGAACTTAACAGAAATTTCTGAGAAGGTTTTACAACAGCCTTCCTTTAAAGGACAAAGCTCCTGATGATGTCAATAAGTGCTTAAATCTACAAAAAACCGATGAGGTCCCAGGTTCAACGTATTCACTCCTGGGGCCAGGGCTCCGCACGTCCTCAGTGTCGGGAACAAAATGTTTCCTTCCACACACAACACGCTGTAGCTGGTTGCACCATTTTGACATTGGATCAGCGCCAGCTTCGGTACACGCAGGGAGCTGCAGGCTAACGTCAACGCGCCTTTTCTTCGTGCGGCGAAATTTCTGCGCATGACTTTCGGCTGACCTTATGCAAATGTACAAAGGCATCACTCATTTTTCTGAGAATTATCCATCGTGCCACAATGGGCTCGTGGGAGTCGCTTACATGAGTCGGCGTTATAGTGAGCTAGAGCATTTGATCACTGTACCGCGTTGTGGATGCAGTCTTTGGCTTGGCTTAAATGCGAATTCGCTACACATGGTAGTGACGATGATGCTTAAGCGCTCATAATGCAATGTAGATTCTGGTCTACTGATGTCCTGGTAGATTCTGGTCTACTAGAGCAAAAAGAGCCTTCACTGGTTTTTTTCTTTTTAGTCTATATGTGAATAAATTACGTGGTATATGCTGGCCTTTGGAGTAAAAGAACCAAGCCTTCAATGGTTTCTTTTAATTATTTCTCGCCTATATGTAAATAGATATATTCTGCTCTTTCTCTAGGATCCAATTCTTTTAATAGGTCTGATTTATACTGTTATGCCTGAGTGGGGCAGGAAGACGCAGTTTTACTGTTTCTTTTCACCCTGAAATTAAGCAGGTGGCATCCTCGCCCATTCCTAATGCGTACCACCCTCATACTGCCTGGATGGAAAGTGTGTCACAGTCATGCGGGTGTCACAGTTTACTGTCACGTAGAGAGAATGCACATCGTTGTACAGGGAATCCGTCAAAACTGGTTAAAAACGAAGACCGCACGAATTAACAACAATTGTACGTTCATGTATTCATCGTATTGCAAACAGTCCAGTCCTGTACAATAAATATTAGCCAACCAGCCCCCATTTTCGCCGTGTTAGAATGCACGTGATGACGTCGCCTCGGCAAGAACTTTGTTCATCACTTACACTGCGATACGGTTGAATGTATGACATAGAACCTGGATTTCCATGCCTCTTAGGTTGGTAATAAGGGAGTAATTACTCCACCCAACCGCTAACATACGCCTATAAAGAAAGGCTATTATAAAACATTCTCAGAAACTTCTCAGTTAAGTTCGTCCCGGTCGGGGGTTTGAACCTGGGACCACCGCGTAACCGGAGCAGTCGCTCTAGCAACTGAGCTAACCGGGACAGAAAGCATATGGTAGGGCGAGAGTGAATTGCAGATGTAAGACAAGAAAAGACGTCAACTGTTGGCAGCTGCGCTAATTTCAGCGAATAGGCTTAATTTCTCAGAAATGGCTCCGATTCTCTGAAAGCGTAGGCCGCTTTAGTGTCTAGTTTCGCCTCCACGGCTAGGTCCGCGGAGGTATTCCTAGAATCCGCCCGGCTTTCCCAGTGGATTGGAAGTTACGAAGTCGAAACCCTCCCTTTATTCTTACGCGGTGGAACATTCTCCTTTCTGGAAGTCATATCTGTAAAACAACCGCCAACCTAAAACCATACAAAGTAAAAAAAAATCTTTTTTATTGAAATGAATTTGCTAGGCAGGTCTCGTGTCAAGATGCTTCGGTAGATGACGCCAGCTACCCCATCAATGCCTAGTTTCCTCTTCACTGTTTTTAGGCTACCTCCGTTCTTTATAGCATGCTCGATTCTCTCCATATTAAACTTCCTTATGTCGGCTACCTTGCGCTTATTTATTAACTTTGATATCTCCGTTAGTTCTATTCTATCGGTAGGGTTAGATGCCCTCATGTTTTGGCGCTTCTTAATCAGATCTTTCGTTACCTGAGATAGCTTCCCGGTATCCTTTCGAACTGTCTTACCGCCTACTTCTACTGCGCACTCCGTAATTATTGATGTCAGATTATCGTGCATTGAATGAACATCAAGATCATCTTCCTCAGTTAAAGCCGAATATTGGTTTTGCAGCGCTATCCTAAACTCCTGTGCTTTCCCTCTTACGGCTAACTCGTTAATGGTCTTCCTCTTCACTAGCTTCTTCCGTTCCCTCTTCAAGTCTAAGCTAATTCTAGACCTTACCATTCTAGGTAAAAACCATAGGTAAAAACCAGATGTATGCATTAAGAGACAAACAGGGCAATGTCATTAACAATATGGATAAGATAGTTAACATAGCCGAAGAGTTCTACACAGACCTGTACAGTAGCCAATGTAATCAGAGTGCTAATGAGAAAGACAGCAGTGCAGAGCAATGCGTCATCCCGCCAGTAACGAAAGATGAAGTAAAGAAAGCCTTAGAAGCAATGAAAAGGGGGAAAGCAGCTGGGGAAGATCGGGTAACAGCAGATCTGTTGAAGGATGGAGGGGACATCGTGCTTGAAAAACTAGCCACCCTGTATACGCAATGCCTTATGACCTCGACTGTACCAGAAGCTTGGAAGAATGCAAACATTATCTTAATTCATAAGAAGGGAGACGCCAAGGACAGCATAATCTTACCGGTACTCACCTATGGGGCAGAAACGTGGAGGCTAACGAAAAGAGTTCAGCTTAAGTTAAGGACAACGCAGCGAGCCATGGAAAGAAAAATGATAGGTGTAACGTTAAGAGATCGGAAGCGGGCAGAGTGGGTGAGGGAACAGACACGGGTTAATGACATCCTAATCGAAATCAAGAGAAAGAAATGGGCTTGGGCAGGGCATGTAATTCGAAGGCAAGATAACCGCTGGTCCTTAAGGGTAACGGAGTGGATTCCAAGAGAAAGTAAGCGTAGCAGGGGGCGGCAGAAAGTTAGGTGGGCGGATGAGATTAAGAAGTTTGCAGGCAAAGGGTGGATGCAGCTGGCAAAGGATAGGGTTAATTGGAGAGACATGGGAGAGGCCTTTGCCCTGCAGTGGGTGTAGTAAGGCTGATGATGATGATGATGATGATGATGATGATGATGACCCCATCAATGGGCTGTAGCTATCGAGCATAAAAGCGCAGACCATAAAGGCGCACGTACCGTCCTATGGCAGAATTATTTGACGGCGTGACAAAGTTACGGAGGCTCCAGGGACCCCGGAACAGTGGTGGAAAGGAGGGAAATCGCCCCCCCCCCACCATTTTTCTAGAGGAGGCAGCGCCTCGCCCCCTAGGTGTCTCCAATTTCTTGCACTTGGATCAAATTTCTGACAATTGAAACACTTCAGTGCTTGGAATCTTTTCATGCAAACACAATTGGACTGAGCTATTTGGTTTCGTAGCCAGTTGTGAACATTTCGTATATTACTAACGTAAAACAGCCATGTCCCAACAGAAGTGGACTGTCTGTCCTGTGTACATGATCACGATTAGCAGAATTTAAACAAATTATGCAGAAAATTTTTATGCAACTGACCACTCCTCGTTTGTAATGCTTCCCGTCTATAAAGCGTCCCGTTCCACTTCATTTTATATTGTCGTGGATCTTGGCACTGTTTTTTCGTTCGCACTCAAACCCGCCGGCATGCGGCTTTATCATTTTGCTTTGTGACGCCAGATGCGACCAGACTTATCTCCATTGATCGTGGCCAGGTGCAAATGCTTCCAAATTTTTCCAGATTGTTGTAGTTGCTTTTAGTTCATTATCTCAAAGGTTCCTTGCCTCCTTTAATTTGACCGTGGCCAAGAACTGCAAGCATTCAGTTCTATGACCACCGAGCACGCTTGTGGGTATCACCGCCGTAGAGGCATTCAGTTCTTATTGGGCGCGTGTCAGCCCCTTAAACAGTTTCTTTTGAAAGTTTTTTCGTTGCCTTCCTGACTGCGGAAGTGTCGTCACCACGTTGTTGGTTTGGTTTATTGGGGTTTAACGTCCCAAAGCAATTCAGGCTATGAGGGACGCCGTAGTGGAGGGCTTCGGAAATTTCGACCACCTGGGGTTCTTTAACGCGCACTGACATCGCACAGTACACGGGCCTCTAGAATTTTGCCTCCATCGAAATTCGACCACCGCGGCCGGGTCGAGCCCGCGTCTTTCGGGTCAGTAGCCGAGCGCCATAACCCCTGAGCGACCGCGGCGGTTCGTCACCACATTGTGACAATTTGCATCAACCTTTGAACATTGAAAAATAAAAATTTATGTAAATGAGCATTACATAACTAGCAAAATAAGCTCGAAGTCTTGCACCCCCCCCCCCCCCCTACCAATCAAAAACAAGTTCCGGAGTCCCTGGCAGGCTCCCCATATAGCCTTCCCTTCATTGTCAAAACAGGCTGTCATTGAGTGTAATCACATTCCGGGGCCTTATCTACGGCCTCGTCTTCTGCATTAATGTTTGACTTCTTGCTTTGCATTTGAGGAAAGGAGATGTAAAGTGTATGTGACAAAAAGGTTATTTATTCAGTAGAGAACGCTACATCTCGCTACATCTCGATACATCACTGACACATCTTGCGCTACCTCTTTACGTGGTCGACTGCGACCTGGCTTCACTCCTTGGTGCGGTAGTGCAAATCCCGTAGGCTTCTGCGGTCTCTACGTTGACGCATCTTGCGCTACTGCTTTACGTGGTCGGCTTCGACGTGGCTTCAATCCTTGCTGCGGTAGTGCAAGTCTCGTAGGCTTCTGCGGTCTCGACGCTTACGTATCTTGCGCTACTGCTTTACGTGGTCGACGTCGGCCCCGTTTCACTCCTCCTTCCAGCGGCGTACCCTCCGTTGTGTTTCGCGGTCGTACCGTTGGCGCACTTCCATCTGCCTTTAAGCGTGGCCGTTCTAGGCCCAGCTTGAATCCTTCTTTACCCTCCGTCGTGCCCAGCGGCTTGCATGTGTGGCGCCTGAGCTTGGTGACGTCCTCGGCACCAGCCCCACACCGCGGGCAGTGCAGCGGGTACCGGCGGAAGTGTATGATCTGCTCGTGCCTCCTTGCATGGAGGCGTTGCCTGAACCTCTTGACACACTGGCCGCACTCGTAGGGCTTCTCACCAGTGTGAATCTTCATGTGAACCTTGAGATTTCCCGGCTGGGAGAACCTCTTCTGACACAAATTGCACACTGAGTTTTCCTTGTCAACGTGGGTACGCTCGTGCCTGATGATATGAGCCCTGCGTACATGAAGGGCAAGGATAAGCAGAATTACCACACGACTACGAAATTCTGCTCCCGATGCCTCCGTTACTAGGCACCTTTAGCATATCATCTACCTTGTTACCGTTACCGGTACCGTAGTACCGGGAGCCCGCGCAGCCAATGCACATTCGCATATTGCTTTGACGGCCCCAGTTGGAACCAGGTACCCGGCAGCTGCGCGTGCGCATGCAGCATCAGGACTAATCAGCGCGTGCTCACCGGCGGTGGGCGGGCTCCCGGTGATTCAGCAACAGTTACAAGGTAGACGGTAGGCTAAATGTGTCTAGTTATGTCTGCACATCCCTTCCAAGGATATGGTTTTGCCAATGATGTTCACACCTTCATCTATACCACTGACGCTGGTGCCAGGCGCATCTTTGCCTGTTTCTGAAGTAGCTCTTCTGCATGAGCGAACGTCTCCTATTGACGTTTCGTTCCTAGGTCCTCGCTAAGGGAACCTTGGTAGACCCGTACTTCAGTTGTAATGTGAGCGACTCAGGAGTAATGCTAATCAGGCTTATTGAGGAGTGTCTGAGGCGCCACTGCTCAGTTCAGCTCTGCAAGTATTGAAACACACACGCGCCATGTCACGCTCAATTCTTAAGCGTCCAATAAAGGTCGGTGCTTATGAGGGGCTGGCTACGAGGCGACCAGATTTCGCGGGCGGCTCGTACACGTGCGCCAGTCCTCGTGAGAGGCCGCTGCCAAAAGCACCAGCAGGGGCGTTTCGTACACGGGAGATTCCGACCGCGGCGGCTGCGTTTTTATGGAGGAAAAACGCTAAGGCGCCCGTGTGCTGTGCGATGTCAGTGCACGTTAAAGATCCCCAGATGGTCGAAATTATTCCGGAGCCCTCCACTACTGCACCTCATTCTTCATTTCTTCTTTCACTCCCTTCCTTATCCCTTCCCTAACGGCGCGGTTCAGGTGTCCAACGATATATGAGACAGATACTGCGCCATTTCCTTTCCCCCAAAAACCAATTATTATTATTATAGATTCACTCCATTCTGACACCGCAAGAGCGGCTTCGACCTACCAATTTCCATACAGCGGAGGCAGCAAATAACGGCCGCGGTTATAACGAACACTCGCTTATTACGAATGAAGGCGGCGCTATAGCAAAAATGTGTATAAGAAAAATGGCACCGCGTCTCAGATATAACGAACGACTGCAGCTGTGCAACTCGGTTAGGACGAACAAGGAGGCGCCGTGAACTCGACCCCGATGTCTAAAAACTCGCGCTTCCCGTGACCGCAGATGGCGAACAGCGCCACCCAGCCCCGGTGACATCGCTCTGGAGAGAACTTCGAGACACAAAAAAGCAACAAACGGCAGCATTAAAACTACAAAAACTCGCCGGCGAAGCGCGCGCCGGCGGGTTAACGCATACAACGCTCATCACTGCGTAAGGCTGTGCCGGCTGGGCAAAGCCTCTAAAGTGCAAGTGATATTAGAGCGGGGTCGGCAATCAACCAATGGTAGCGATTAGAGAAGTTTGAATAGCAGTCACGTGACATGCCTAGCTTGCCCAGCCGGTCACGTGGCGTCACCAGCCCAATCGGCTCTCCACATTCTGCGCTGCCACCGTAAGTAGACAATGCCAAGACTGTGCAGTTGATACGTTCTGCGAGTATTTGCGCTAGTTTCATGGCCGTATAGACCCAGGCATGGCAGACGACGGTGACGCACCTGGTGTTTGTGGCAACGTGTCGTTATTGAGCAGCTGGCCAGCATGGGTGACTTCGTTAACGCCGACATCACTGAGCCACGAACTGATGAAGCACTGACGCGAAGTACGAGCACTCCCAGACTGTTAGGAACATTATGAAGACCACGACGCGGAGGTCGACCTATTGCCACCAGCCTTGAACGCTTCAACCTTAATTAGATATGTCGCATCCCTAAAGCAGATTGTTGGCGGCAAGGTTCTCGGCGGGGAGCACATGAACCCCGTGGACAGCTGAGAATGCACTTTGATAGGGCTTACTTTAAAGTATCAGGCGCACGTAACTAACAAACTATATCTATTGTTTGTCTGATTTTATAATTTGGGTGTAATACTAGAAGTTCACTCACTA